>NC_138551.1:138079271-138583496 GCF_964273705.1 Natrix helvetica
CACTTTCCATTTCCATTTCCTTTCCATTTCCTTTCCTTTCTCCTTTCCTTCTTTTCCATCTCATTTCCTTTCTCCTTTTCTTTCTCTTTTCTTTTCCTTCTTTTCATCTCATTTCCTTTCTCCTTTCCTTTCTCCTTTGCTTTCTCCTTTCCTTCTTTTCCATTTCCTTTCCTTTCTCCCTTCCTTCTTTTCCATCTCCTTTCCTTTCTCCTTTCCTTTCTCCTTTCCTTTCTCTTTTCCATTTCCTTTCCTTTCTCCTTTCCTTTTGCCTTTCCTTCTTTTCCATTTCCTTTCCTTTCTCCTTTCCTTTCTCCTTTCCTTCCTTTCCATTTCCTTTCCATTTCCTTTCCATTCTCCTTTACTTTCTCTTTTCTTTTCCTTCTTTTCCATTTCCTTTCCTTTCTCCTTTCCTTTCTCCTTTCCTTTCTCCTTTCCTTTCTCCTTTCCTATCTCCTTTCCCTCTTTTCCATTTCATTTCCTTTCTCCTTTTCCTTCTCCTTTCCTTCTTTTCCATCTCCTTTCCTTTCTCCTTTCCTTTCTCTTTTGTTTTCCTTCTTTTCCATCTCATTTCCTTTCTCCTTTCCTTTTTCCTTTCCTTTCCTTTTTCCTTTCCTTTCTCCTTTCCTTTCCTTTTTCCTTTTCTTCCTTTCCATTTCCTTTCCTTTCTCCTTTCCTTCTTTTCCATCTTATTTCCTTTCTCCTTTCCTTTCTCTTTTCTTTTCCTTCTTTTCCATTTCCTTTCCTTTCTCTTTCCTTCTTTTCCACCTCCTTTCCTTTCTCCTTTCCTTTCTCCTTTCCTTTCTCCTTTCCTTTCTCCTTTCCTTTCTCCTTTCCTTTCTCCTTTCCTTCTTTTCCATCTCCTTTCCTTTCTCCTTTCCTTTCTCCTTTCCTTTCCCCTTTACTTTCCTTTTTCCTTTCCTTTCTCTTTTCCTTTCTCTTTTCCTTTCCTTTCTCCTTTTTTCTCCTTTCCCTTTTCCATTTCATTTACTTTCTCCTTTCCTTCCTTTCCATTTCCTTTCCATTTCCTTTCTTTTCTACTTTCCTTCTTTTCCATCTCCTTTCCTTTCTCCTTTCCTTTCTCTTTTCTTTTCCTTCTTTTCCATCTCATTTCCTTTCTCCTTTCCTTTCTCCTTTTTTTCTCCTTTCCTTTCTCCTTTCCTTTCCTTTTTCCTTTCCTTCCTTTCTATTTCCTTTCCATTTCCTTTCTTTTCTACTTTCCTTCTTTTCCATCTCCTTTCCTTTCTCCTTTCCTTTCCCTTTTCCTTTCCTTTTTCCTTTCCTTTCTCTTTTCCTTTCCTTTTTCCTTTCCTTTCTCCTTTTTTTTCACCTTTCCTTTCTCCTTTCCTTTCCTTTTTCCTTTCCTTCTTTTCCATCTCATTTCCTTTCTCCTTTCCGTTCTCTTTTCTTTTCCTTCTTTTCCATTTCCTTTCCTTTCTCCTTTCCTTTCTCCTTTCCTTTCTCCTTTCCTTTCTCCTTTCCTTTCTCCTTTCATTTCTCCTTTCCTTTCTCCTTTCCTTTCTCCTTTCCTTTCCTTTCTCCTTTCCCTCTTTTCCATTTCATTTCCTTTCTCCTTTCCTTCCTTTCCATTTCCTTTCCATTTCCTTTCTTTTCTACTTTCCTTCTTTTCCATCTCCTTTCCTTTCTCCTTTCCTTTCTCTTTTCTTTTCCTTCTTTTCCATCTCATTTCCTTTCTCCTTTCCTTTCTCCTTTCCTTTCCCTTTTCCTTTCCTTTCTCCTTTCCTTTCTCCTTTCCTTTCTCCTTTCCTTTCCTTTTTCCTTTCCTTCCTTTCCATTTCCTTTCCTTTCTCCTTTCCTTTCTCCTTTTTTTTCTCCTTTCCTTTCTCCTTTCCTTTCCTTTATCCTTTCCTTCTTTTCCATTTTCTTTCCTTTCTACTTTCCTTTCTCCTTTCCTTTCTCCTTTCCTTTCTCCTTTCCTTTCTCCTTTCCTTTCCTTTCTCCTTTCCCTCTTTTCCATTTCATTTTCTTTCTCCTTTCCTTCCTTTCCATTTCCTTTCCATTTCCTTTCTTTTCTACTTTCCTTCTTTTCCATCTCCTTTCCTTTCTCCTTTCCTTTCTCTTTTGTTTTCCTTCTTTTCCATCTCATTTCCTTTCTCCTTTCCTTTTTCCTTTCCTTTTTCCTTTCCTTTTTCCTTTCCTTTCTCCTTTCCTTTCCTTTTTCCTTTTCTTCCTTTCCATTTCCTTTCCTTTCTCCTTTCCTTCTTTTCCATCTTATTTCCTTTTTCCTTTCCTTTCTCTTTTCTTTTCCTTCTTTTCCATTTCCTTTCCTTTCTCCTTTCGTTTCTCCTTTCCTTTCCTTTCTCCTTTCCCTCTTTTCCATTTCATTTCCTTTCTCCTTTCCTTTCTCCTTTCCTTTCCCTTTTCCTTTCCTTTTTCCTTTCCTTCTTTTCCATCTCCTTTCCTTTCTCCTTTCCTTTCTCCTTTCCTTTCTCCTTTCCTTTCTACTTTCCTTCCTTTCCATTTCCATTTCCTTTCCATTTCCTTTCCTTTCTCCATTCCTTCTTTTTCATCTCATTTCCTTTCTCCTTTCCTTTCACTTTTCTTTTCCTTCTTTTCCATTTCCTTTCCTTTCTCCTTTCCTTTCTCCTTTCCTTCTTTTCCATTTCATTTCCTTTTTGCTTTCCTTTTCTTCTTTCCCATTTTCTTTCTTTCCCTCCCCCTTCCTTTCCTTCCTTCCCTCCTGGGGGCCTGAGGGAGAGGGAGGGGACCCGTTCCTCCTTGCCCCCCTCCCCAACATCTGCTCTGATGGCAATTATAGTTAAAAAAAATTCAGGTGCTCAGGGATTAAAATGTGCTGCTCAAACAATGTACATTTCTGCACACACTGAAAAAAAATTAGAGGGAACATTGGTCACCAGCTGCGGCTGGACGCTCAGTGGGATGCCCGGCCTGGGGTCTCTGCAACCAGCATGGGTAAGGCCAGCGGTGGTCGTGGGACGCCTGGTTTGAGGTCTCTATAGCTGCCGCTCCCCTCGCCGTGGTGTTATCCCCGTTGCTCCCCCCCCTCCTCCTTGCTTGTGAACATGATAAATTAGATCAGCGGGGAGTGGCTGAGGCAGCTGGCATGGAACGCCAGTGGAAGATGGCTTCGGGAGCTGGTGTGGGCGTGGCTGGAGGGGGTGCTTCATTTGCCCCCCCCTGGTATTACTGCCATTGCCTGGGCCACCGTTCTATGCCATTTGGCCATTTGGTCCCCCTCCTGTGATATTATGGACTGGGTCAATGGAGTGCGGCCCTGACGATGGATGTGAGTGCGGCTGGCGTGGGCGGAGCTTAGCTGTTGGAGTCGGAGTTGGAGCAGCCGCCGATGCTGCCGCTGTCCTCATTGCCGCCGTCACTGGCCGCTTTACCACCTCGGAAGCTAGCATCTGCTGCGATTTTGGACAGCTGGCCATTACCCTTACATATTGTCCCCAACATCGACAATTTTTATGATGCTACCCTCTTGAACACTGCCGGCTGCCCCCTCCCCCGTGGACATGTCATCTCCTCATTCCATCTCCTCATGATGTCATCCCGTTTGGTTGATGCCACACTCTCCTCTATGCTATACTGCGACAGAACTTTATTCTCTCCGGGAACTCCCCCTTTCCCGGTGATGGCCTTCTGACCTATCAAGACGCTTCCTTAATGACAGATTGGGATCCCGAGAGGTGACATGCGAAGAAGAGACTTCTTAAGGGTTTTTTACAGGGGCTTTTAAACCAAGTTTTAAGAGGGGAGGGGTGGGTTGATTCGGATGGCTCAGACAGGCTTGGGGGGGGAGTCTGCCAGGGCACAGGCCAACGCTAACTAATGGGTGCGGGTTGGGAGGGCTAGGAAGGGTTGGGATTCCGGGGGAGACATTAAGCCATTCCATTGGGGAGTTCACCATCTCTACTGTTTGTGGGAGAGGCAGATATGGTGGGGGCCAAGGGCCAAATGATGTTCGGAGGACGTGGGTTTGCTGTTTGAGAGCAATCGCGCGTTCCGACCCTCATCGCCCTTCTTGCACCCCCGGGTGCTCGGGATTACAGGACCCTGGTCTCCGGCTGGTGTCGCTTAACGCCAGGTCTGTGGTACATAAGGCCCCTCATTTATGACCTCATACAGGAGGGTAGAGCGGACCTGGCGTGCATTACGGAGACCTGGTTGGGCCATGAGTGTGGTGTGCCCCTTAGCGAACTATGCCCACCAGGCTTCCGGGCGTTTCACCAGCTGAGAGCGCAGGGCATGGGCGGGGGGGGGGTAGTGGTGGTTATTAGGGAAAGTCTCAGACCTCATGAGGTCACTGTGCCTCAGATAGATGGGTGTGAGTCCCTCTTTGTGAAGTGGGGCCTTGGAGCTCAGGTTGGCCTTTTTGTTACATACCTGTCTCCCTGCTATGTTTCATCGGCCCTGCCGCAGCTGCTGGATGTATTAGCTGGATTGGCGGTTGATTTCCCAAGGCTCATGGTCCTGGGGGATTTCAATCTGCCCTCCATTGGCGAGACATCCGAGTCAGCTCGGGAGTTCATGGCTTCCATGACAGCTATGGACCTAACTCAGTTAATTCAAGACCCCACCCATAATGGGGGACACACGCTCGACCTGATTTTTGTCTCTGGGCAGTGGATGAATGATCTAGATTTAGGGGATATTTCTATTCAACCCTTGTCATGGTCTGATCATTTCCTCATCAGGCTTGATTTCCATACCGCTACCCCTCACCGCAGGGAGGGGGAACCGACTAGATGGTTCCGCCCAGGCGCCTGATGGACCCCAAAAGGTTCCTGATGGAGCTTGGGACTTTTCCTGAATCCCTTGCTCACAACTTGACCGAAGCCCTAGTGGGAGCCTGGGATAGGGCTGCCGCTGGGGCTTTGGATCGTGTTGTGCCTTTGCGGTCTCTGACCCGGTGTCGATCCCGGCTGGCTCCCTGGTTTACCGGGGAGCTCCGGGAGATGAAACGCCGGAAAAGACGCCTAGAGAGTGGCTGGAGGGCCAGCCGGTCCAAATCTGATCGAACACTAGTAAGAATTCATATTAAATCCTACTTAGTGGCGATGGAAGTGGCAAAACGGCTATATTTTTCCGCTCTTATCGCGTCCACAGACAACCGCCCAGCCGCCCTGTTTAGGGTGACCCGCTCCTTATTTAACCAAGGAACTGGGGAAGACCTCTTGCAGGGTAGGGCTGAAGAATTTGTTCAATATCTGCAGGATAAAATCGCTCAGATCCGGACAGGCTTGGACTCTGACTGGGTAGATTCGGGCGAGCCGATGGGGATGAATCTTGAGGAGACTATCTGGGATGGGTTTGACCCTGTGACCCCCGAAGGCATGGACAGGATTATGGGGAGACTCAGTGCTGTCACTTGTGTGCTGGACCCGTGTCCCTCTTGGTTAGTTTCGGCTTCCCGGGAGGTGACACGAGGCTGGCTCCAGGTGATTACCAACGCTTCATTGAGAGAGGGGTTCTTTCCCACCGCCTTGAAGGAGGCGGTGGTGAGGCCCCTCCTCAAGAAGACTTCCCTGGACCCAGCTTCTTTAGCCAACTATCGTCCGGTCTCCAACCTTTGCTTTGTAGCGAAGGTTGTCGAGAGTGTGGTAGCACGTCAGCTTCCCCAGTACCTGGATGAAGCTGTCTACCTGGATCCATTTCAGTCGGGTTTCAGGCCAGGGTACAGCACGGAGACGGCATTGGTCGCATTGGTCGATGATCTCTGGCGGGCCCGGGACAGGGGCTGTTCCTCTGTCCTGGTCCTATTAGACCTCTCGGCGGCTTTCGATATCATCGAACATGGTATCCTACTGCGACGACTCAGGGGGTTGGAGTGGGGGGCACCATTTTACAGTGGTTCTCCTCCTACCTGTCGGATCGGTCACAGTTTGTGTTGACTGGAGGGCAGAGATCGACCACCAGGCGCGTCACTTGTGGGGTGCCCCAGGGGTCGGTTCTCTCACCCCTCCTGTTCAACATATACATGAAACTGCTGGGCGAGATCATCCGTGGTTTTGGGGTATGGTATCATCAATATGCTGATGATACCCAACTTTTCATCTCTACCCCAAACCACCCAAATGATGCCTTCGACATGATGTCCCAATGCCTGGAGGCTGTGCAGATCTGGATGGGGAGGAACAGACTCAAGCTCAATCCCTCCAACACTGAGTCGCTGTGGTTCCTGTCATCCCGATTTTTACATCTTGTTCCATCTTTGACGATAATTTTAGCCCCCTCAGAGAAGGCTCGCAATCTGGGAGTCCTCCTGGATACGCGGCTTAGTTTAGAAGAACACCTGATGGCCGTGACCAGGGGGGCCTTTTACCAGGTTCGCCTGGTATGCCAGTTGCGTCCCTTCCTGGATCGGGATGCTCTGCGCACAATCACTCATGCCCTCATCCTTTCTTGCCTGGACTACTGCAATGCTCTCTACATGGGGCTGCCCTTGAAGAGCAATCCGGAGTCTTCAGCTGGTCCAGAATGCAGCCACGCGAGTTGTCATGGGGGTACCTAGGTGCTCCCATGTCACACCCCTTTTAGACGGCCTGCACTGGTTGCCGGTTGTTTTCCGGGTGCGATTCAAGGTATTAATTATGACCTTTAAAGCGCTCCATGGCTTAGGCCCAGGGTACCTGCAAGACCATCTACTGCCACCAGTAGCCTCCCACCGTCCAGTACGATCCCACAGAGTTGGCCTCCTCAGGGTGCCGTCGGCCAAGCAGTGTCGGCTGGTGACCCCCAGGGGGAGAGCCTTCTCTGTGGGAGCGCCTTCCCTCTGGAATGAGCTGCCCCCGGAGCTCCGCATAATCCCTGACCTCCGGTCCTTCCAACGCGCCCTAAAAAGTTGGCTTTTCCAGCAAGCCGGCCTGGCCTGTTAATGTTAATGTTAATTTATTTTAAATGTATTGTTTCTTTTAAAAAAAATCGGTTTGGTCTTTTTGGAAATTTTTTTAAACTTTTTTGATGTGTGTTTTTAATGTTGTACGCCGCCCTGAGTCCTTTTGGGGAAGGGCGGCATATAAATCCAAATAAACCTAAACCTAAACCTAAACCTCTATCTCTCTGTATTTCTCTCTCTATCCCTTTATCTACCTCCCTACCTACCTACTGGATTTCTCTATCTCTTTTTATTTCTCTCTCTCTATCCTTCTACCTACCTACTGGATTTCTTTATCTCTATATCTCTCTATTTCTCTCTATCTCTTTATCTACCTCCCTTCCTCCCTACCTAATTACTCTGTCTCTCCCTATCTACCTACTGTATTTCTCTATCTTTCTCTCCCTCTACCTGCCTACCTACCTACTTTTTTTAAAAAAATTGCCTCTTCAAATCCTTGGTGCATCTTATACTCCGGTGCATCTTATACTCCTAAAAATATGGTACATGTTGTGGCATGACAACCTTTATAAATTAGGAGGAGACCCTGAGACCATCTAGCCCAACCCCCCCTCTCTGCAGGAATCCCAGTTCAAGCTTCTCTGACTGATGACTGCTCACTCTTTGCTCTCAGATGATCCATGAAGAGGAGACTGAACTTCTTTGCTTTACTGGCTCAGCTCTAAAACAGCTCATCCTTTTATCATATTTTTTCTCTCATTCAGTTAAAATCTCCTCTCTTGTAACTGAATTCACTTTTTCCATGTCTGACACTCTGGAATAAGAGTGAGCGGATCTTACACTCGTGTGTAACAGGAATCAGTTATTGGAAAAGGGTTGTATCCAGTGGTGGGATTCAAATCGTTTTATTACTGGTTCTGTGGGCATGGCTTGGTGGTCTTGTGACTGGGTGGGCATGGTTTGGTGGTCATGTGATTGGGTGGGTGTGGCTTGGTGGTCATGTGACTGGGTGGGGACTGGGTGGGCAAGACTTGGGGGTCATGTGATTGGGTGGGTGTAGCCAACTTGACATCACTCACGTCAAGGGATACCTTGCCTGGCCTCTCCTTGCGTCAACAAGATACAATTTCCCTGTCTATTTATTTACTACTAATGAACATCCAAAATACACAATTTAATCCTATGTATATATGTCATATGTGTACATACATATTACAAAGTATAGTGTGTGTATAGGCACACAAAAAGATACATTATCTACTTTATACAATGTATGTGTATACACACACACACACACACACACACACAAACACACAGCTCTTCTAAAACTCTACACATTCAACCTCACTTATTGCGTTTGGAAAAACACACCCAGAGTCCACTTTCTGGCACACATTTAACTATCACTTCTGCACATTACAACATTACACAGGCCTTCAGATGTTATTCCCTAACCTGCACATGACTGTTAGAGCCAGGAGATGTCATGGATTGAGTAAAATGTGGCAAAGCTCACTTAACAACGCTCTTGTTTAGCAACCAAAATGTTGGGCTCAATTGTCATAAGTCAAGGACTGTCTCTGTTTTCCTCTGCATGGCAGCCTTGTCCTAGTAAACTCCTTCCCTTTTCTGGCAATTTTCCTCTCTGTTAGAGGCACCAAAATAATCCAGGGGATATAAGGTCTCCAGCTGGGGCAGGGGGTTAGACTAGATGGCTTCCAAGGTCCCTTCTGACCCTACTAGAGCAGGGATTGGATTAGAAAATTACCTCCGAGATCCCTTCCAGCCCTTTCAAACATTGTTGTGCTGTTTGAAAGAGTCTTCTGAAGCCATGGTTTGTGTCCTTCCTTCCTCTCATTTTCTCTCTTTCCCTCCCTCCCTCCCTCCCTCCCTCCCTCCATGTATCTATTGACCCATTCATCCAACTATATCTCATTCACTTCCTCCTCCCTCCCTCTCTTTCTTTCGCTTCCTTCCATAACTCCCTCTTTCTTTCTTTCTTTCTCTCTCTCTCTCCTTTCCTTTCTTTTCCTTTCCTTTCTTTTTCCTTTTCTTTCATCTCTCTCTTTCTCTTTCTACCCCTTCCTTTCCTCCTTCCAAAGCTAGGAGATCCACCTGAAACAAAAACTCCTTTGGATGAAACGACCCATTTTACACACAAACACACACACAATACACACACACACTCACACACACACACATGCACACGTTCTTCCAACCAGCTCTGTGCCTCGCTTCATTGTTTGATTTTAGTGGTGGGCCGGTGGCCGAAGTCCTTTCCAAGTGGCCAGCAGCATCACTTGCATCCCAGGAAAGCCCGGCTGATTAACTTATTGCGACGCGCTTCGATCGGTGCCTCTTCTGTGCAGGCAAGCTTCTCTCTCTGGAGCAGGCAGAGAAGGGGGACTTGCAGGGATAAGTGTGTGTGTGTGTGTGTGAGAGAGAGAGAGAGCGTAAGAGCGAGAGAGGGGGGAAACATAAAAGAAAAAGAGAGTGAGAGTGAGGAATCAGAAGCTTTTCAACCTTGTGGGCCGCCTGGGAGGAGGCGGAAATGGGGCGAGGGCCTCTCCTCGTTTCCTCTGGATCTCCCTCCCTCTTCCCCAAGTTTTTCTTTCCTACCATCCATTCTCTCCCCCTCTCCTGAGAGCAAGGCGGCGCTGCTTTTCCTGGGAGTTTTCTGGGCTCTGGAACCCTAACATTATTTCAACTCTCTACTTTAAAAATATTTCACTAGCTCCCTCCCCCTATCAAGGGGGAAGGGCTGGTGATGGAAGATCTGGTGATGGGGTCTCGGCATTCCCAATGCTGACCGGGACAGCGTAAATATCAGCGAAGAATAAATGAGAAGCTTTTGGTGATAAGAAGCTGAGTGCGGATCTTCAAAGGCAATGGAATGCTGCTTCCAGTTTAATTGCATCAGGAGGAATGCAGGAGGAGACACGACAAGACGAAGGAAGGTCGCAGACGGACCTTTTCAGGAAAATTGTGAGTGCATGCTCCCCTTCCTTCCCCCCAGCTTGGAAACAAGGCTTGGAAAAAAAAACCCCTAGAACAGAGGTTTGGGCTCCTTCCAGACGGCAATAAATGAAATGGCTTGTCACCCTGCAACTAGTTGGGAGAAAGATTCCCTTTCAAAATGGGAATTTCAAAGGAGGCAGGAAGAAGGGATTTTTCCAGCATCTGTCACTTGCAAGCCACCACAAATGGGGCTGCAACCAGTAAATGAAGCAAATTGGGCAGTAAATTGGGCTTTCCTCCCAGGACTTGGATGGAAGAGATGCTACTTACCAACTCCTTTGCCATCAGCATGGGGAAATGCTCCAAGCCAGCAGAGGGCACCTACTTGGCCCATAACTCATCCAAGCCAGCAAAGGGCACCTACTTGGCCCATAACTCCTCCAAACCAGCAGGAGGGTCCTTGGCACGTAAAACCCCCTAGCCAGCCATCATTGGTTGAGCTGCAACCTGTGAAGCAGGCAACCCCGGGATGGGTCTTAACCCCAGGTCATGGATGGGAGGGATGCCAGTGGGCACCTGCCCTCCCTCAGCAGATGGCACCATGGCAGAAAGCTGGGCAGTGGCCAACCGAGGGATTGACCTCCCCACCGGTTCCAGTCTCCCCTGCAAGGCCCAAAAAGATTCTTACCAGACCTTCCTACAGAGAAGAATTCTCCATGGAAGAAGGGATTACCAACCAGAGGCCTGCATTGTGGATGGCGGGAAAATGTGCGCCTGCAAGGCCCCAAGTGGTTCTTACCCCACCTTCCTACAGAGTAGCAATCACCAACATGGAAGAAGGGATTACCAAAGCCAGGCCTGCAAGATGGGAAGCGGGACAAGGTGCATCTGCAATGCCCCAAAAGGTTCTTACTCCACCTTCCTACAGAGAAGCAATCTCCACCATGGAAGAAGGGTTTACCAAGGGGGCAGCTGCAAGTTGGAGAGCAAGGCAGTGTGATGAAATGGTTATTCCACCAGCAATAATTTAACCATTATTCCACCAGCAATAATTTATACTGTAACCATTTGAAACTATTCCACACACAATAATTTAAAATGAAACCATTAAAAATATTCCATACACAATAAATTACAATAAAACAATTTAAAACAACTCTATGCACAATATATTTTAAAGTATTGAGTGTAGAATATTTTAAAATGGTTTATTTTAATTTATTTTGGATAGAATCTTTTTTTAAAATAGTCTAAGACAATTTAAAAAAAGAATCCACAAACAATAAATTGAAGTAAACCATTTTAAAATATTCTATACTCAATACTTTTAAGTAAAAATATTTTAAAAAATTCTATGCACAATAAATAAAATATTATTTTAAAATACATTTAAAAAATAAAAGAAAAAAAACCAGGTTATTTACCAGCAGGCAGAATCAGCAGATCTCCGATGTGATGGATGGATGCAGCAAGCAGCAGACAGGCAGAGAGGCAGCAGGACAGGTAAGACTGTTTAAGACTGCTTAGGGCTTAGCCAGCCAGGCGAGGCTGGAGAGAGGGGGGCTTTTGGCCTAGCCTCGCGGAGGCTTGCCGCCCACGCCAGCCCGGCGCTTTGTCGCGGAAAGGCCCGGAGGCCTTTCCTCGGCGAATCTAGCCTCCCGCCGGCCGCGCGGCCTACCCGAGCCCAGCGCTTTGTTGCGGAAAGGCCCGGAGGCCTCTCCTCGATGAAGCTAGCTGCTCGCCACCCACACCAGCCTGCCGCTTCAGCGAGGGAAGGCCCAGAGGCCTTTCCTCGGCAAAGCTACCCTCCCGCCGCCCCCCTCGCGCTTAGTTGCTTACCTGAGGGAAGCAGCAAGCTCCTGGAAGGCGAAGAGAAGGGAGTTTTGAAATGGAGGACCCGCTTTTAAACGGGTCGCCTCCAGCCCGCTCACTGATTGGCTGGACTCCAGCCAATCAGTGAGCGGCTGGCTGGGCTAGCTAGTTTCGTGCGGATGGGTGGGGGAGCGAGTGAGCTGCATTGGGACAGCAAGGGCAATCGAGCGACAGGACCGGTGCCGGTTCCCAGAAGTTACTTCCGGGTCCAGTTACTTCCGGGTTCGGTCACCAACCAGTTCGCACGATCCGGTGTGAACCGGTAGGAACCCACCACTGGTCAAGTCCTAGTAGATAAAAATCAGATATTTTTCTACTGCTTTTTACTTTTGAACCCTTCTCTGTGTGCTAATCATAAATATTGTTTCTGGAAACTTGATATTCCTCTTATAAAATTTTATTTTATTCAAAAAGGTAAAATACAAGTTTTGGAAAATAAAACTATTACAAAGACAAAACAAAACTAGATAAAACATTAAAAACAGACAAAGACATGTATATTGTCTCCCCAATTGAATACAATACAGCAATAATAGTTTCTCCCACTTGCAAAATAGGCCCACAATTATAAATTATATATCTACTGGACTTGTCATCTATCTGCTGTATATAAAAATCATAGTTAACAGGCAATCCAACAATAAAGTTAAATTTCAAAACTTCAAAATTGTCTGTTACTTGCTATTTAACTCACAGAAAATTTCTACCACAGACCAACACAATCATTACCTCTGATCCATCCATAATCTATCCAGGGTTAAACATCTTTGTTTGGTTCTTATAATAAAAATACATTTCCTTAAAATTTTAATTAGAATCTTTCCCAACAACTGCTTTCCATTCCCCAAAGTTATAGGATGTCCTGTAAATGCAAACACAACTCTTAAGACATGTTTTCCAGTTAAATATGACAAGTCCATTCCCCAATCTCCCTCAATCTTGAAAGAATCCATTTCATCAGTCATCCGTTCTGTCCACTTTGAGTCTTCAGGGTCCATGGCCTCTCCAGCCATCTCTAAGCAGGCTGCCTTCAAACCAGATTCCTTCCTTAGGGATGCCAGCAGCAAATTAAATTCCAGTCCATCCATCCAATCCATCCCATTCAACAATTGTTGCTTGCTTCTGATTATTGCCTTTAAGTTGATTTAAAACCATTGTTATTTTATCAAACTTTTTAAATGAAATTTAGACAGTTTTTATCCATTTAGTTATCATACAACCCCTCAAGTTTCCACAAAATTCACAAAAATTTTTGTGAGTCCATTATTGAAATCCAGGTCTATCACCAGAGTTACCATAATCCATTTAGAAAGTGTAATGATATGTGAGAATGACTTTTGGGATGAGGAGAAGAGAGGCTGCCTAGGGAAGGATCAGATAAGAGGGGAGAATCCTGCAGCTGCAAAATGGGAGAGAAAGAAACTCAGGTTCCTCACTAACTTTTCAGACTGAGAAAAGGGCTGGTGGGAGATTTGTTCTTTCAGATCTGCAAAAAATTTTTTAATGTCGTATTACAATCAAGTAGAATTAGCACATCTGGAGGTGTTTTCCATCAGGATTACAAGGGAGAAGATTAGCCTGAAAGATTTCTTCTTGATCAACCCATGCTTTCAGGGAATCAACCTGTTGTTTTCAAAGAGTTTATGGATCATCTTTTTTTTCTCTGTTCATTTTATTTGCCATTTGCTCTAGAATGTTCCCTGTAATTGACCAATTGTGTGGATTATATTTTCTTTATATTTTGTCACTAAATGATTGACAATTTTTTCCTCAAACTTTTTCATTCACTTATGAAGATAATGGCAGTATTTGTATCCTATTTAACCATATTTGGAGATTAGACAATTGTAGAAGAAAGATTCAATGTGGGATAAGAAACAAAGTTTTCTGCTTTTCAAATTCCTGGATATTCCCATTCTAGTTTCATCCCTTTCTGGAGAAGAATGAATTTTGGAATATTTCCAACTTTAAACTGTACTTGGGCCAAAATGGAGAGATAACAGCAGATCTGGCCATTAAAATGTGGTTGGTTCTCCCCAAGGAGGAAGCCAAGAAAGTGATTCTGGCCTATTTTAAAAGACAGAAACTTTCTATCAAAGAAGATGCTCTTTCACGGCTCAAGTTGCTCAATAAGGTGAGATAAATTTTGGTGTCTTTTCTCTGTTTTCCAAAGCCTGAGGTCCCATTTCAAGTGGGCAAAGCCTAGAGTCTCCAGGGTGGTTGGCATCCCATGCCAGTTGGTGTCATCTAATGGAAGTTCTTCAATGGACGGGACCTATGGTAAGTGGAGGGGCATTGCCACGTTTTATGGAAACCTTTCAAGATCTTACTGGTCAGAGGTTTCTTTCTTCATCACAGTTTTATTCTTTATTGAAAAATCTAATGGAATAGAAATTTCCTAAATCTTTTACAATAAATTTTATTCTCAGTTTTAATTTGAATATATCATCATATGTAAATATTTTTTCAATTCCATCTCTGCTGACTTTATTAAGTAGAAAAGTACTTTATTGTAATGTTAAATGCCAAAAGCAAAAGGGAGGAACTAAATGAAGAATCTGCCAGTAGATAGTTATACCTCCTGCATCTTCTTAGTAGTAGTCAGGTATTTCATATTTACTTACATGAAGACCAGAGGCTATTTGGCTAATGTCAGTGTCTACCTCTATTTTCCATGAATGTTGACTACTAACACATTTTCTTTGGCATTCCTCATTTTTCTGCTCAGTCACTGCCTCAGTCCAACTGTGCGGAAAATTGTCATCCTGGATTTGTCAAGAGGGCTCGGGAAGGAGAGCCAGTTTGCTGCTATGACTGCGTTCCTTGTCCGGAGGGGACCTTCTCCACTCAGGAAGGTGGGTCACACGGAGGAAAATGGGAGGCTTTGTGGAACTGGATCCATCCAAAACATTTTCATGAAAGTGCAAGTTAAAAGACACAAGCTCACCTTTATTTTAATTTTTAACATGCACAATTCCTTATCTAAAAGGAAGCAAATCAAAAAGCCTTTGAAGGAAGGGCTGGGAGGAGATGGGAGGAGGGGGTGGCCGACTGGGCAAGCTTTACTAATAGCAGAGGAAACATCTCCCCTGCTTTCTAGTCTGGATATGTGCTGCCAAGTTCACCTTTCTAGGAAGATCTGAGTTCTTTGAAACTTGATGAATTGTTTTAGGTCCACCTTCTGAAAGACATTGCAATTCACTGTATATTGGATTCTCCCCTTGAGGATCACTGAGAAGGTGTCACTGGTCCATAATGTGGTGCTGTGGATAGTTATGGGAGCAACTCATTGCACAAATATTCTGCCAATCATGTAGATCAATCAATCAATCAATTAATCAATCAGAGTAGAGCTGAAATGGACCTTGGAGGTCTTCTAGTGCTACCCCCTGCTCAAGCAGGAGACCTGATACCATTTCAGACAAGTGACTGTCCAGTCTCTTCTTAAAAACATCCAATGTTGAAGCACCCACAACTTCTGGAAGCCAGCTGTTCCACTGGTTAATTGTTGTCACTGTTAGGAAATTTCTCCTGAATTCCATATAGCTTCCAGATGTTACAAGATATTGTAGGTATCCTCTAAGTCCAGTATATTAATTGCCATGTGGCAGGACTCTAAATATTTGTATAAAAAGATTATATGATTCATTATTAATCTGTAATAATGTAGCTTCCTATGAATTACATTACACCAGAAATAATTCACACCCTGGGACAGTGATTGCGAACGTTTTTTTAACGGCATGCCAGAATTGCACGCGTGTGTACTATTGTACACACCTGCATGCCCACTCAATTTCCCACCCAACTGTGCATGTGCAGGTGACCCCCGCGCATGCGCATGCAACCACTCTCCAGGCCCCGGAGGCTTTCCTGAAGCCATGTCCGAGTTCTGGTGGGCTGGAGGAGGCTGTTTCTGCTTCAGGAGATGGTGCTTGTGAGCCTCGGGGCTCCTGGGCGGCCCATGTGCGCAGGGCACTAGACTGACTCCGGTTGCAAAATGTCAGAAAATTCCCCACTTTGCAAGGCGGCTCTCAAAGAGAATGAAGCGGGTGCGGGTGCTTCTTCCATTCTTACAATGATTAGTAAGGGAAGTGAGCGCCGGCCAATGTCCCTGCCTCCTTCCTCCGAGAGCTCGCAAGGCAGCGTTCACACATGCACACACACACAAACACACACACACACACACAACAACGCGCGAGGGAGAGGGAGAGGCTGGCAAAGAAGCCTTGGATTCCCCATTGCAGCGGTTCTCGGGGGAAGGAGGCAAGGGTAGTGGCCGGCGCTCGCTTCACAAGGCTTCTTTGCTAGCTGCCCTTACACACACACACACACACACACACACACACACACTGCTGTGCGAGGGAGAGGCTGGCGAAGAAGCCTTGGATTCCCCACTGCCGTGGCTCTCGGGATAAGGAGGCAGGGACATTGGCCAGCGCTCGCCTCGCGTGGCAGCAAGCGGTGTGTGTGTATGTTTGTGTGTGTTTGTGTAAGGGAGGCTACCAAAGAAGCCTTGGGAAGCAAGTGCCCACCAGTAACCCTGCCTCCTTCCCCCGACAGCCGATGCAATGGGGAATCCAAGGCTTCTTTGCCAGCATCTCCCTCTCTGCCACAGCTGCTTCCTTCTCTTTGAGAGCCACCTTGCAAAACGGGGTGTTTTCTGACATTTCGCAAGGCGGCTCTCAAAGAGAAGGAACCGACCACCAGGGCTACTCAGGGAACTCGGCCTGTGGAGTCTGGAGTTCCAGGGGGAAGGAAACTCAGCCGCGGCCCACTCCCCACGTGAGGGGTTCCCCCCATCCACTCACGGCTTCTGCCTCTTGCTCCACTTCCTTGCCAGTGGTAAGCGGCGCCACGGCTGAGGAGCAGGCAGGTGGCTGGGTAGGAAGCCAGTGGGCTGCTTTGGAGCCTGAAGCCCCACGGAGCTGGCATGAGAGGCATGTGGGCCTGAGTGGAAAGCAGCATCTTCCTCCAGTGGGGGCGGGGGCTCTGCCTTTGTAGAAAGGGAGTGGGTGCATGTGCAGCAGCCCCAGGCCGCAGCATCCTCGCTGCCGCCTCTCTCAGCCCCATCACAGCGTCTGCATCTTCACCAAGGGCCGCCCATTGGCCTGGCTAGACGCTGATCTCAGAAGACTAGCGGGCATAGGGATCCGCAGGTAAGACCATGTGGAAGGCAGGGAAGCATGGCAGGGCCGTGGGGAAGGGGTAGCTAGCTAAGCCACAACTCGCAGTCTTACCTAGCAGGGGCGCAGCTCTTCAGGCAGGCAAGCTGCAGAGCACAGACTGGGTGGGGCGGGACAAGCGAGCTGTGACCCGGTAACCGGTTCGGGGGCAAAAGGCCTCCCCTGGCCCTCCGGAAATATGAAAAACCAGCTAGCCGGCACGCGCATGCGAGCCAGAGCTGACGTCTGGTGTGCCACTCAATATGGCTCTGCGTGCCACCTGTGGCACGGATGCCATAGGTTCCCCATAACAGCCTTAGGACTTTCCTCAACTTCATATGCCTAGCTACTTTTTAAAAAAGTACATCCTTCTTATGCTTTTTTAAATGAAAAATAAAAGGAACAAAATATTAAAGAAATTTGATTTTTGGTTTCTCAGATGCAGAAAAATGCACCAAGTGTCCAGATGACAAATATCCAAATGAGGCCAGAGTCCAATGTATCCCCAAAGTTATAGCCTTCCTGTCTTATGAAGAACATCTGGGCATCATCCTGGTCTCTTTTGCCCTGCTCTTATTCCTAACTACAGTCCTTGTTTTAATTATCTTCATTAAATATGGAGAAACTCCCATTGTCAAAGCCAACAACCGGGACCTCTCCTACATCCTCCTGGTCTCCCTCCTGCATTGCTTCTTGTCTCCTTCTCTCTTCATTGGTCAACCAAGGAAAGCCACCTGCCTTCTCCGACAAATGGTTTTCAGCATCATCTTCTCAATTGCTGTTTCTTCTCTCTTGGCCAAAACCATCATGGTGGTGCTGGCTTTCCTGGCCACAAAACCAGGAAACCGGGTGAAGAGATGGTTGGGGAAGAGCTTGGCCAACTCCATCATTCTTTCTTCTTCTACTGTCCAAATTATCATCTGCTCCATCTGGCTGGGAGTTTCTCCCCCCTTCCCTGACTCTGACCTCCACTCCCAGCCTAGAGAGATCATCCTGCAATGCAACGAAGGGGCTGTTGTCATGTTCTATGTCACCCTCAGCTACATGGGCTTCCTGGCTGCCATCTGCTTCACGGTGGCTTTTCTGGCCAGGAATCTGCCTGGGGCCTTCAACGAAGCCAAGCTGATCACCTTCAGCATGCTGGTCTTCTGCAGCGTCTGGGTGACTTTTGTGCCCACCTACCTGAGCACCAAAGGGAAATACATGGTGGCTGTTCAGGTCTTCTCCATCCTGGCCTCCAGTGCTGGTCTGCTGGTCTGCATCTTCATCCCCAAGTGCTACGTTATCCTTCTGAGGCCAGACCTGAACACAAAGGAGCACCTCACAGCCAGAACAAATGTAAAAGCATGAGATATAATACCATTATACAATACAATACAATAGTAGAGTTGGAAGGGACCTTGGAGGTCTTCTAGTCCAACCTCCTGCCTAGGCAGGAAACCGTTTCAGACAAATAGCTATCAAACATCTTCTTAAAGACTTCCAGTGTTGGGGCATTCACAACTTCTGGGGGCAAGCAGTTCCACTGATTAATTGTTCTAACTGTCAGGAAAGTTCTAACTGTCAGGAAATTATGATATTGGAAGAATTGTTAAAGTTTATTTGATTTGAAAGGAGATATTCTTTCCATTTAGATAGTATGCATTAGTCAAAGAAAATATTTATATATTTCAAAATAGGAAATTATTGAATTGTTCTAGCTCCCTTCTCTTTCAACTTAATAAACCTTGCAGAAAGTCATTCAGAGGAATTTGCTATTCAGCAACAGCTACTGAATTTGGCACCTTTAAAAATAATTCAGGCACTTGTTCCTACAGCTAAAAGTGTGTGTGTGTGTGTGTGTGTGTGTGTGTGTGTGTGTGTGTGAGAGAGAGAGAGAGAGAGAGAGAGAGAGAGAGAGAGAGAGAGAGAGAGAGAGAGAGAGGAGGGAGGGAGGGAGAGGGAGAGAGAGAGAGAGAGAGAGAGGGCAGGAAAAGAGTTCAGGAGGAAGCTGTAGGAACCAAGAACCAGCATCGGTGGCTTATCCTCTCCCTGAGAATGCCAGAATGATGTGAAATGCCATGTTTAACTGGCTGTCAGCTGGGGAGGGAAATGGAATATATAATTCTTTCTTGATTTCCTGATAAAACCTCCTTTGCAGAAAGTGTTCAGCAGAAGCGCTGTCTGGGATTTCAGTTTGGGATTGTTTTTATTTTGGTAGGAACTTCACACCAAAATAATAAAAACAAAGTAAATAAAAAATGTGTAAAATTTCCACTGTATTTTTTTTCTTTGATCAACCAGAGAATTAAAATAGCAGTTTTCACACCCTTTAATTTCCCACTCTACCATTTCTACCTAAAGCATTTTCTCTGGTCCTCCTCCAAGCTTGTCTTGTTTGTGAAGGGCTGGAGAAGATGCCCAGAGAAAGGGGACCTTGAGGATCTCCCCAGAAGGAGGTTGGAGGGATCCTGTCTAAAGGCAGCAGCATCATTGACCAGGTCGCAAACCTTCAATGCTGTATAATATCCATCCAGGTCCAAGAAGGGGCTGAATTAGGGGGTGGGGGAATTTGAGGTTTCTAGCACGAGGCACCCATGGAAGCTCTTCTGCTCACCATCACACAGATTGCTGATCAGTTGGTAATCAATGTTTAGGTCTATGAATGGCTCCCAATTGGGAATAGGATCCCTTTGCAATTTCATTTTAAGGAGGTAAGAAAAGATCTGATGGACCAGAAGAAGGTCAGTCTAAGATTCACAGGGACCACACAGAGGCCTCTGGTTCTCCCACAAGCAGAAGAAGGCAGAGACGTATGGCTCCAAGTCGCCCCTTTGGCTTTTATTTGAAGGTAAATAAATGTAAAAACATGAGATATAACACCATTATGATATTGGAAGAATTGTTAATGTTTCTTTTATTTGAAAGGAGATATTCTTTCCACTTAGATAGTAGGCAGGAGCCAAAGAAAATCAAATCTACTTGTTTCAGAATGGGAAATGATTGAATGGCTGTACTTCTTGTATCTCCCTATTCAACCCAATAAATCTTGCTAAAGAGAACTCTGTGAAAGTCATTCAGAGGAATGTAATATTCAGCAACTACCAATGAACCAGACACCTTATGAAAAATAATTGAAGCACTTGTTCCTACTGACAGAAACTAAAAGTTTTTGTATGTGAGAGACAGAATAAGATCCTAAGGTAAGAGGAGAGCTGTAGTAGCCCTGCTCTAACCGTGTTGTTGGATCATCTCCATGAGAAGCCTTGGAATGGCAGAATGACCTGGAATGCAGGGATTGACCTGCTCTCCGTCACTATTATGTCCTCCTTTCTTGATCTCCTGATAAAACCCCTTTCACAGAAAGCATCGACCGGAACAGCTGTCTGAGGTTTCACTTTGGGTTTGTTATTATTTAAGTATCTACCTTTGAGAAATCCCCACTCTATTTTATCCTTCCTCATCCAGAGAATGAAAATAGCAACAACTAACACTATTCCGGTCCTTCAATTTCCCACTCTATAATTTGTCCATAAAGTCTTTCCCTGCGTTCAATGCCGCCTATTCATCCAGGTCAAGAAGGGGAGTGGGAGTAATGGGGATGGGGGGGGGCACATCCAGGTTTCTAGCAAGAGGCACCCATGGAAAGTCTTCTGCTTTCCAACCACAGAGATTGTGGGTGGATGAGGAGTCAGCCTGAGGTTTCAGAATGGCTTCTGATTGCCACTCGGGTCACTTTGCAAATTCCATTTTAAGCAGGTAGAAAAGGTTTGATGGATCAGACCGAGGTCAGTCTAAAATCCACGCTGATCCCCCAGATGCCTCTGGTCTGTCCACAAGCAGGGGGGAGGGACGTATCACTTGGCCCAACATGGAACCAGGTAGGGGTGGAATTCAGATAGTTCCCACGGGTTCTCTAAAATGGGTTGTTAATTGTATGAATTGCCTCGGCCAACCGGCTGAATTGTCTCAGCCTGCCCCCCAACCCCCTCCTGAGGGTGTGTCCCCCCCATGAGAAAACGACCCGTCTCAAGATCCCATGGACCTCTTTGCCTCAGGCAGTCCAGTTCCCCGGTGGCTCTCTCTCTACGCAAAGGGAAGGAATCGCAGAAACTCTGCAGCGCCCAGAATGGGGCTTCCTCGAACTTTGGGATTGGGCGGGTCCAGAAAGGAGGAGGACCAATGGGAATTCTCCCTTCTGCAGCGTCATCGGTCTCCAAGCAGGGTCTCCTTCTACTTCACCCAGTGCAGGAGAGCTTTCCAAGCAGAGAAGAAGCCCCAGTAGGTTCTTCAGGCCAAGATCCCCACTCCCACTTTCCCTGCCTTTCTCTCTCTGCAGAACTGGCTCTCCTCCTTCAGCTGAAGCCCCAACATACTCTGCCCAGAGACCGATGATGCTCAAGAAGGGAGAATTCTCATTGGAGCTGCCGCTAGTTCTGGCCTGGCCCTCCCACCTCCGAAATCCGAGACAAAAGCTCCACACCCCTTCCAGATTCCTCCTCTGGGGCTGGAAGCATCAGGCTGGGGAGATACACACACACACTGCTGAGCCCAGAACGGGCCTTCAGACGATGCAATGCCTGAGAAACACATGAGGGTCTACATGATGTGCAGAGAAATGCAGGCTACAACCAGCAAATCACATTTTCCCAGGATTTGGTGAAGCCCCAGCGGACCAATACGAATTCTCCCTTCTGTAGCGTCATCAGTCTCCAGGCACAATCGGGGTTGGGGGGGGGAAATCGAAAGGGGCTGCTTCGTCCAGACGTTCTGACCAAGAGAGATGCGTGTTTGAAGGAAGGAAATGGCGTTTTTCTTCCGTGAAGCAAAGTGGCGCCTTTCCCAAGAGACCCCAGCAGAGGATTCCCCGGGGAAGGGGTGGGTGGGTGGAAGCTGGGGAGAGGATCCAGCAGGATTAGATCCCTGAGGATCCTCTCCGCCTCTTCCTGGTTTACCTGAGGGCTTTCCGTAGCTTGCTTTCGGATTGGGGGGTTTCTGTGACCCCCAAGTCTTCCCTGGCTATGGGGTCCGCCTCACCTCTTCTCATCCAGCACAGTGCCTCTTCCTATGACAGAAACCTTCATCTCTGAACTGAAACGTGTGTGAATCGGCGGTTCTGAATTGGGGGAAGGAAGATTTGATCTTGGACTTTGGAAGTGGGAGGGGCGAGAACCAGCGGCAGCACCAATGGGAATTCTCCCTGCTTGAGTGTCATCCGTCTCCGGGAAGACTCCTTTGTGGCTTCACCTGAAGGAGGAGGATTCATGGCAGAGAGAGAAGGGGAGAAATTGGGAAGGGGGATCTGTTCGGTATTGGGGGTGGGGCTACAGCTCAAGGGGGGTTCATGGCAGCCCTAGACGGGACCCTCCCCTTTCTTTGCTTAGCCAGGGATTCCCGCTTCCCCCATTCTTGTTTCCCCACATTGGCATCCACAACAGCAATTCCTGGACCCAAAATCCATTTGGGCTTTCACTGGGTCTCCAAACATCGCCCGCACCTGGGTGCAGAACCTAGCCATCCAGGGGTGGGATGGCCTGCATGAGCGGTGGAGTCGCCCAATGGGCTGCTAGGCCAGTCAAAAGATGGATGACGAATCCCTCCTTTTCACAGTCTGTCTGGAAATCAACCCACCTCAAACACGTGAACAGCCGGCATTGTGCCAGAAATGCCGGGAACTGCTCCAAAGTTCCGTCAAAGGTATCAGGTGGTGATGCTGGGCATTTCCTTCGAGGGTCTGCTGAAGTAGCTGCCTGCATTTGGGCCAACTGGGAGGAGAGCTGGGCCATTGGCTGGGCTAACTGCACGTTGACCACTAGAAGTTGTTCCATGCTCCCACAGGGCAAGCAGTGCTGGGGGGAGGGGAATGTAGAGGCTGGAGCAAACTATGCTGCCCTCTTACACACACACACGCACACACACAGACACACACACACCAAGAGTCTACAGGTGTTTATTCAAACTCCCCAAAGAGGCCCACAGAAAGCTCCCCTGTTGATAATAAAGAGAATGTATATTTAATCCTTCATGTATTAACTGCAGCTAGAATTGTATTTGCACAACATTGGAAAAGTGTAGAGATTCCTGCTGATGAGAAGGTGATAAGGAAAATATCTGAATGTGCAGGAATGAACAGATTAACATTAGCAATGAAGGAGAAAGAGCAAACTGGATATTACATGATTTGGGAAATATTTTACCAATGGTTGGAGAATAAAAATGGAGTTTGGAAATGAAGAAGGCTAAAAAACAAATAGAAAATATATTTAGAGACATAAAGAAGATGAAAACTGTTAGTAACTGTATGATGAGAATAATGATGTTTAATGTTGATATGGTATCATCACTAGAAGATATTAAGGAAAATGGAGAGTTTTATAATGTGTAAATGTTCAAAATATTATAATACCAAGCTTAGGGATGTTAATGTTAAGATGAATGTGAAAGATGTGGCAAATGAGGAACAATGTTGCACAGAGATGTTTGTACCCAGACGACACACAGCATAAGGAAAGATGGAATGTTTATTTTTGTAATTGAAACATAATAATAAAAATTATATATATATAAAAAGAAAGCACCCATCTTGCACAGGTCTGGATTCCACGCTCAGCACGGCAAGATTCCCTGGGTAAGTGAGTCCAGTGGGAACCCACGAAGTCCAGGAAAACCATCCATGAGTCTAACAGGTCAGATAGATGGCAGGGGTCTAGAACTGGGCACTTTATTTATTATTTATTTTATTTATTATTAGCACTTATATACCGCCCCCTCTCCCGAAAGGGACTCGGGGCGGTGTACAGTCCGTATTAAAAAACATCAAATAAAATACATGTATGCATAGGAGGAGGATAAAATAGGCCAAAACTGTACAGCTAATAAATAAACAATATAAAAATTTAAAATATCATACAATTTATACACTATCCCTCTAAAAGCCAGTAAAAGTATATGCCAGGGGGGGTAGACGTTGTAAATTATGCCAAACCAGCCAGTCGGAACAGGTGTGTCTTCAGTTTCTGTCGGAAGGAGCGGAGGTCAGTAGTGGTTCTAATGTCGGGGGGGAGGTCATTCCAGAGGGTTGGGCCCATCACAGAGAAGGCCCTACTCCTCGGTGTCGCCCGTTGGCATTGCCTCGTGGACGGCACCAGGAGAAGGCCCTCCCTGTGAGAGCGGATTGGCCGCAGGGATGTATGCGGGAGGATGCGATCCCGCAGGTAACTAGGCCCTATGCCATGGAGCGCTTTAAAGATGGTAATCAGAACCTTGAACCGCACCCGAAAGACCACAGGTAGCCAGTGCAGCTCGCGCAGGAGAGGTGTTACGTGGGAGTACCTAGTACTCCCCATGACTACCCGCGCGGCTGCGTTCTGGACTAGCTGCAGTCTTCGGGCGCGTCCCAAGGGAAGCCCCATGTAGAGAGCGTTACAGTAGTCCAGGCGAGACGTCACCAGCGCATGAGTGACTGTGCGTAGGGCATCACGGTCCAGAAGGGGGCGCAATTGGCGCACCAGGCGAACCTGGTGGAACGCCCCCCTTGCCACGGCTGCCACATGATCATCCATTGACAGCTGGGCATCTAGGAGGACGCCCAAATTGCGCGCCCGTTCCACAGGGGGCAATTGCTCGCCCCCTATGGCCAGTGATGGAATTAACTGGCTGAACCGAGGTGCCGGTAGCCACAGCCACTCAGTCTTGGAGGGGTTGAGTTTGAGTCTGTTGTCCCCCATCCAGACCCCGACGGCTTCCAAACACCGGGACATCACTTCGACAGCCTCGTTGGGGTGGCTTGGGGTTGAAATGTACAGCTGAGTATCATCAGCGTACAGATGGTACTCAACCCCAAAGCCACGGATGATCTCACCCAGCGGCTTCACATATGCGTTGAACAAAAGGGGCGAGAGGACCGACCCCTGCGGCACCCCACAAGAGAGTGGCCTCGGGGTCGACCTCTGCCCCCCAGTCAACACATATTGCATCCGGCCGGAGAGGTAGGAGCCGAACCACCGTAAAACGGTGCCTCCGACTCCCATCCCCTCCAGCCGGCGCAATAGGATACCATGGTCGATGGTATCAAAAGCCGCTGAGAGATCTAATAGGACCAGGATAGAGGAACAACCTCTATCTCTGGCCCTCCAGAGATCATCCACCAACGCGACCAAGGCTGTTTCGGTGCTGTGCCCGGGTCGGAAGCCGGACTGGCGTGGGTCTAGATATACGGATTCGTCGAGGTGCCGTGGAAACTGCTGCGCCACCACATTCTCAACAACCTTCGCTAAAAAGGGAAGGTTGGAGACTGGACGATAATTAGCTAGCTCCATTGGGTCAAGTGAAGGCCTCTTGAGCAGGGGCTTCACCACCGCCTCTTTCAAGGCAGCCGGTAAGAAGCCCTCACCCAACGAGGCGTTCACCAGGCCCAGAAGCCAGCCTCGCGTCACCTCCCAGGATGCCAGTACCAACCAGGAGGGGCACGGGTCCATTGAACATGTGGTGGGTCGTAGCCATCCCCGTAACCCGTCTAAATCCTCGGGGGCAACAGAGTCAAACTCCTCCCAGAGTGGACTCACAAGACTCACTGATGTCGGCTCGTCCGGACCACTGGGGGGGGCCCATCCGCTCCGGATCTGAGCGACTTTGTCTTGCAGATATTCTCCAAACTCCTCTGCTCTTCCCTGCAAGGGCGCCTCCCGCGTCTCCTGCAACAGGAGAGAGCGGGTCACCCTAAACAGGGCGGCAGGGCGGTTATCCGCAGACGCAATGAGAGCGGCACAATGCCTACGTTTGGCCGCTTTCAATGCCACAAGGTAAGTCCGTAAAAAGGCTCTTACCTGTGTTCGGTCAGATTCGGAGCGTGAGGACCTCCACCTGCTCTCTAGACGTCTCCTATGGCGCTTCATCACCCTGAGCTCCTCGGTATACCAAGGGGCCCGGGTGGCTCGCTGCCGCAGGAGAGGTCGCAGAGGCGCGACCCGGTCTAAGGCCCTCGCCGTTGCCCTATTCCAGGCGTCGACTAGGTCCTCCGACCGAGCGCGGGTTAGGGCTACAGGTAACGGCCCAAGCTCCGCCTGGAACCTATCCGGTTCCATCAAGTGCTTGGGGCGGTACCAGCTTGAACATACTGGTTCCGCCTCCTCGCGGTGGAGGGTAGCGCCAGGGAAGTCGAGCTGGAGATATGAGTGATCTGACCATGACAGGGGCATAATCTCTAAATCCCCTATTCCCAGATCACTCGTCCACTGTTCAGATACAAAGATAAGGTCCAGTGTGTGGCCGCCTTCATGTGTGGGGCCCTGAATTAGTTGGGTCAGGCCCATGGCTGTCATGGAAGCCATGAACTCCCGAGCCACCTCAGACGCTGCTCCCGTCGACGGCAGGTTGAAATCCCCCATAACCAAGAGTCTGGGAATCTCAACCGCCGTCTCCGAGACCAGCTCGAGGAGCTCGGGCAGGGCCGCTGACGTATAGCGAGGAGCCAAGTATACAATCAGCAGACCCCACTGCCTCCCTGGGCCCCATTTCATACCCAGCGACTCACACCCGGGTATCTGAGGAACAGTGAACTCCCTCGGCTCTAGACAATCCCGTATAACTACCGCCACCCCACCACCCTTACCCAGGGCCCGAGGCTGATGGAATGCACGGAAACCCGGTGGGCACATTTCCACGAGGGGTAAACCACCCTCGTGGCCCAACCAGGTTTCCGTTATCCCTGCAAGGTCTAGCTCCCCCTCCGAGATCAACTCGTTAATGAGGGGGGCCTTGTTGGTCACAGACCTTGCATTGCAGAGCATCAGCCTAAGGCCCTGGCTCTGTAGTTCCCGACCACCTAGGCTGCGGGGGTTGGTACAAGCGACCGGGCGTAGCCAGCAGCCACGGTCTCCCAACCGACCTTGCGATCTTTTCTTGTCCTCGCATCCCCCCCTCCCCGCGACCGTTGTAATAAAACAACCCTCTACTGGAATTACTTGTTCCCTCTCCCCCCTCACCCCGCTCACTTCCTTCGTAGACTCACCTGTTCGTCTGGCGTTGGCTTCCCTCCTGGCCTGGTTATCCCCCCTCCCTTTCCTAGAACCCCCTAAAAACACAATAAAACATTTTGATAAAAAGCCCCTCAGCTTCCTTTTCTTCCACCTCTCGGGGTTCACAAACCCGTCATCAAGGCTGGACCTTGAAAGGGCCCGGGGCCAAACCTGCGAGAGAGGGGCTTCTCGCAGGTGGAGCAGGTCTAACCTCGAATAAATTGATTGAATAGTGAAAGACCCAGTAGGGTAAGGTGTTGATAAAACAAAGTTGATAGGTAATAGCCGGCAGGGCTGGGTCGCAATGAGGACCAGAGTCTTAAGGTTTAGATGTTAAGTGATGGTAAAAATGTCTGGATGGTAACTTCAGAGGAAGATGGTAAGTAGTAGATGATAGATAGATGGTAAATAATATTTAGATGGTAATAATGTCAAGATGGTAACTCCAGAGGAAGGGGGGGGGGGGAAGTGAGAGATATCCAAGTGGCGCAAATGGTGGGAAGAGGCAAAGATGGTCAATGGGAGACAGATGGTTCAAATGGTCCCAGATGAATATAAGTTCCTTAATGGGTGGGGGGGGCTTCATTATCCTAATTGTTTTAGGCTGGGTAGCTGCTCAGGCCTGTCCATAGCCCCAAATGCCTGCTCAGGCTGCTCCAGCCTGTCCACAGCCCCATGTCCAGCCCCAAGTCCAGATCTCCAGTGGCCTCAAGGCTCCAAGACATCCCCGGCCATTATTTCAGTGCCTCACCAGTCTTTGGTGCCTCTCCAGCGCTCCGTTGTTACTGCCTTGTTCCTCCCTGTGCCTCCGTGCCTCCGGTGCTGATGGTGACCCTCCGGTGCCTCAGGTGGCTCTCTGGGGGCTCTCTGGGGGCTCTCCGATGGTGCCCATTCCTTCCCTTTTATTATCCGGCTTTTCGGCTCTTTTTTGAATTTACCGGCGCCTGCGCCGCCCGCGCAGCTGCACTGCGCCGTCGCCATGTTCGTAGGCTTCTTCCCAGCCGAATGCCGCTTACAATCTTCCGCTCCTTCCTGCCCTCCGATCTCCACCGACCACCCTGGAAGGCCAGAACTGGCCCAAAACAAGCCAGGGTGGACGGGCTATCAACTCTCGGCCCCCTCTGGTGTCACAGGGCCGGTTGCAGTCCTTTACCCGGTCGGGCGCTCCATAGTTCGCTCCGGAGCTCAGGAGGCGACCGCCATCGTTGGAAGCTCCTCCTTTGCTCCTCCATTGCTCTAGCAATGCTGGTTCTGGTCTGGTTTACCTCTTTCTTGAACTATAAGCAACTGTGTTCCTTACAATTTATGCCTCTTCTGATGTCAGACCCCAATTTAATGAACGTGTGATATTATGGGATGCAAATATGTAATACGTTTGAGTACATGTAACTGATTTCCTATTCAAAGGTTGCTTTTATCCTGTCCAATCAACTTTCCCCTTTCATTTTTCTTTGCTGTGCCAACCATAAAAAGGAATGTAAGAGGGGTCTCTGTGTTCTCCTTTTTCATAGGGAGATCCCACTTTATCAGGGCACCCTCATAAACGGCTTCTAAGTGATCTTCCAACTCGATCTCTTATTGGGAAGGTGGACCAAGGCAGATTTGATTATCAGGCACAAGGAGTTTTGAAATCACATCCAGTTTAGGATTAGTACAGGGCCGTGATGGTGAACCTATGGCACGCATGACCCAAGTGCTATGTGTAACCATGTCGCCCAACACGCGTGGCCTTGCCTGTTTGTTTTCCCAGTCTCTGGTGTGCATGTGTGTGTGACAATCAGCTGTACTTCACGCACCTGGCATGTGTAACCATGTCGCTCAACACGTGTGGCCTTGCCGGCTTGTTTTTCAACTTTCTGGCGCGCTGTACTTCACGCACCTAGCAGTGGTGAAAACCAGCATGCGCACGGGCCAGCTGATCGTCAGGCATTTATGCATGCCAGAAGCAGGAGGTTCGGCTTTTCTGGGGTGCAGTCCCTTCACCCGTGGCAGTGCCAAAAACCAGCATGCACATGCGAGCCGGTCAGCTGATCGTTGGCCGTGCATGCACCCCAAAACCCAGAAGTTTGGCTTTTCTGGAGCGTGGCCACAACAAGCACACCCACCCGCAATGAGCAGTTTCCGCACCTTTTTGGCACTCAGTGCAGAAAAGTTTCAGCATCCCTGGCTTAGAGACTTCTAAGAACCAACCAGGATAATTTCCAAACCACAGTCAGGGTATTGATGTTATATGTCAGCCCAACTAATTGTGGCATGTTTCACATCTGATGGCCATACAAATCCATGGTTTCTGCCTTATGCAAGCCGGCCAATGGCTGATGGTCTCTTCAGGTGTGTTTCTTGTTTTCCAAAATGGAGCTCACGTGTGGAGAGTTGTTGGTCTGCATCTGTGTTTTTCAAACTTTAAGATGAATGGACTTCAACCCCCAGAATTCCCCACCCAACAAACCAGGATAGTCTCAAGTCCCAAGGAATGAGGGGTGGTGGGAGCTGCCCCAGATCCCCTCCTCCTTCCTGGCCACCTTGGGCCTTTTCTATGGGTCTGGCCTTTGCTTTCCAGAGTGCCTTTTGCATGGAAAGAGGTGGCAGTGGAACATGGGACTTGGGCTTCTCCCAGGACTCAGAAGATGGAACTTGGAGGGGGCTTCTGCAGATCTGCTTCCCTCCCCCAACACGATGCTCCCCAGCTTTCTTCTGCCAAGAGGGGCTCCCCACTCAGCCGGGCAGATTCCTGTCGGGCATCCCTACAAGAGCCCCCTTGCCTAGCCTCTGCACAGGAAAGTGAGGCAGGGGAACATGGGATATGGGCTCCCACATTCCCTGGTCTCAGAAGATGTAAGTTGAAAGGAAGATTTTGCATATATGCTTTCCATCTGCAACATGAGGCTCCTGAGCTCCCCTTCCCCCCCCCCCACCTTCATTCCTCCCTTGGGGTGAGAGGCAGCCTTGATTTCTCCATCTCTCTTCACTTGGTTTTCTCTGACTTCTCCCTCTCTGTGTGTTTATTTGTGGGTGTGATTTTTTTTCAACTAGGCAAAGTTCTGAGAACTACTTTTCCATTCAAGTTGATTTTATTCTTGCAGTCTGGCCACACTGTTGCATCAGCCCTTTTGTTGAGCATTGACTTTCAACAGAAAGCAGATGTTGGTGTAGACTCAGCAGGCAGCTATTTCAGATCCGTGACATGCTGTGGCATTAACTGTCTCCCGGGGTTTTCTCTCTAACCACGAAGCCAACAAATGCCACATTTCTAGTTAGCTTCAGCCGCAGGTGCCATGTATTCCCTCTGGGGCCAATTTCAAGGATGGAGTTCCCAAACCTCTCAATTCTAGATGACGGATTTAATCCAATCTCTCTGTTCCTGTTATCATGAACCACAGGGGGATTATTTCCCTTTCATTTCCCTCCAGATAAATGCCCAACAAACTCTGAGTGCAAGATCTGGTTGAATCCTCCAGGGATCCCTCCTGATGGGGAGAATTATTATCCTCCGAGTTTCTGCTCTGCTCTGTGGCCGAATCCTCCATGAAGACTCTGGGCAGAGACCGAGGGAGTAGAGGGGAGGGGGGGGGCAGCTTCTCTCTTCTCCCACACTGTTCCTGCTGGAGATCTTGGCTTCAAGCAAAAAGGGTCCCTGGGTCAGTTGAGGCTCTTGACTCCCCCCTGAAGATCGGGGCTGACCGGATCCCTCCCCATCAAAGGGGGAAAGAAGGGCTGGGTGCAAAGGGAGCCCCCTCCCCCAAACCCCTTTTCCATCTCTGCTTCCTTGCAATTCCAGGGATCCCCTCCCCACCACAAAGCCCCTCCTTCTGCACAGGAGGGTTGGGGGGTCCTGGGCTGTGGCTGCGTTTCCCCTTCTGCCCCCCATTGGGGCAAGGGCTGGGAAAGAACCTCTGGGGCTCCTGCAGAGGCGGAAGAGGGACGTCCCTTCGCTGGGCTGGGAAGCTCTGCAGATCCCACTCTGCCGCCTGCGATAGAGAGGGAGGGAGGGAGGGAGGGAGAGTGTGTGAATGTGTGTGTGTGTGTGTGTGTGTGTGTGTGTGTGTGTGAGAGAGAGAGAGAGAGAGAGAGAGAGAGAGAGAGAGAGAGAGACCAGCAGAACCCCAGAACCCGTAACCATTGTGCCTACCGTCCCCATTTATTTCTATCCATTTCACTCATACGCATCTTTATTCTTACACCGATTGTCTTGTAAACGATTGGGGGAAAAAGCCCCGCCAGCACCAGCGGTTCAAGGCAGGGGAAAGACGGGGGGCACGTCCCCCTGGCGCCGCCCCACTGCAGGGGGGGGGAGAGCGAAGCCCGATGGCCACGCGCGACAACCCACCCACCCCAGCTGGAGGGAAGCCTCCGAGCCTTGCGAGCATAACTCCCGGAAGAATACAGTCGGCAGCTTCCAAGGAAAAACGGAGCATGCGCGAGAGTACCTTGCCCGCAGTTCCTCCTGGATGGTGGGGGGAGAGAATTCCAGGTGGGAGGATCTGTGGCAAGGAAGCCGCTTCTCCTTTCCGCTCTAGGACTTAACTCTGGCCGCCTTTCTCTTGCCTCTGGTTGGCAAAGGGAGCTGCCGTAGCCAGTGGCAACCAGTGGTCCCCACCCAGCAGACAGACAGACAGACAGACACACACCCCACCCACCCAGCTCAAGGAAACCCTCCGAGCCTCGCCCGGTAAACGCCCGGAAGAAGCCGCCTAGGCAGCTTCAGAGGACAAACGGAGCATGCGTAAAAGAATGTTGCCCGCAATTGCTCCTGGATGGGAGGGAGAGGGAGAGAATTCCAGGGGGGAGGATCTGTTGCAAGGAGCCGCTTCTCCTTTCCGCTCTAGGACTTAACACCTCTCTGGGCGTGTCTCTCTTGCCTCTGGTTCGCTAAGGGAGCTGCCGTGGCCGGTGGCAACCACCAGAGGGCTCGCTCCGCAATTGGTGGCGAAGTCCTGGCAGCCTTCGAGCTTCATAAGGAAAGTGAGCATGCGCGTCTGCCTTTTGCCCATTTCTGCTTCTTTCGCTCCCCAACCTGATGAGAAGTCAGGGAATGGGTGGTGGGTGGATGCTTCCTCAGCTTCGCCCCCCTTTACACCTACACAGTGACACCCCCCGCCACGCACCCCCGAACCAAGAAGCTGCAAGAGGGTCGGGCAGGGAGGGAGGGGCCGGGAGGAGCATCTCCAGGAGGGGGGGCTCACCCCATGGCAGGCTGTAGTGGGGGTCTTGCAAGGGTTAGGGGGTCGCTGGGGGGGTGTTTCCTGTCCCTTCTGAGCCACAATCGGAGCCAGTGCGGGAATTCCTTTCCTTTTAGGCTTCTTTCCCACGTGATGCCAGGAAAGTTTGGATGCTCTTTGTGAGCCCCAGGAAGGAATCTCGCCTTTAGGGGGTCTCCCCAGCATTGCCAGGCAGAGAGTGGGTGGCCACTCTCTCCCCCCCCGCCCCCCCAGGACAACCCAGGATTTCCCTGCAGGAGAGCAGCTGCTGGCAGCATTGCTGGGGGTTCCTTGCAGGGGGCTGGGAGGGGGACGTTTTGGGACCCCTCCTGGGAGGGAGAGGGATGCAAGGCTCCCCCCTCTCATTGTGTGTCTGTGTCTCCCTGGGGGAATCTAACTTGAGACTGAAGAAAGGCTCCATCTGAAGGCAGCAAAGTCCCAGGAGTTCCCACCTGCCTCCATTCAACCCCTTTGTGCGCAGTTGTGGGTTTTTGTGCTGAATGGTGCTTCACCATTTGGGAAAGAGGCTGCCAAATAAATCTATAGACAGTCCTCGACTTATGACCACAATGGAGCCCAGAATTTCTGTTGCTAAATAGGACCATTATTAAGTGAATTTTGCCCCATTTTACAACCTTACCACAGTTGTTAAGCGAATCTGGCTTCCCCACTGACTTTGCTTGCCAGAAGGTCCCAATAGGCCATCCCATGAGTCCAGGACACTACGACCGTCACGCGGCTGACTTTTTAAAAAAAAAATTTTTTTTTTAAGACAAAAACAAAACAGCACATACAAAAAACTTTCCTCAATTTCATCAAGCATGTCGTTTGGTTACAGGTTTTTGTGCATCAGTTTTTACAATTAGAAATAAAATCACTGGTTATCCATCGAACATGACTAAATACATCACTATCATTGAGCATCCTGTATTCAGGTTGCCATTACTAATCCTTCATTTCAAACAAACCTTATTTCCTTAAATCCTTAATTATCTATTAAGCAACAATAAATCTTTATAAAATTATAAAATCACCTATCTCTATCTATTGGCCTTACAAAAAATAAAAATAGTAATATGAAAAAGAAAAAAAAAAGATTTCCCATCGACTCGTACATCATTACTTTCAATTAACCACAACGTCACCAATCCACCATAGAATATAGAATACCTATAGTGTAACATATTCAACTCCAGTAATAATTTTCCATTGTTAATCCAAATAGTTATTGAATATTTCAATTCATGTATGTATCAATTATTCATTACATCATCATTAGTCCATTTAACATACAAGAATTTTTCCAGTATAACATGATCACTGCTTACAATTATACATAACGTTCAAGTCATCCCACCCTTATATATTAGATTCATTATTGTCCTTTGTATATCATATGATCAAGCACTCTGTTTCATAGCAAAAAAAGAAAAAAAAACTTTTTCATAGCAATGACTATGACTTTCTCGTAATACATAGGTAAACAATTTCATTTCCAAGTTTTTTTGTCTAACCATTGGTAAAACAAATCCCATACCTTATAAAATTGCTCGTCCTGTTGCTCTCTAATTACAAATGTAAGCTTACTCATTTCAGCACATTCCATTATTTTCTGAATAGTTTCCTCCTCTGTTGGTACTTTCTCATTTTTCCAGTTTTTTGCAAATACAATTCTAGCAGCTGTTAAGACATTTACAATCACATATTTCAAGTCCTTGTTGTAAGTTTCTGGTATGATTCCCAATAAAAAGAGTTCTGGCTTTAAGTCTATGTGTTTATGTATCATTTTCTCCAACCACATGTGGATTTTAATCCAATAGCTTTTAGCTTCAGTACAAGTCTACCACATGTGGTAGTATAGTGATGGCGAACCTATGGCACGCATGCCACAAGTGGCATGCAGAGCCATTTGTCAGGGCACGCGAAGCGCTGCCCTGTCAGCTGGCCAGCGCAGATGCGCGCACTGGCCAGCTGAGTTTGCCCTTTTTTTAAAGCCATTTTTCACCCTCCCCAGGCTCCAGAGGCTTTATAGGAGCCTGGGGAGAGCGAAAAGAGCCTCCCCCGCCCCCCCCCCCCGGAGGCCCTCCGGAGGCTTCATGAGCTTCCCTGAAGCCTCCGGAGCGCAAAAAAACGGCCCTATGGGCAAACTGGAAGTTTGGGAACGGACTTCCTGTTTGCTCGGAGGGTCATTTTGACTGCTCCGGAGGCTTCAGGAAAGCCTCTTGAAGGTCCCTGATGCCTTCGGAGCACTTAAAATGACCCTCCGAGCAAACGGAGTCACTTCCGGTTTGCTCGGAGGGTCGTTTTGACTGCTCCGGAGGCTTCAGGGAAGCCTCCTGAAAGTCACTGAAGGGCCTCCGGGGGGGCAGGGGGGCTGTTTTCGCCCTCCCCATGCTCCTATAAAGCCTCTGGAGCCTGGGGAGGGAGAAAAAAGCATGCAAAAATGGGGGGGGTGTCGCGCCTGTAGTGCGCGCATGTGCATTGGGGGGGTGTCACGCATTGCATTATGGGTGCAGCACGCCTGCACATGATCCCCCTGCGCTCCCCCCACTTATGGCACGTAAGCCAAAAAAGGTTCGCCATCGCTGTGGTAGTATGTGCCCGGCATCTGATGACATTTCCAGCATTTTTCCAATTTGTTCTTAGACATTCTTGCTATTCTCGTTGGGGATAAGTGCCACCTGTAAAACATCTTATACAAATTCTCTTTATATGCAGTTGACATTGTCATTTTATAGTTTTGAGACCACAGTTTTTGCCATTTCTCTAGGTCAATCCCATGCTCAAAGTTTTTCCGCCAGGCTAACATAGTTTCTTTAACTTGTTCTTCCTGTAGTTTCACCTCTAAGAGGTAGCCATACAGTTTTTAAATTACTTTTTCATCAGTACCTGTTAAGATTTTATCTAATTCAGTCATTTTATCATAAAAACCCTCCAGTTTTCAATCTTCATTGTATCTAGAATGTATTTGCACATATGAATACCAATTAATTTCAATTCCCTCCCGTTTCAAGTCTTGAATGGATTTAAGTTCACCCTCTGTATTTAATAGTTCAGCATATCTAACTGTTTGTTCCTTTTTGTATATTATTGAGTATGAAAAGGCTTCAATAGTTGATATCCAGACTGGAATTTTTAAATAATGTAACCTCTTAACCTTCTCCCAGTTTAATAACAAAGCCTCCCTTATATAATGCCTTCTAAAGTAACCATGTGCTTTGGTTCCTTTATACCATAAAAATGCATGCCATCCCAACAGCAAGTCGTGACCCTCTAAATTCAAAAGCCTAACATTTCTTAATATTATCCATTCCTTAATCCACATCAGACTTGTTGCCTGATAATATAGCTCCCAGTCGGGTAAGCCCAGCCCTCCTCTTGTTTTAGCATCTTGCAACACTTTAAGTTTCATTCTTGCTTTTCCCCCCTGCCAAATAAACTTCCCTCAGAAGTGGTTTTGCAAAACAGAAGAGGACTCGATTTACTTTTTTTTTAAAAGAAGGGGGGTTATGTGTGGCCTTAAGGGAAGAATGTTGTTTTTATGCAGACCACTCTGGCATAGTGCAGGACTCTATGACAAAACTCAGGGAAGGCCTGAATAAACGAAAAAAGGTGAGGGAAGATCAACAAGGATGGTTTGGAAACTGGTATAACCTTTCCCCTTGGCTTATCACTTTGCTAAGTGCTTTTATAGGACTATTAATTTTGCTTGTATTAGCGTGCATAATTGGCCCATGCTTATTTAATCGCTTTTTTATATTTATCACATCTAAAATAGATTCATTGCAGACCATGCTGTTGCAATCCCAGAATACCCTCTGGGACCTCGAAAGCAGAGGGACCTACCAACCCATACCTCAGGATGAGGTGTCAAATAATTTCATCATGAGTGAAGAGGATGAGTCAATCCTTTAGCTCATTTTGCAAACCATACAAACATCTCCTCAGATAAACATCAGGGTAAGGTCAACGATACAGGCTGAGTCAGAGGACTTGACCTTGTGTCCAGTGGTCGGTGAGTGACAGTGAATCTCGGGCCCGGAGGGGCCTGGGCCACACTCCGGCTCCAACCGCCACAGCCTTTCCATTGAAATAAAAAACGAAAGGAGGAGATGTTGGGATCTTCTGCAATAGTCAAGTAAATGTCTAGCCTAACGACATTGAATACCACATCCTTTGCTGTGCTTGAATACCTGCTGTTTATGCAGAAATGCTAACCACAGAGCCTGTCCGGAGAACTCCGGACATGAGAGAAAACCACATCTTATAGAAAGCTTTAACGAATTATACAGCTGTATGCTAACCTACTTAATTTTGCCCTGCAACAAGCATGTAACCAATCATGTAATCATACGCTGTATAACGGAAACCTTTTTGAATGCCTTCTGATTTAATAAAAGCAGACTCCAGAACACATTCTGGGCTCAATTCATCCCGAGGAAACTTCTGCTGTCAAACTTTTATTTCATCCCATGATTGAGCCCACACTGATGCAGCTGGCGACGCTGCAGAAAAGAAAAGAAAAAGGAAGTCCCATTCATTTAGCCAGCAAAGAAAGACTCCTTGGCCATTGTTTAGCCGAGCATCCCTGCATATCCATTTGGCCAATGCGTAAATAAATGCAGTTAAAAAAAAAGTTACAGCTGTGGCTGCGAATAAGAGAAACAGCTCTCCAAAGTTGGAGGGAAAGGAGAGGGAGAGAGAGAGAGGGAGTGAGGGAGAGAAAGAGAGAGATAGAGAGAGAGAGAGTGGAAGAGAAAGAGGGAGGGAGAGTCGGAGGGACAGAGAGAAAGCGAGGGAGGAAGGGAGAGGGAGGGAGAGAGAGAAATAGATGGAGGGAGATAAAGAGGGTGGGAGGTTGAGAGGGAGAGAGAGGGAGAGAAGAAGGGAGAGAAAGGGAGGTAGAGGGAAGGAAGGTGAGTGGGAGGGAGAGTAAGAGGGGGGAGAGTTGGAGGACGGAGAGAAAGAGGGAGAGGGAAGGAGTGGGAGGGAGAGAGAGGGAAAAAGGGAGAGAAAGAGAGGGGGAAGAGAGAGGGAGGGGGAGAGGGAGAAAGGGGGAGAGAGAAGGATGGGGAGAGTAAGAGAGGGAGGGGAGAGGGAGAAAGAGAGAGGGAGAGAGCTCTGCAACAGTTAAATAAGGTAATACAGATAATTTTCAACTTAACGACAATTCATTTAGTGACCGTTTGAAAGGCAATGAAAACAGTGATTTTTTGCCGTTTTCCATACTTTGCATTATCCCCATCCTGGTTACGTCAACGAAATTTAGACGCTTAGAAACCAACATGTAGTGCTCAGGGGGTGACGCGATCCCCTTTGACCACCTTCTGACAAGCAAAGTCGATGGGGAAAGCCAGATTCACTTCACAACCGGGTTACAAACTTCACCAACTGCAGTGGTTCACTTAACGGTGGCGAGTAAGGTTGTAAAACGGGACAAAAGTCACCAACTATCTCGCTTAGCGACAGGCATTTGGGGTTCATAATTGAACGCCATTGTGATGACCCGGGGCGTGGTACAAAGGCAACACAGCCAGAGAACGGGTATGAGTCCCTTTATTATCACCAACTGTACCCCCAACGTCCCTTTCAACTCTCCGGCCTGGTGAAAAAAACTCTCCCACAAACGTGTAACAGCCTTTGGCTGACAATACTCCAGTCCAAATGTTGTAAGCAGAAAACTTCCAACTATAAATCCAACAAGGCAAGATAAAGTAATTAATCTGGCAGGGCACGCAAGATAAGGAGTTCTAGAAGTGAAGTAGCAGGGCAGTAAATCAAACCAGTTGGGAGGATGCCAGGAAGTCAGATAAGCAGTTAATACCAGATGAGCTCCGTCTTTGTCCCCGACAACCGCCCCTCCCATTTGTCTCTCCTTTAAACTCCATCCCCAGGTGTGCCTTGTGAAGGGAATTGGGGCCCGTTCCTCCCTCGTAAGCCACACAACCCATGTTGCTGTCTTCTGCGTTCTTCCCTGCATGCCCTTGGATGAAGAGGGGGGGGTCTTGGTCTTCATCTGAACCTCCTCTCCCTTGTTCTACCTGTCAACTTTTAAAGCGTTGCCATGACTATTATCAGGTTGGCATTCAAGGGAAGGATTCCATGCATACCTTCGGCCAGAGTTGGATCTCATATTTCTACAACCTAGTTCGCGAATATGATCTATGACGCATGATAGAAAGGAGGAGATAGAGGAGTAAAGTTCAAACGCAGTTAAGTGAAAGCCAATTTAGGCTCCACAGAAATCCGGGCCAAGATGTTAGTCCTAATAAATGAATGGATTTTTTTTTAGCTTTGTCTCGAGGCTCGTAAATTAATTAGGTCAGCTCTTGGGAACTTCACACTACCTCTCTCCTGCTCTGCCCAGCCTGACTTTGCCCTTCCCCGGTTTCTTCCACAGTCAACGGAGCCACTCTCCCTCCCTGTCAGCTGTTCGTCTTTCATCTCAGAGTCAGACTCTGACGGAGGCATGACATTGTCCTTCCCATCGCTTTGCATGTCCTCCGTGACAAAAATTAACAGATTAGCAGAGTTGGAAGATCCTGGCAAGTTCCTGCTCCAGATGCTGGGATTTCCTCTTTCCAATAAAAGAGCTGGAAAGCTCCACCTGGCCACAAAAGCAAGACAGAGAGCAAAATCAATACAGCTTCTTGTTTTGAGCCTGCCCGATGGTGTCAAAAGCCGGACCGATTCTCTCTTGCTGTACACACAGCCGTAACATCAAGCAATCTCAATCAGAATCGAGCTGGAAGGAGCCTTGCAGGTCTTCTAGTCCAACCCCTGGCTCGATCAAGTCACCCTGTACCAATGATGGCGAACCTTTTAGGGATCGAGTGCCCAAACTGTAACCCAAAACCCATTTATTTATTGCAAAGTGCCAACACGGCAATTTAACCCAAATAATGAGGTCCTACTACCTAAAATAATGACGATGCAGAGTTCAGCTGATTGTTCTAAGAAAAACGGGAAAAAGGAACTTTTATGCCCCTTCTTTTTTTTCCTGCTTTTGAAATATTACGTTTAGCAAACAATAAAAAAGAAAAACTTTTGTAATATCATCTCTTTTCCTTCCTCCCTCTCTCTCTCTCTCTATTTCCCTCCCTCCCTGTTTCTCTCTCTTTCCCTCCTTCCCTGTCTCTTTCCCTCCCTCCCTCTCTTTCTCTCTCTCTTTCCCTCTCTCTTTCCCTCCCTCCCTCTCTTTCTCTCTCTCTTTCCCTCCCTCCCTCCCTCCCTCCCTCTCTTTCTCTCTCTTTCCCTCTCTCCCTCTCTTTTTCTCTCTCTTTCCCTCCCTCCCTCCCTTTCTCTTTCCCACCCTTTCTCTTTCTCTCTTTCCCTCCCTGTCTCTCTCTCTTTCCCTCCCTCCCTCCTCCTGTTTCTCTTTTTCTCTCCCTCTCTCTCTCCCTCCCTCCCTGTTTCTCTCTCTTTCCCTCCCTCACTCTCTTTCTTTCTCTCTCTTTCCCTCTCTCCCTCTCTTTTTCTCTCTCTTTCCCTCCCTCCCTTTCTCTCTCTTTCCCTCCCTTTCTCTTTTTCTCTTTCCCTCCCTCCCTGTCTCTCTCTCTTTCCCTCCCTCTCTCTGTTTTTCTCTCTTTCCCTCCCTCCCTCCTCCTGTTCCTCTCTCTCTCTCTTTCCCTCCCCCCTCTCTCTTCCCCCTCTCTCTGCCTCCCTCTGTTTCTCTCCCCCCACCGGGGGGGGGGGGAGAGGAAGTGCTGAACTGGTGCTGGGTGGTGGGAATGACGTCTGGAGGCTGACGAACCCAGGAGCAGCTTACCAAAGCTCAGCTGGTTGACGGGGAGGTGGGGCAGCTCAACACAGGCAGCTCTGCAGGAAAAGCAACCGCTTTATTTTGGCCGAGCCGAGCCGATGCAGGGTCCCATTCACTGGTGGGATTCAGCAGGTTCGGACCAATAGCAGAAATTTTGTGTAGTTCGGAGAACCAGTAAATACCACCTCTGGGTGTCCTCGCCCCAATCTATTCTCTTCTTCCCAAGTCCCAGCTGATTGGGAGGGAATGGAGATTTTACAGTATCCTTCCCCTGCCATGCCCATCATGCCACGCCCACCAAGCCATACCACGCCCACCAAGCCATACCACGCCCACCAAGCCATACCACGCCCACCAAGCCACGCCCAGAGAACCAGTAGTAAAAAATTTGAATCCCACCACATTGTGGGCTCCAGGAGGAGAAATGGAATCCCGTCAGCCCCATTGTGAAGCGTGCGAGTGAAAAAAATACACTCAATTAGTTCCAACTTTGCGGGATCTTTTTCTTTCACAAGACCTTGATTGAGTGAAACACGACGGAGCCGGGCTGCATCCCCACAGACAGGGCTCTGTGTGCCACTTCTGGCATGAGCGCCATAGGTTCACCACCACAGCCCTGTCCCATTTCAGACCTCCCCAAAATGGCCTGTTTTTTGTGAAAACGGGCCTGGTTTTTTTTTTTAAAAAAAGGGCATGCATTGCCTTTAGGAGGCTTATAGAATGCTCCTGGGGGCTGGGAGGGGGCAAAATTGAGCAAAAAAAGTTTTTCGCTCATTTCTGCCCTCCCCAGCCCCCAGGAGCACTCTGGAAGCCTCCTAAAAGCTCTGCATGGCCATTTTGGTGAAGGGGGCGGCGCTTCAGGAGGCAAAAAATGCTGTATTCAGTGTATAAGATGCACCCAGATTTTCAGCCTCTTTTTTGAGGGAAAAAGGTGCGTCTTATATTCCGAAAAATATGGTACATTAAACTTTTTGATCACTGGCCTCTGCCTGAAATATTCAAAATGGCCATGAGGTGGCAGGCTGTTATTGGTCCCGCAATTTCCCATGGATTTTTTTTGAAGCAATTATTTTTATTACTTATTCTTATTTATATTACATTTTGAGATGAGTGCCGTCAGTCTGTCATACTCAAAATGGCCATGAGATGGAAACCCAAACACAAAACGAAGGCCAGGAGAAGATTCGGAGTCCAATTTTGTGGTTAAAAATGGTGCTAGTTGCTGTTTTTAAAATTAAGACATGTAATCATGTTCAAAGGAAAACAAGGAAGTTCATTTGCCTCTTTTTTTTATTGAAAAAGTTTTATACAAACAATTTCCCCCCTTTTAACCCCCCCCACCATACAATGTAAATCACATACAGATAGTATGCCCCTCCCCTCCCCCCAACCCCAAATTTTTTTTCTCATTCAGATATTATACCAAATATTTTACCCCCTCCCCTCCCCCCGTCTTAAAGTAGATTACTCATTCACATATTGTACACCCTCCCCTCACCTCCCAACAATCATAATATAAGTTTCTCTTAAAGTAACAATATTTCATTAATCCCATCTTCTAGTTTAATTATGCGTATATATTACCCCACCCTCCACCCTAACCCACCCCCACCTCCCACTCAACCCCCCCCCGACTTCCGCTATACACCACTCTAACAATTCCAAGCATCCCATGTATTATTTACTCTGATCATCTATCAGTCTAAACATTCTTACCTAAAGACTATATAATACCTCCTAGTCTGGTATTTATTCTGTATATAATCAATCCATTTTACCCATTCCTGTGTATAATTCTCCTGCTTCTGAGCTCTTAAAAAAGCTGAAATTTTTGCCATTTCGGCGAACAGCGCCACCGTCTGAATCCATTGATCAATTGTCAGTAAAAAATCTTTTTTCTAATGTTGCGCAATCAACAACCTAGCTGCTGTGACCATATACAAAACCAATTTTGTTTCCCCTTTAGTAAAGTCCTTAGTTATACCCAATAAAAACATTTGCGGAGTAAATTGTATTCTTTTCTTAAATACATTCTGCATAACCCACCATATTTTTATCCAAAAAGCTTTAACCTTATTGCAAGTCCACCATACATGAAAAAAGGTAGCATCTAAACACCCGCATCTCCAGCATTTTGGTTGAGAAGTTCATTTGCCTCTTGAAAAAGCACCTTTGGGACATTTTCCATTGAGGGTTTTTTTTCCAGATTGGTACCCAGTTGATCGTTCATTGGTTGCAATAGGAATCGATTGACAAACAGGAATTGATCAGTTGGCTTGTTCCTGAACCTGGAATTCTGGTGTGAGAGTGACTCTAGTCGTCCAGATATGTTTTAATGCCTAAGGGTAGAATAGAATGGAATGGAATGGAGTGGAGTGGAGTGGAGTGGAATGGAGTGGAGTGGAATGGAGTGGAGCAGAGTAGAAGAGCAATAGCACTTAGAGTCAGCCTCTTGCCCCCAACAATCTGGGTCCTCATTTTACCCACCTCGGAAGGATGGAAGGCTGAGTCAACCTTGACCTGGTGAGATTCGAACTGCCAAATCGCAGTCAGCTGGCAGTCAGCAGAAGGAGCCTACAGGACTGCATTCTAATCACTGCGTCACCATGGCTCAATAGAGTAGAGTAGAGTAGAGTAGAGTAGAGTAGAGTAGAGTAGAGTAGAGTAGAGCAGAGCAGAACAGAACAGAACAGAACAGAACAGAACAGAACAGAACAAATAGAGTGGCACCAAACTCCATAGCTCTGGGTGATCTTCCCCAGCAGTCTCTGGAGACAAGAGACCTTGTTGAAGGACAGAAGAAGGCCAATGTCCTTGTTATTCAAGCTTTTCCTTTTCAGTTGAAGCTTAGCTTCTCTCCTTTTGAATCAGGAAAGCACCTGGATATCCCACTTTGTGAGAATTGTTATGTGGTGTACCGTGTTTTCCCCAAAATAAGACAGGATCTTATTTTCTTTTGACCCCTGAAATAAGCGCTTGGCCTTATTTTCGGGGAGGTCTTATTGTTTTGAGGTTACAAGAGGCGGCGGGTATGGTCACCTCATGGCTGCTGCTGCGTTGCAATATTTTCGAGGAGGGCTTATTTTTGTGGGGGGGGGCTTATTTTAGCCCATGCGCTCAAAAGCCTGAGCTTATTATTTGGGGAGGTCTCATTTTCAGGAATGAATAGTGTATAGTTGTCAGTTGATGTTCTCATTCTGGTCCTCCGTTGGAGCGGGAAAATGCTCTCTCCTGATTGGTTGTTTGGGTGATCCGTTTCCTATAAAAGGAGCGGTGTCAGCCAGAGAGTTCAGCTACCTTGCAGGCAGTATTGAATAAAGGGCTGTTAGAATTCACTCTGGCCTCGCCTCCATTCTTCACCAAGAACATAGCAGGAGTTCTTTGAATTCTTCTAATTGTTCTTTAGACATTGTGGACCTCCTGCTTCAGTGATGTGCGGTGAGGTTTATGGCTGGTGAGGCATTGACACAGTGGTGGGTTTCAAAAATTTTTAGAGCCTCTTCTGTAGGTGTGGCCTGCTTTGTGGGAGTGGCTTGCCAGCCATGTGACCGGGCGGGAGTGGCTTACCGGCCATGTGACTGAGTGGGGTGGGAAATGTGGTGAAACTCACTTAACAATGCTCTTCTTAGCAACCAAAATTTTGGGCTTCTTTCTTTCTTTCTTTCTTTCTTTCTTTCTTTCTTTCTTTCTTTCTTTCTTTCTTTCTTTTTCTTCCTTCCTTCCTTCTTTCTTTATTTCCTTCCTTCCTTTTTCTTTCCTTCCTTCCTTTTTCTTTCTTTCCTTCTTTCCTTCCTTCTTGTCTCTCTCTCCCCAACTTATTTTCTTTCCCTTCCTTCCTTCCTTCCTTCCTTCCTTCCTTCCTTCCTTCCTTCCTTCCTTCTTATCTCTCTCTCCAACTTTCTTTCTTTCTTATTCTTTTATATTCTCTCTCTCTCTCTCTCTCTCTCTCTCTCTCTCTCTCTCACACACACACACACACACACACACACACACACACACACACACACACACAGTGGGTCAGCCAGGAGTTCTGCCTCCTCTAACCTCAACATCTGTCTTTTAACCATGTATAGAATAGTTTCCATGTTATGAAATAATCTGAATCTTCTTTTCCTTTGATTCTTATGATTAACCTATCCATCCCTGCACATTCCAGAATTTTTAAATTATTACATCATCTGCAGGGGTTTCTGGGTTTTTTCAGCATTGCGCTTAAGCTATCCTAGTGATCCTCTCCATTCTGGAAGCCTGCAGAGACCTGGATGACTCCTTGCACACAGACTGGGCCACCCCAACGCCCCCCCCCCGGTGTCATAGACAGGAGAGAGGAGGGGTCATAGCCCCCCCCTCTGTTGAGAGAGGGCTGTTCAGTTTTAAGATAGATGGCCTCTTGGGCCCCTCTTTCCAACCAGGGGTCTCTTCTGTCCAGAGGGTGGACTTTCCTCTCTCCCAAGACAGCAACACCGTCCTTTCCCCAGTTCCAAGGAGCCCCCCCCCCCCCCATTTTCCCTCTGATTCAGGTTATTGTGGAATATATGAACTGACACAGAATTCCGGCTTCTCCAAAACATGTTGGGGAGTTCTTGAATCCTTGGGGTAAGCGAGTCCAGGTGTATTGACTCCTGACTCGATTCATAGGGTTTGTCCATTCAAAGGCAAATAGGTCTTGACTTGGTTTGGCCAGGAGAATGGTAAAGAAAGCATCCTTCAAATCTACCACAGTATCTTTGAGGGACATTTATTGGGCAAGAATTCGGTTTTAATTGAACTTCAACAGGGATTGCATTTTTAGCAAAACCTGGGGGGGGGGGGTTATCTTCAGCCCAAAGTTTAGCTACATTGAATAACTTCCAGTCTGCCTCTTGTTCAACATCCTTCATTACTAGCAGTCTCCACATTTCTTCAACTGGATGCTGAACAATTAGTTTTTGACCTTCCTGATCAAATGAGATCGTAGCTTTTAGTTTATTTAAAAGATCTCGTCCCAGGAGAGGCACCGGACACTCTGGTATGTATACAAATTGGTGAGTGACCGTTCCCCTTCCAATCTGACATTTAAGGGGTTTCAAGATAGGCTTTAAACTCAAATTTCCTGATACTCCTTGTATTGTTATTGATTTTTCTGATGGGGGGTCCAATCATTTGATTTAACACGGATACAATTATTTCTCTAAGAGGGGCAATAGTTACACCCCTGGTCTTTGTTTTACTTCTAGTATGGTTTGACACAGAATCTTCAGAACCCGCTGAAGACCATGAGGCACTTCTCTTTATTTTCTTCTTTGACTTAGGTTCCTTAGATTTTGTCTGATTCTCTGTTTCTGGCTGTACAGGAACCGGTTCATTTTTTTTTTGCAGGGGGAGTTACTGGTTTTACTTGGGTAGAATACGGAGGGGGGTCGTTGGAATTCCTCCCTATCAACCTGAGTTCGAATCTTTGGCACTAAGGTTTTCTTCCTCCCCCCCCCCTTTTCTGACTTCATCAAACAGACTCTAAGTGGCTGACACTTGCTTAACCAAGAGAGTCTCTCTTTTATGTTAATTTGCCACTGATCAATATAGGGAAATTGGTCCCAGTGTCCATCACCCGTCACTATTTGATGAACTCTTGACACGAGTTCTGGGTTCGCCGACCCTGTTTTTGGCCACCCTATGCCAAAGGTGAGCCATTCTGATTCACAGAATTTTTTTTAGTTCAAACGGGGTAGCCACTGGGTCTCCATAGTCCCTAGAAAAACCAGCTTTGAAGTTATCTATCATACATTGAAGGGGTGTCCGTGAGACACCTCCATTGCTACTTCTTCCACCCATGTTCTAATACACTGCCACTGACCCACGAAGCCGGAAAACTCACGGTCATCAATGGGAACCCCATAGACAACATTCCTCCAGGCCTTCCTGTCCTCCTCCATCCTCTGGAGTCCATTTAAGCTCATGCCTACTGCTTCAGTGGCTCCATCCAGCCACCTTATTCTCTGTCGTCCTTTCTTCTTTTGCCCTCAATCGTTCCCAGCATTAGGCTCTTTTCCAGCGAGTCCTTTGTTGTCATTAGGTGGCCAATGTATTAGAGTACTTGATATCTGAATAGCTTATTTAATTAATAGGGGCAAAAAATGCAACCAGGAATTTCAGCTTTCCAACTGGCAAGGTCAGCATCTTTAACCACTGAACCATCATCTTCTTTCTAGCTTGATAAATACAATGCAATTTACTCCATTTCTCTGAACTTTAAAACACTTTGTGATTTTAGATTTGGAGGGCTGTTGTGTGTTTGCATGTTGTTTGGATATGCATGCATGCAATCTATTATGGAACTTAATTATAGCACTTATGGAATATAATAAACATTGTTCTTGTGTTTCCTTTTGTATCATGTTAGCAATTTACTATATCTGCAAACAAGCTGGTAATAATATGTTTATAGTAGCTTAATATCATTTTCAGCAAAGAGGAGCGGTTTTTTTAATCATACATTTTTGTACTTGTTCAAAACCTAATAACTCTATGCAAAATAATGTGTTGTGGGGCTCAATACAATAATATTGCAAAGTTTGTCAACTGAAGTTTTTAGAAGTGAACTGTGGATTCTATTATGTAGATATCACTAGTTAAGGCTTAGGGTTAGGGTTTTTGTTGGTTCTGAAGTTAATGTCCAACAGCTAGCAGAAGAGAGGTCAGATATTTCAGCAAAACAACAATCTAAAAACATACTTCCAAACTGACCATGAAGTTATTATGCAGAAAAAAAAGTAAATGTTTTGGAACGGCCTTAACAGCCTCCAGATTTGGATATTGTTAAAAATCTATTATTATATTACAGACGTGCCCTGTACTAGAGGAAAAGTAAAAATATTTCTGAGCTGGGAAAGCTATACAAAGAAGAGTGAAAAAATATGAAAAAACAAGAACAGAAAGTTTCTTAGCTAACTACAGAAATATTTGGAAGTTGTTTTTCTATCAAGAGATGTTAAAAGGACTGACTGAAAATATTCAAACTTCTGTACCTGCATATTCACTATTTTCTTATTTCAAATCTGTAAATAACCCCACATAAATAGCATGTATTCAAATGATCAGAAAGATGCGTATTTAGCGTTCTATTATGTAATGTTTATGTCAACTTCTGATCCACGAAACAATTCCGTTTCACTAGGTTGAATACTTGCATACAACTGTATATTATGATATGATCCAGTGGTGGGCAGACTTCCAGCTTGTTAGAATTTGTTTTTCATTGAAATATTACTGATCATTAATATGCAATAGACTAGGAGTGTGCAAGTATGGCCCCTTTCTGACCTGTGGACTGCAACTCCCAGAATTCCTGATCTAGCCATGTTGGCTCAGGAATTCTGGGAGTTGAAGTCCACGGGTCAGAAAGAGGCTACAGTTGCCCACTCCTATAATAGATAAAAACTTGCAAATGAATTCTGAGTCTATGAATTCCTTTTATTATCCAAATTTAATATATATTTATATATATTTTATTTGATTTCTAGACCGCCCCCTCTCCCCGAAGGGACTCTTTGCTTTATAGGCAGAAATCTGTACAAAGGATTCATTTTGCTACTGCTATGGTAAAATATTAATAAAATATAAATCTATACTGCTTACTGTTCAAAGATCTACCATATTTTTTTGGAGGATAAGATGCACCAGAGTATAAGACGCACCAAGTGTTTGCACTCTGCAGACCTCCCAAAAATGACCCATTTTTCACAAAAATGGGCCCATTTTTTGTTAACAAAAAGGGCAATGCATAGCCTTTAGGAAGCTTGTAGAGTGCTCCTGGGGCTGGGGGGTGGGGTGGGGCAAAATGAGCAAAAATGGCCCATTTTGCCCAAAAAATTGCTCCATTTTTTGTCAAAAAAGGGCACATATATAGCCTTTAGGAGGCTTATAGAGTCCTCTTGGGGGCTGGGGGCCCTCCTGAAAATAAGCAAAAAATTGCCCATTTTCACTCATTTTTGCCCTCCCCAGCCCCCAGGAGCACTCTGGAAGCCTCCTAAAGGCTATGCACAGCAATTTTTGCAAATAGGGTGGGGTTTCAGGAGATCAACAATGCTATTTTCAACCTATAAGATGCACCCACTTTTTCACCCTCTTTTCTGAGGGAAAAAGGTGCATCTTAAAGTCCGAAAAATACGATATTTTCTAACTATCCTGGTAACTGGAAGAACTAAAAAGTATAAGGATTATATGCTTAGGTTTTATCCTCCAGAAACTGTCTATCTTTGCATAATAGATCAAAATATTTAATTAGTTCAACATAATCTCTCATTTAGCTCTAATTTTCTAAAGTAAAGACAATTTACTAGGCAGTTTAGATGCTTACTAGTTGAATTTTTAAAAATAAACTGCTCATGGTCAACATTCCTTTTGAAAAAACGTTTCTATCAGTTTGTCTCAGGAAGTTGTGAGACAATCACGTGTCTTGAACAACTGTTTCACCCCTCCAAGAAAAAGAACATCAGTTGTTGAACGTCAGTCTGATGCCTTACCTAAAGAAAACGGTAATTTAATTGAAACTTATACTATTTTCTGTGATATTATGATTGGTGGATAGAAAAAAGCTCCTGAATTTTGTGTTCTTGTTTCATTCAATATATGAAACAAAATTTGCTTTGGAGCATGGGTGCCAAACTCACAGTATCACATTGTCATCATGTGATGTATCGCAATGTTTCCCCCCTTCACGGAGCTGGGCGTATCCTGCGCATGACACATCTGGCCTGTGGGCCACCAGTTTGACACCCCTGCTTTAGCGATTATTTCAAAAAGCAGAACAACATTCCAGTCTGCTATTGTTTCACTTGCTTGGCAACAAGGTGGCCAAGGCTTTCCCAGATGTTATTGCACAATTATGCCTCTGGTGATTCCTTGGCTTCCCAAATTGCAGCTAAACCCAAAAGAGAAGTTAGTGTTAGGGACCTCCTCCCATTAGGAATTTTCAATAGTAATAATGATGCCATTGCACCATTATTCTTGATCAATTCTTGAAATATTTCTCCTTACACTGTAAAAATGTGGAGAAATCATCATACAAGTTTGATAAGAGTATGTCAAAAGACCATGCACGGCCAGTTCTGTCTTAAATACAAAAGATATAAAATCATAAAACAACATGATCTATCTATCTATGCTTAAAATAGTATAAATATTACAAAAAGAATTTAATCCATTTCTTCATAATCCAAAATAGGCCTTTCTACATTAAGCTGTTGCAAGATATTAGGTGAGGTAGAAGGTAAACAGGACAAGAAATAATTGCTGTTCACTAAGATCTAATAATAAAAGAATCAGAGTATCTTTTTCATTGTTTTTAATGCAGTCATTAGGCTACACATGTGCATACCCAGAGTATATAAACCTATATGGAAAGAATGACTTCCTTTTCTTCAAAATGAAACCCCAGAGTTTATTTTGTTTTTTCTTACCCAGCTCTGCCTTGTTGCTGCTTTATTTTATTTTTCATTAACATTGCTAAAATTTATAGCTATCGACATGCACAAAAGCAACACTGCAATAAGAAATCCTAACCAGGAAAATGGGTTCCTTTCTTAGATTTTCCCCCAAGTGCCCAATTTCTTATCTCTTTTCTTTCTTCTCACTAATTATTCTCCCTCAATGATGAGAATATTTCTTATTTCTCATCATACAGTAAATTTTCCTAAATATACATAGGACACTCCTCCAGCTTTTCTGAAGCAACGTTCCCTGATAACTCTTACATGATGCAACATAATTTGCTTAATAGTGTACAAAAGCTGCAATTACTCAAACTGTATTAAATCTGACTTTGAAAAAAATGGAACACCAGGGGAAAGTAATGTCAGGAATATAGATAAAAGAATGTCTGATGAGTAGACATCACAATAATACAGTAAAAAAAAAACTCCACTCCTCTAGAATGGTCTCTAAGTTTTATTAGCTCAAGGATTATGAAAAAAGTATATTTTCTTAAACACAAAAAATAATTCTAGACCCTTCCTCAGTCAGTGCTAGAGGAGATCAACCCTGACTGCTCTTTAGAAGGCCAGATTCTGAAGGTGAAATTCAAATACTTTGGCCACCTAATGAGAAGGAAGGACTCACTGGAGAAGAGCCTAATGCTGGGAAAGATTGAGGGCAAAAGAAGAAGGGGACGACAGAGAATGAGGTGGCTGGATGGAGTCACTGAAGCAGTCGGCTTGAGCTTAAATGGACTCCAGAGGATGGTAGAGAACAGGAAGGCCTGGAGGAGCATTGCCCATGGGGTCGCAAGTAACAACAACAACAACTTCATTGAGCAGTAGAATCATTGAGTCTCTTTGTGTATATACAAAGACATGCACATACAGTATCTTCCAACAGTAATTTTTTTTGGAGGGAGGAATGTTTTTTAGATTGAAGGAGGTTAATGTGTAAGAATACACAAGGATTGATATGCTTAGTAACCCCTAAGGCTGAGTTCTTGAGAAGGTAGCAATATGCAGTTTTTAGGTTCAAAAAAGTGAGCAGGATCTGATATAGTTGAGATGTCTAAAATATGTGCAGAGAAAATAGCTTGATAGAGTCTATTTTTCTCTCATGGTGTGAGTGCCAAGATTGCCAAATAAGCATAGTGAAAGTTTTAGTAGCAATAAACGTTGGTATTTTTTTACACAGTATAAAATTAAGCTATATAATCTGCATCCACAAGAAGAAATGAGAGTACTGTGAATCAGTTATATTATGCTTCTGAACAAATGCAGTATGTATTTCAGTACCAATTTCTGGAATACACAATGGATGGTGCTCTTACAATTATGATCTGTACTGATCAGCTCCTTTAGAGTAGCAGAATGCTAAGTATATGACTCTTTGCCCTGATCTTGCATTATTCTTTTCATTTCATTTCATTTCATTTATTGAATTTATAGACCGCCCCCTCTCCCCGAGGGGACTCAGGGCGGTGTACAGACAAAAGCTAAAACCATATATACAATAACAATATTAAATACCCCTTATTAAAAACAAATTAAATATAGGGTCTGTACAGTGATAATAAAAATTAAAACAGTTAAAAAGGACAACCCCTTAAAATTTAAAATGCCGGTCAGGAGGATTAAAAATTGAAGCTATGGTTGGGCCAGGCCAGCTAAATGGAACAGGTGGGTCTTGAGTTTCTTGCGGAAGGAGCGAAGATCGGTAATAGTTCTGATGTTGGGGGGAAGGTCATTCCAGAGGGTCGGGCCCATCACAGACAAGGCCCTACTCCTGGGCGCCGCCCGCTGGCATTGCTTAGTGGACGGTACCCGGAGGAGTCCCCCCTTGTGAGAGCGAATTGGTCGCAGGGATGTATGGGGTAGGATGCGATCCCGCAGGTAACTAGGTCCTGTGCCATGGAGCGCTTTAAAGGTGATAAGCAACACCTTGAAACGCACCCGAAAAGCCACAGGTAGCCAGTGCAGCTCGCGCAGGAGAGGTGTTAAATGGGAGTACCTAGTACATCCCATGATTACCCGCGCGGCCGCATTCTGGACCAGCTGCAGCCTACGGGTGCATCTCAAGGGGAGCCCCATGTAGAGAGCATCTGCTTAATCTAAGAAGTTTTAAAAGTAACAATAGCAGATTTCACCTGTCCCTATTGTTGATAGATATGCTGGGCTATACTTTTTATCCCAAGGCTCTAATATAAACTAATGTTAATGTTTGAGTATTTAAGTTGTAAATGGTTATTTGCACAATTTATTGCTCATCCTTTATGCTAAAAAAAGTGTCAGGTGAAGACTAATTTTATCGCTCTGGAAATATTCTCTAGGTTATAGTGTAAGGCTTAGAAAGTTCTAGTGAAATCAACAGATTATGAGCACAATTTGAGGTTGCATTGCAATCTGCAAGGAAAAATAAGACCAATTGACCATTTTTGTACCATTTGCTTTTTTATAAAATGAAAGAAAATATTAACGTTTTTCCTCTAACCCAGTTTTCATTTCCAAATTGCTTTTCTTTCATTTTTAAAAATCCAGTTACAAGTTCATAGAATAAAGTAGGAGATTGCAATTGGTATTTGAAATAGGATCCATTCCTAGTAAAGAAAGGGATCAATGGCTAAGATGCTGAGCTTGTTGATCAGAAAGCTTGGCAGTTCAGTGCTTCGAATTCTTAGTGCTGCGTAACGGAGTGCATTCCTGTTACTTGTCCCAGCTTCTGCCAACCAAGCAGTTTGAAAGCACGTAAAAATGCAAGTAGAAAAATAGGGATCACTTTGGTGGGAAGGCAATAGCACTCTGGGTGCCTTTGGCATTTAGTCATGCTGGCCATATGACCATGGAGACGACTTCGGACAGCGCTGGCTCTTTGGCTTAGAAATGGAGATGAGCCCTGCCCCTAGAGCTGGAAAAGACTACCACGCATGTGCTGGGTAACCTTTACCTTTACCTTACCATTTCTAGTATTAGCAATTTCTATCTGTTTGCCTCAGCTCTGCCTATTTTCTACCTTTCTTTTGCTGCTTCTTTCTCCATGAAAGACACAGACTCCCCATCTTACTCCCACAAAAGACAGAAAGTGAATGCTAAATTTGTCTCTGCCACTATTTGGTTAAGAAGAAGTGGCTGGATGTCTTTTTATCCTTTAATTTATTCCTTACCGAATTGCAGCGAGTGGTAATGTAAGGACAAAGGAAGCGGTCTATCTACACTTGCTAAAAATATTGTGGGACGAACAAGCAATTAACGTAAGTAGGAGGAAAGAGAAATTACAAACACGGCTTATAAGAAATGGGAAAGTCTGTGATTCCCCCCCCCCCGAATATATGCATGGTATTTGCTTGCACAGGGCAACTAGAAATGCTACTTTCTCAAATTCCTAATCTTCTGGAGAGAATTTTATGCATGCACAGTTGACGTGGGCGCTAAGCAGACATTACATGACTCTGCATTGGTTAGAAGAGGTCCCTGTTGATGTGAACCTGTATTTGTGAGAACTGAGCTATTATTACTATTATAGTCCTCTGCAAATGATACATTGCCCCTGAGATTCTCTAAAATTGCCTTGCACTCTTGCAGTTAATGAGAAAAATCAGGAACTGCAGGTAGAAGAACACTAGGATATAGACAGACCTGTAATTAAGGTCTAATTTGCTGGCATCGTGTCATGCTGATTTTATATAATAATGTAATGATTTTATTTGGTAATGTAATGCGAGGTTTTGTATTTCCTTTAGGAACAGTACTGTTTTGTGACTTTCCTGGAAAGTCCGGATTGAAAGATTGATACCAGCAGAGTAGAAGAAATAATATCTGACTGAAAGTAATGATTGTTACAGCTATTTTTTTTTGTGTGTGTGTATTTTTGGTCAGCAGATCTGTGCAAATGATTGGTTTTCTATTACTAAAGTTCCTGAGAATTCAGAAAGAAGGATGCCTACTAGAGTTCCACCTATTTCAAAGGCTGGTGTGAAAAGTCAAAGCAAGCATACCTTTCAGAAAGCACAACCAAAGAAAGTACCTTTAAAACAAATACTGCGCACTGGTGAAAGGCTGAACAACATTTATTCAAATTCAAGATTGGATGAATCACAATCATTAGAATGCGATGGGGAAAAAGGTGAGAGAATTTTTTTTAGGTATAAGTATGTATTTTTTTTTAAAAAAGAAAATAAGTTTTGCTTGAATTTTGATGCAGTTTCCAGTACTAGATATTTTAGTTCAGAGGTCCCCAAACTTGGCAAATTTAAGACTTGTGGACTTCAATTCCCAGAATTCTCCAGCCAGCCAATCCACAAGTCTTAAAGTTGCCAAGTTTGGGGACCACTGTTTTAGTTAGAATGAGTTCTTAGTGCAAATCAATGGCCTATATATATGTAAGAAGCACCTGTATGCCTGCAAAATGGTCATTACAAGTTTGGGAGATATCGGTCAATGTCATGAATTAATGTATGCTGTTTTTATGTCTGTAAACGGTGGATGTATCAGCCCAAATCAACTCACTTTAGGATGAAGCCTTTTTCATTTGAAGGTTATGGGCAATAACCTTGTTGGTCTAGTGCAGTTGGCCCCATCTTCCTCCATAAAGTAGGTTGAGGAAATGGAGATTTAAGGGGAATAGCAAGGTGAACATATGCCTAGACATTATTCTTCAGTCCCAGTTAGATATCCTTTTTCTCCAGTCATAATCTGGAGCATCTCCTATTTCTTGTAGTATCTCATTCCATAAATCTAGCAAGCCTTAAGTCTGTCCACATATTTAAATAAATGAATATAAGCAATTTAATGCTGTAATGATCTACCTGTGTATCAGATTCTAAAGACTTTTGATATTGTACTGTATTAAGTTCCAGATGAAAATAAGCTATTCAACTTCAGACATCCCTTATTCTAGAAGAATAACAGAATAACAGAGTTGGAAGGGACCTTGGAGGTCTTCCAGTCCAACTCCCACTCAATCAGGAAACCCTATACCATTTCAGACAGATGGTGTCCAATCAGTTCTTAAAAATCTCCAGTGTTTGAGCACCAACAATTTCTGGAGGCAACTTGTTCCACTGATTAATTGTCCTAACTGTCAGGAAAATTCTCCTTAGTTCCAAGTTGCTTCTCTCCTTGATTAGTTTCCACCCATTGTTTCTTGTCCTGCCCTCGGGTGCTTTGGAGAATAGCTGGATCCCTCGTCTTTCCTTAGTTCTAGGTTGCTTCTCTCCTTGATTAGTTTCCATCAATTGCTTCTTGTCCTGCCTTCAGATGCTTTTGACACTCTTCCCTGTGGCAGTCCCTCCAATATTGGAACACTGCTATCATGTCACCTCTAGTCCTTTTCATTAAACTAGACATACTCAATTCTTGCCACAGTTCTTCATATGCTGTAGCCTCCAATCCCCTATTCATCTTTGTTGGTCTTCTCTGCACTCTTTTTCAAATCTTCTTTTATATCGTGGTGACCAAAACTGGATGCAATATTCCAAGTGTGGTCTTACCAAAACATTCTAAAGTGGTAATTAACACTTTATGTGATCTTGATACTATCCCTCTGTTAATACAGACTAGGATTGCGTTGGCTTTTTTGGCAGCTGCAACGCATTGCACATTTAAGTGATTGCCCACTAGGATTTCAAGGTCCCTCTCATAGTTACTATTAATGTAGTGTTTTTAAACTAATTGCTTAATTATTTACAACATTCCATCTTGAACTCTTCATATTTCCTATAAAGGAAGCATCCCAATTTTCTGATAAAAGCTTTGGCTAGATTGAATTAGAACTGTATATATCTCTATATGTTCTTCTATGAGCTCAGAGCAGCTTTTTAACATTTTCCTTATATGAGTTATTTCTTGCATATTTATGACCTATAATTGAATCTTAAGTTTTATTCAAAATTACTCATTTTAATAGTACTTCCTGTCTAGTTAGCAATAATTTTAGTTGTTGGCTAAAATGAAATTTTGAACAGAATGTAAGTATTTGTTTTCAAATGAGGGCTGTAGTGACTCAGTGGCTAAGACGCCGAGCTTCTCAATCAGAAGGTTAGCAGCTCTGCGGTTCGAATCCCTAGTGCCACATAACGGAGTTAGCTCCTGTTTCTTGTCCCAGCTTCTGCCAAACTAGCAGTTCGAAAGCAGGTAAAATAGAAAAACAGGGATCTCTTTGGTGGGCAGGTAACAGCATTCTGTGTGCCTCCAGTATTTAGTCATGCCAGCCACATGACCACAGACACGTCTTCGGATAGCGTTGACTCTTCAGCTTTGAAACAGAGATGAGCACTGCCCTCTAGAGTTGGGAACAACTAGCACATATGGGTGAGGGGAACCTTTATGTTTCAAATGAATTGAAAGAGAATACAATAACTTAGTTATAAAATATATTGAGAAGTCTATGATGTTACAATAAGTGATTTGACTAAGTGGTGACTTCCCTGCTGCCCTCCTGATGCCCGCATTACAGGATGCAAAAGATGCGACAGTATAAGCCCATACTGTAGCTGGTTTCCTACTGGATAGGCTTCTGCTGAATGCATATTTTGGGGTAAGTCTGGCGACATGGTCATTGCATATTTTCAAATAGCTGAAGATAATTATTTATTTTTGTTTAGCTATTGAGGAAAAAGGAGCATGAACAAAAATAAAGCTAAACCAATCTGTCTGGACAATGAGACTATATAACATTCATCTGGAAAAGATAACCTGCTGGATGATCATTGTAGGATATTATGAAATAAATCAAGCACCATTAAAATAATCTTATTACACATAATTTTAATTCATTATGCAGAATTGTGAAATGCTAATATTGACTGCAGTAGCAACTTTCTCATTATCTGAATGTAAGCATCTTTATTTAGTTCTATGAATTCAAGCAATTGCTTCTTCAAGAATGGATTTTCATTCCACAGTACTATATTATTCATACAGAAATAGACAGGTACTACTTCTTTCCAAAGAATGAAATAGAAGCAACCCTGACATATAAATCCTAACTGTGTGTTGTAAAATAGCAATACTTTAGAAATAAACTACTGTATAGGAGCACAATGTTCAATCATTATTTTTTTAAACAAAAATCCTTTCATTAGACCTTTTATCATAGAGGGATATTTGCGAGGAGTGGGTAAAATTGAAAATGTTCCATAATGTCCTTTTTTTTTGCTTCATCATATACAAAAAAAGATAAGTCAAAGTACAACTGAGAAACTGTGTTACTGTCTAGCTCAGCTGAATATGAAATCACAGATGTCGATGTAACAAAATGGAAAGTACTGTTTATGGATAACTCCAAATTGGTATTTTTGTCCAGATCTCTCTCTTTCCTTGTGTTTTAAATAAAGGGTGCATAATTTTGGAAACTCATAGAATAATGATAAAGATAGTGTCTATAGAGATTTTGGGTTGTCCCAAAGGTGCTTTTTCAAGAAGCAATTGGACTTTATTTTGTTTGAATCAGGCATGGAATCCTCTTACCTTCACTACCAGTTCAGAACTGGGAGCATGCGGTTTTACACATACGCAGAGCATCCATGATGACGTCTAGGTGGGGGGGCGGAGCCTCCCACCACTGCCGCTACCAGTTCACCCCAACTGGGGTAAACTGGCAGATTGCCACCTCCGACTTGAAGACATTTCGCTTCTCACCTAAGAAGCTTCTTCAGTTCTGACTGAATGGTGGGGAATGAAAGGATGTATATTCCCTGCAATCATCTGATCATTAGCACTCTTTCTGAGATTTGTTGAGGCCACTTGGAAGGGCTGGATAAACCTCAAAGTTGCCTCAACGACTCTCAGAAAGAGTGCAAGGAATACAAGTCCTTCCATTTTCTGTCATTCAGTCAGAACTGAAGAAGCTTCTTGGATGAGCAGTGTAATGCCCTCAAGGGAAAATGAAATCCAGTTGCCTTTTGAAAAGTACCTTTGAGAGAAAGTTAGTGTTAGACCTTCTTGAAGGCTCAATTCAGGAGTTGGGACATGAATTCATTTTGTTGGACTTTTCTTATAATTGGCTATATATTTATGTATGTATGCATTTATGTATGTATGTATGTATACATGTGTACACACACACATGCGCGCGCACACACACACACACACACCAGTGGTGGGTTTCAAAAAATTTTAGAACCTCTTCTGTAGGTGTGGCCTGCTTTGTAGAAGTGGCTTGCCAGCCATGTGACTGGATGGGCGTGGCCAACTTGTAAAATGTGGTGAAACTCACTTAACAATGCTCTTGCTTAGTAACCAAAATGTTGGCTCAAAAACTCTGTCATTTGAAGTCTTAAAGCTATCAAATTACAAGACCCTTGCACCCCTAAACCTTTAGAAAAAAAAACCCAGGGGTGTTCAAACTTGGCAGCTTTAAGACTTGTGGACTTCAACTCCCAGAATTCCTCCTCTTGCTCTTCATCTTGATGATGTGAGGAGGGGCGGGGGGAGGGAGCTGGAACCGGTTCTAAACAGCACTGTAGATTTGTGGAACCTCTTCTATCGAAGAGGTTAGAACTGGCAGGAACCCACCCCTGACACACACATGCGTGCGCACGCACACCACTGATAATGTCGTGTTTAGCCCAATTTGTATTTTTTTGTTTTGTGTCTTCTCCTCTACTCTGAAATAAAGCATATAGAAGGTGCTACAGTTGTCTTCCCCCAGATGGAATTTATTGTATGCAGTTACTTTGAACGTATCCTCTTTAAACTTTAAAAGTGGGATGTACCTTAAGTACATAGTACATGCATAGAATCAGGCTGGCTTTCTCTAAAAAGAGATAATGATTGTTTCAATAATTAGCAATTGTTATGTGATTTGGAGGTAGGATAAGGTTGATTTGCTATGAATTCCATCAATACTCTGAAACAGCATTTGCAACATTACATGATAGCTTGAAGTAATTTTCCACTTGGAATTCTTTCTTTTCTGTGTGGGAAGAGAACAGAAGGAAATCTTTTCATGTGTGCGTAATGTTGAAGTCTCCCCAATTTTTATACTGTCTTGCCTTTTTAAAAAAAACATGGACTTCAAGCATACATCTTTCCTAAGGCCTGTTTTTAAACGTGGCTTCTTTTATTCTGAAAAAGAGAAAGAGAGAGAGAGAGAGAGAGAATGAGTGTAAGGCCTTAGTGGCTTGAATCCAGTTAATTATACAGTTGCATATGTGAATTGCCTATGTGAACAATATGTATTTATATGCCAGCAATTTCTTCCAAAATGTCTTACATCCTTTCCAAGAGAGAATGAAATTACACACTTCATTTGCAGTCCTCCCATTAATTTTAATTATTCCTAACAGGCTTCCTGTTTTCTGATTTTTCATAGTGAAAGTGACGCTAAGGGATGTATATAACAAAGTTGATTCAGTGGCCCGTGCTATGGAATTAGAGAAGAGAAAAAATGAACTACCTCCAATTGGGTAATGCATTTAAACTGCTGAAATAGCAATTAATACATGATCTTTACTTTATGATGATCTTATTAGTTCACAGTGCTTAATGACAGATTTACATTTTTATATTATTTTACACAACCAGTGGATTGTTTTCTATTTTCCCACAATTCTATTAATGCAGGAAAAGAAATGTATTATATCCATCTTATACTGGAGGATGACCGCTTTAGTTTCTACAAGTGGTTTTGCATTTGTCAAGAAATGATAACAAAAGGATCCCTTAAAAGGGGGGTGTCAAGCCCACATCATCATGGTGGCATCACGTGACGTATTGGGATTCCTCCCCCCTGCTAAACTGGGATGACATATCTGGCCCATGGCCAGGAGTTTGATAGCTCTGCCTTAGGCAGTTTCAAAAATTGTCATACTGTAATTCATGATGCCCAGGGAGTATTATCCAGTTCTGTTTATAGTGATGAAATTAATTTTTCCAGTGTTAGCGATGACTTCTCAGACTACTATATGGTTCCATCCATTAAGGTTGTGTTGCTACACTCCAAAGGGATTTGCACTCACAATAAAATATTTTTAACAAAATCATATGAAAAATTCTAAGTAGTTTATCTGTGATTAAATGGTAACCTAAAGAAAATGCTATACATTTGGCACGAACCATATGGTTAAACACTTTTGCATTCTGCTAATTAACTCAGTTTTGTAAGTTAAAACACATGCCTAGAAGTATACAATTTAATTGATAGATAGATAGATAGATAGATAGATAGATAGATAGATAGATAGATAGATAGATAGACAGACAGACAGACAGACAGACAGACAGATCGACTGCCACTTTTTCTGCACAATATATTGTTTTATTTAGTTACTTCTCTGATGGAATTACTTGGAAAAATGTTTAAATGAAATGGAACATATTTTGTGTGTGTTTATTTTTTTAATGTAGTCCAACTAATTGCAACTTACTTGGATTCTCCACAATGAGAGATCCTGAAAAATCATGGATTCCAAGAACTCAGAACGGTAAATCTTTATTATTTTTAACGGTTGTTCAATTTGAAATAACTATAATTTAATATAACATCACTGCACTCTGTTAATCCATTTAAGAACATTTCTCTCTGCAGGAAGAAAATGTATTTATGCAACATGAGTCTTATTATGTCATTGTAGGTTTTAAGATTTATAGGTAGGTGTCTCCTTTCACCCTGGGAATTTTAATAGTTTTATTGCAATATATAAATAATTCTACAACCTACAAGAACATAGCATATGTATTAGCAAGCTCTTCAAATATGTACAGTTTTATACTTTAACAGTACTTGAGAACATATATTTATTTGAGAACGGTCATATAGCAAAAGCAATGTAATTCTATTTTTCATCTATAATGACTCAATTATTATCTTGAGATTATATGCTCATTCAATGCTTCCCCAGATGTACTTTTTATGTATTTCCAGGGAGGAGAAAATATGTTTGTAAATAGAAATTTTCAGGTTTAATCCAGGGCATTTCCAGACAGAGCCAGAAATATACCAAAACTTCCTAGTACTACTGCTAGATAGAACATTTGGCTAAATGAATCATACCAGACAGAGAATTAAGCATTCTTTTGGCTCACAAATTATCATGCAGCAGAATCCTACAGATTATGATTTTATAGTTTGCACAAAAAATAGTACAGTGTTGAATGATAATAATTCTTTCACCTAAGCATGATTGCCCCAATTCGTATGGTCAAAGGGAGCTGAAACAAGACAAACAAGGGGCAAATTCAGTCCCTCCATATTTCAGCTGTATTTCTTTTCCTTTCCTCTCATGCCTCCTCTTCTCTCCCCTCTTCTCCCCTCTCCTCTCCCCTCCTCTCCTGAAAGGAAGTAGCCTTGCAATTTAAAATGAAATATCCTTATGACATGCTTGATTCACAGTGGAAATTATTTATTCTTGCTCTTCATTCTTGGTGCTGTTTCAGCATCAAGTAACTGCATTATGCCATGCAATGTATAGGTAATAGCTGAATGCTTATCTACAGCTGAAAATTGATGTTATCTTTTTAGCATGTATATGTAAAATATATTAAAGAATGTGTATACACATGTGCATGGATGAATAGGAAAGTATATAGCACTAGGTGTACCACATAGTTGATGGACTACGGAAAAAGGGTAATTGGCTGGCAAGTAGTTTTTAGGTTAGAGCTTGAATAGAAAAGTATTAACATCTAGGAGTAAAACTGGGCTTTGGTTACATTTGTGACATATTGGATAAAGTATGTGAAAATGATCTAGTACGGTTACTACAGTACTAGTAAATGTAATTATAACTTATAATAATAAAGCAACAGGAAATATTGTATTTATTATAGATCCAGTTAAAACTGGGAATATGCACACTCTCTGTATTACTAAAAAGCACTACAGTAAAAGGTTGACTGATCAAATACACGCTTCAACTGAAAGTTAATTTCTCAAGCATGGTCCATTTTATGGTGACCAAGGCATAGAAAATATTGTAAATGGTAAAGACCATGAATTAATGAACAAAGGTAAAATGTTTATATATGTGTGTGTGTGTGCCAAATTGTGTATCTATGAAATAAAGGAAAAATGGAAGGATGTGATGGAACAATGACAATATTTTGATTTTGTGGTTAGTAGCTAGTGAACAGTTAACATGGAAGTAAAGAGGTTGGTATAAATTAAGAAAGTATGAATTGGTGACATCTACATTATCGGGTGGGGGGTACATGCTAAAGTGGGAATCCATATCTTGGTGACAGTAGAACATTTGGTTCCAGTGAATGGAAGAAGCAGAACTAAGTTTTGGAAAAACCAAGTTCTGATATTCTGAATCAATGTAACCTGGAGTAACATTTTTCTATGAGCTAACATGTAAGAATAGGTAGGAATAAAATGAGCGAGAACAGAAGAAATGATTGAATTGGCAGTCTACATCACTCCACCTGACCCCGGTCACCCCACCTGTAATTGGATTGTATATATCTTTCATGATGGTAAGCCTCTCAGAGTTAACCCTATGGTAAGATGGGCAGCCAATATATTTTGTAAATAAATAATTAAATAAATAAATTTTAAAAACTTGAATTGTGATTGGTGAGTATTGGGTAGAAAATGCCCAATATGGTTTAAAAATTGGGGGGTTGGAAACCGGAAGCGTCACAATGAGACCAGTTGGAAAATAGTGGGTTCCGATGAGTCCTGTGAAAATCCAACCGGACAAACCGCTATCAGGGGTCTTCGGACCAGAACCATCTTGAAGGGATGGGGAAGAAGGGGAAGCATCTTGGACAACCAGAAGAACTGGCAAGTTCCTCGGCAGGTTGTCGAAAAGATCTCCAAACTGACAGTGGGGACAGCAGCCATATTCAAATGACTGCTTTAAAGTTGGGGCAACCGAACTAAACTTTTTAAACAGGAGCGGTGTTAGAACAGAGTTTTGGATTGGATGAGTGAGTGGCCAACTCAAAGATAAAAAGAACATTTAAATTTGGTTTTAAAAAGAGTCCCAGAACAAAATTAGCGGCTAATTGACAGTCAGGAAATTTCATGGAGGAAGAAGGATAAAGCAGAGGTTAAAACTCTAAAGCCTCAGAAGATTTCTGTTGTTATAATTGGCTTTGAAGGTACTAAAAGAAAGAACCCGGGGGAAAATTTCTTTCCCCCCCTTTTTCTTTTTGTGTGGATTAAAAATGGTTTTTGGCAATGTTTGATGGCCAGCTGGTCAGAGTGTAGTGTGGAGAGAGAGCCATCTGCAGGGGAGAAGAGAATATTACAAGATCTAGTGGAAGAACAAAAGTGAAAGTAACAGCTGCAGAAATTGACCTTGGCTACAGGAAAAGATACTTTGATGCCATGAGAACTTTTAAGGAGTGTTTGTTTCTGCAACATTGTTTTTGATTTGACTCTCCATAGCTGTGGAAGGAAAAAATATCTTAATTTGGATTGGATTGGACTAAAACTGGATTGGATTGGACTTTAGAACTTGGAAATAAAAAAGGGACTGCATGGACTTTAAGTTTTAATCAAATGTGATATAGCAGATTTTTTTTTTTTTTAAATGTAAAATTAGTTAATCTGGCATCATGGAACTCTGAATGTAAGATGAACTGTTTGATATGTTAAAAATGCATGTGAAAAGTTAAATGGTAAGCAAAAACCAGAATTCAGATGGAGCACTCAGAACAGGAAAAGGGGGTAAAAGAAGGCTCAAATGAAGAACAAGAAGATAATATGGAAGGAAAAGGGACTGAAAATAAAAAATAGTTAGATGATTTCACTGGGATTTACAGTGGCACACAAAAAAAAAAAAAAATAGACAAGGAGGAATGTCTCCCCAAAAAGAAACAATTAAACAGCAAAGAAGTGAATAGTGGGAAAAGATTGGGAAAAACCCTGGAGAAAACTACCAGAACAATAGAATTAAAAGGGAGAAAAAGGATTCTGAAGAAAAGATACAGTAATTCTAAAAATAAGAAAAAGAAAAGAAGAAGCTAGGAGAAAGGGGGGAAAGAAGCGAATCAAAAAGAAGTGGAATTTTTGAGAGATCAAGAGAAAATGGTTAGAGGAGGAGGAAGGAAAAGAAGGGATATATTAGTAGATTAAAGTGAAATGTGTTAATACTGTTAACAGTATGTAGTTAACTAAGATATAAGGAAATTATATTAACATTATTAATTGTAGATAATTAATTAAATTAAATGCTTATTGTCTAAAAACTGAATTTGAGGATGTGTGCTACTTATAGTAAAATAAACCAACAGATGGAATATGAAATGATAATTTGGTTTAACTTTAAAGGTGCAATTAATGATACTGTTTATGTATTAAGAAAAAAAGCAAGTATCAGATGAAAAATATGGAAAGAGAATAATATGGCTGAAATAGAATTATGATGTAAAATAATGGGATGTTAAGGGGAAAAACCTAGACAACACTTTGTTTATAAAATATCTTAAAATTTGTAATAAAAATTAAAAACCTTGTTTTTTAAAAAAATTGGAGAGTTGAGTGTGTGCACATGCGTTTGTGGGTGTGTATGTACTGTGTGTGAGCGCAAACAATACCGTCCAAGTGGAGAAAGAAATATATTAGCAGAACCTACAAAATGTTGGAGTTGGAAATTAGTACTTTTCACAACAGAGAATAGTACTTTTTTGGATGAATGGGTTCTAGGCTACATAATGCCATACTACAATTAATAGAAAGTTGTCTATAAGTGTAATGAAGAGACTGGAAATAATTGCTATTATTACTTCTCTCCAGTAAGGCTGGCAACGGGTAGGTCACTGTTGTACATATAACATAAGGATGATATAATATGGATACTTTAATTTTATTTTGAAAATGAACTATAAAAGAGTTTTCCTTTCAATTTTTTTTTTGCCAGTATTTATTTTTTATATCCACTGTAAAGAGGGATGGAAATCAAAGCATGAAATTAATAAATTAACAAATGTTTATCTGACTGGATGGATGAGGAAAGAAAAATATTGTAGGGAAGTGCATTGTTTTTACTCAATGGATTCATTATAGAAAAAAGGAGACTGGACTTCATCTTTTGCTCAATAGACATGGATACAATTTCATATCACTCTGGTTAAAATCGGCTACAAAGATATTACTTTTAAATGGGGCAAAACCATAAAGAATAAATTTAGAAAATCTAATCTAGGCCATGCAAGGTTAATTGCTTTAAAGATTTCCAACTAAGGTTTTAGGTAAGGTAACTATAATAGAAATATAAGTATAGAAGTAGACATTCTCCCATCTTTTAGTGATACCTCAGATTCATTATTTTAGTTTTATCCCAATCTAGGTTGTCCAGAGCCTCACATCCTAATAAACTTCAGAAATACCGACTAACATAGAATGGAAATATAGATTCCAACAAATGCAGATCTTGGTATGAGTGGAACAGGAGTGGGCTGCTACGGGTTCGCCCATGTTCAGGAGAGCCCATAGCTAACATTATGGCCTTACTTACCTCACTTCCAAATCGGGCCATGTGGAGACTTCCAGGAAGGGCAGGTGGGTGGGATGGAATGGGTGAGGCCAGTCAGGGATGGGATTTGGAAGTTGTCACCTGCAGTTTTTACAATGCAATTCTATGTGTCCCTAAGCAGAAGAAAGCTTTGGCATAATATAAATGTATAAATAGTTACACATTCACCAACATATGCCCTTTATGGCCAAAGATATCACAGTGGAGCAATGAAAAAGCATCAGTTTCTCCAATGTGGATTTTGAGGTGAATAATCTCTCTACTGTGGAATCCCTGATGCTCTCTAAGTTTGGTTTTTTGCAGATATTTCATTATCCAACTAGGTAACATCATCAGTGCTAGTGAGTATGGGGGTTTGCTTTATATGCAGCAGCTTTCCTAATGGTATTGGTGGATTTATGACTTTGTCCTTGTTAGTTCCTTGATGAATGAATGAATGTGTGTGTGTGTGTGTGTGTGTGTGTGTGTGTGTGTTGTATTTGTGCTGATAAATAGTCTTCTGTAATGAGTCTTCTGTAATGAGCCGAAGGACAGAAAGGGGGAGTAGTGAGCTCCCTCCCATATTTGGGCATACCAGGGGTTGTAACACAAATACACACACACACACACACACACACACATATAGATAGAATATATATAGAAGTCTTTTTTGTTTCCTTCTTATATTTTTGTTGTCTCTTTTGAATGATGTATAAAAGTGTCTATTTATTTTTATTTGTCCAATGATGGCTGATTTGTCTGAATGTCAAGCTTCCAGGAATTCCCTAGCACTTTTAAATTTAGCTTAAATATAATTTAAGATGCTCACATTTGCCCAGTTGAAAACATGGTTGAATCAGCACATGTATTATGACATTAAGGTGTTTGCATTATGTCTTCTAACTATTAATTGGTGTTCATGGTTGTGCTCTGTTTATCTTTGCATATCAATCCTACATGGGCACTATCACAGTCCTTACACTGTAATTGTAGATGAATGACAGTTCTTCTTCATGCAATAATAATTATCATCAAGTGCTATTGCTAGTATACTGACTGCTTAGTTATTCAGTAATGGCCTGTATCTCATCCTAGAACTTGTGTTAGAGTCTCTGAGCTTTTAGCTTTGGGCAACATCATCCACCATGTCTTGGCAAAGGGTCTAGTGTAGCTCACTAATCCATGATTCTATTGCAACCATTGCTTCCTGATAGGTAATCACAATTCTAACACAGGCAGAAGGTTGGATTTGGTTTGATTTTGAAGCAAAGGAAACATGATACTGTACAGAGGAAATTAAATCTGGCAATTATTTTCCATTTCTTATCAACGTTCTTACCCTTAACCTAACTGTTGGAAAAAGTAAACTGTTAGTTTGGGATGAGGTTCTGTCAGTATGTGACGATATTCAATTATGCATGACCAGTCTTAAGTTAAGCACTTGGTCAGTGCTATGGATGTTTGTAAAGGCCATGCATAGTAAACAGTTGGATAATCCAATAACAATGGCCCTAGCATATATTCTGAATGGGTTGTGCTACTCCTGAAAGAGGGTTTGTGATATAGAAGTCCTCAAGATATCTTGCCAAGGGTAATTCAGCTTGGACACCAGTGGTTGAACCTCTGTATTCTATGTGGGGCTACCTTTAATGATGGTCTGGTATAAAATATGATTGATAGTAGGACCAATTTCAAATTTGAAATCACTGCATTGGTTTACAAATAGGCTTCTGAGACCAATTCAGGGAACTGCTTATTACCTTTAAAACCCAATGTGGTACAGCTTACGATGCATCAGACAATAGCTTGCCATAGTCAAATCTACCCATCTGGTCTAGACATATAAGGAGAGGCTCTACAAGGATTTTTCCCTGGAAAACATACATTGAGCCAATGGTGGGTTGCAGGCGGTACGCCCCGATACGGGTGTACCGGTGCCTGCCGGGAGCACCCGCTACCGTTCCAGTACGGTGCTCTGGAGGGCTCACCCGCCTGCTGTTCTTAAATGTATTTAAGCTCTTCGGTGCTTCTGTGCACGCCACGGAGCATACGGCACCTGCGCAATGCTCTGCCGAGCAGCTGGAGCATCGTAGAGGCGTCACGGAGCATTGCAAGAGGCAAGGATGCATGTGCGTGCTGCATGTCTGTACATGCGCTCATGTGATGGACGCCAGGCCCTGTTGCACCATACCGGTTGCACCAGGATCCGGAACCCACCACTGCACGGGGCATGTATGGCATGGCATGCATGCCCCATGTGGTACAGTTTCCTTTGTGGTACAGTTAGCTGTTCTTGAATTTTGCAAGCAGATATAATCAATTCTATTCCAGCAAGTCTTTGTATGGAACTGACTGGCACATTGATCACATATTTGTGATTCTAGAATGGCTTATTATTATTTTTATATCACTATACTTTATATTAATATTTTGTTATTGACATAATTGTGTGAGATGGGATAGAAAGAAAAAAGTCTTCAAACACAATGTTTATTCTTCCCTAGTTCATATCTTGATTTCCTATAACAGTAAATTCTAACCATTTTTAGCATTCATAGAAGTGACTTGATTGGATGGGTGAGAGAGAAATATGATAAAAAATCCTGATTATCAGCATACCTAAAAACACCAAAGCTGGGTAAGAGATTGACTACACTGTCAATATTTACTAAACATAACAAAGTGTATTTTAAAACTGATGCTATTATCAGAATTAAGTTATCAGAAAAAGGAATTAAAATAATTCAAGAAATAATTTAAAGATACAGTTTTACTTACATGGGATTACAGAGGTATTATTTTGGTTTTTTAACTATATTTGATCGATACATTCTAAATAGTCTAAATTTCCTCCTTTTGACAATATTATTGAAGTAATTGATATTTGAATTGAATCCTCCCACCTGATCTTTCTAAAAATTAAACTTAAATGCCCAATTGCTGTGAGCATTTATGAAAAGAAGACCCAATTTTTGAATTAAAGGATCTGGAAGGATTAGAGTGAAGATCAGTTTGTTCTTCCCAGTACATTCTTGATTTGCTGGAAGTAACACTCTCAAGGATTACAGCTCTAGCCACGCAAAATTTTAAACTTGGAAAGAAAAGGTCAGAATAGGAATTAATCATATTTTGAATAAAATAAGAAAAATATCGTTGCAAAGAAAATATATTAAAAACTGCAAAGGCCATGCAGTCTAAGCTAGTCACACCAGTAACAGTAATATAATTTCATGTTTTAATAACATGTTCACATTTCTGAAATAATATGTGGATACATAATGAAGTATCTCAGAATTCATGAGGGATCCATAATTTTATTTTTCAGTATACAGTATATATTGACCATTCATTGAAAATAAAAATATTGGAAGCTGGTGTGTTGCTTACAGTATTCATGTTTCAACATTCAATTTTGGTTAAATATACTGTGTACAAATTAACACATTTCATGATGCTTTGATTCAAGGTTTGTTGATGTATATATAACAAATACAATCTATATTGAGAAAACCCCTCAGTCTAGATTGTATAGTTTGAAAAACAGGAATTGGGTTTTTGGGGATGAAAGTGATGTCACAATAAGTATTGTGGATTAATGTTGCAGATGGACTGAATCACACAACTATTTGTGGAATTTCAAAAAGGAAATGCTGCATCATTTTTCTCAATGCTATGAGATTATCAACCTTTCCCTATCCAGGAAAGTATCCCCTACCCTGGCAGTATTATCATCAGTCACCAGCCAAATCTACTAAAAGAGTCTTGTTCCTATAAGGGCACAGGGATCCCAGAAACTGAATTCTTGGGATCTCTCTGTTTGGGTGTGAAACAGTGGAGATAACACTAATTCAATTTGAGTATAGTACTTACAGTGATGTGCTAGGACTGAAGAAATTTCAGTTCAAACCCTCCAGGTACTGTATAATCCAGGAAAATACATTGTGACTTGGCTTTTGCCGTTAACATTTTTCAATTCTTCATATAATTGCATGGGGAATGAAAATTTTTTATTTTATCATATTTCAGTATCTGGTTTTGTTTTCCAAAGAAATTGGAAGTTTCTAGAGGAATTATTTAAAGCCATTTAGCTGAGTACTTCAGCTTCAACCTCAAAAATACATGGCCAAACAATAGATACAAACTCAAGGTACAAACTCGATTGTAGAAAATACAACTTTAGCAACAGAGTGGTCAACGCCTGGAATGCACTACCTGACTCTGTTGTTACATCTTCAAACCCCCATAACTTGTCCCAAACTGTCTACTGTTGACCTCACCCCATTCTTAAGAGTTCAGTAGAAGCGTGCATAAGTGCACCAGCATGCCTACCATCTCAGTCCTGCTGTCCCCATTTATTTGTTCTCATTGCCTTTGTTCATGTCCATGTTTATTCTTATACCAGTTATCTTGTACATGCTTGACAAACTAACTGACTGACTGACTGACTGACTGACTGACTGACTAAATAAATAAATAAATAAATAAATAAATAAATAAATAAATAAATAAATAAATAAATAAATAAATAAATAAATAAATAAATAAATAAATAAATAAATAAATAAATAAATAAGATAGGATGTCTTTCCCATAGCTATGGTACTTGTTCCTTAATTCTATTGACTTCTCTGCCAGATGTTTGTGGATTAGCAAGACCCTTCTTTGTTTTCTTGATGTAGAGCCAGAATTCATGCGGTAATTTCAACCCATTTCTTTTTTATTTTCCTTGAAATTAATTTTAAGCCTGGATTATTTGGGAAGCTGTTTGATGACAACAAATGTATTTACTTTCTGCATCTAGAAATAAAAAACTATAGATAAGGGATAGTAAGAATATATTAATTTTGGTTATTATATAGAAGGTAAAGAGTATATTTACTAAAAGCTTTAGTAGTGATTAGTGAAATCCCACAGGAAATTATTTGCTTCTAATGCTGAATATTGTATTTCTTTAAAGACACATGTCTAGTATACTTTTTGGGGGTGGGTAGGTGGGATGCTCTAATTCCTAGACCAAGCGTATCAAACTCAATTTCATTGAGGGCCACATCAGTGTTGTGTTTGACCTTGGGGGGCCAAGGTGGGCATGGCCAGGGTGGGTGTGCCCAAGTTGACATCACTTATGTCAGGGGGAGCCTGTGGTGGCTCGAGAGCTCTGCCAGCAAAAATGGACTCCTGAACTCCCTTTTTGACAGGGGTGGCCTCCTACAAACCTCTGCCAACAAAAACGGAGCTCTGTTTTCACTGGCAGAGGCACCATGAGCCGGTCCTTCACTGTTTCCAGGGTGGCTCTGTGGCCCAGATCTAAGCACTCCGCGGGCCGGATTCTGCCTGCGGGCCTTGAGTTTGACACCTCTGTCCTAGACCATCAGTGAAAAAGAGGAACTGAACATAATTTTTAGACCAAAGGTTTGGAAATGTCCTAATTAGCTATCATGAAAATGAAATCTCCTATGCATGCTTTGCTTTTGAATATCTTCTTCGTGAATATGTCCAGTGTGTTGATTCAAAAACTGCTGGATTTATTTTAGTGATGCAAACTAAATTGATTTTTGCAATAGGAGAAATATATGAAGACTGGAGAGGAAGAGTGATGTCAGATACCACAGTTCCATATACGATGCTCAGCAGAGAACAACATGAAGCAAGATTAGTAGAAATAACAAGACGAAAAAGGCCCAAGGAGGTATGTAAGATTGCTCCAGTTAGTAAAATGTACAGTATAGTTTAAGAATTATAGAAAAGAATGATGAATGCAGACACCACTTAAGGAAATTCATTCTGTAACTTTCTGTTTTCTTATATAACATACTTCATTAAGTTTTAATAATTTAACTTAAAACAAAAAAGAAGAAATCCATATGATCTTACCTACATTTTTTAAAAAATGTAGAAATATTTACAACCTAAAAACTATGGTTGGATGGAGCTAGGCCCTTCCTAGTAGCAGAACAAAGAAAATTTCAGACTTAATCCCCAGTGATTATGATGTAACAATGTCAGGCCAGTTTGGTAGAGTTAATAGGTTTTTTTAAGTGGGGAAAATAGCTTTAAGAAAGAAGCATGCACAAAAAAATAAAGATTACAGCATTTACTAGCTTTCTTGCTGCTGCTATTTGCAGAGTTAAAGAAGTGAGCAATTATTCATGCACTAGTTTAAGTAGTTGGTTTAGGTACTTAGTGCAAGTGGAACTACCATATTCTTGGAAAGTTGTTGTTTATAACAGAAATTTTGAACTACAGCAATATCTCCATTAATAATTGTATTATGTAAATCAGAAGGCAGAAACATAGGCGGTTTATGAGTCAGTGTTAAAATAACGACACATGCATTTAATCAATTCACAGGCCATAACTATTCTGTTGGTTGCAATCAGCTGCAGCTGTGATAATTTTGAGTTGCATCTAGAAATCTCCCTTGGGTTGTTGATATGCAGGTATGGCTCCTGCTGTCATGAGTGGTGATTTGATGGAATAAAAATGTGAATTTTCTGTGAGGCACATTTTCAATGATATTATATTATGAATTGTGATGTGACAATGCACATTACCCCCCTTAATTTTCTATTTCACCTTGGCACTTATTAATTAGCAGAAGTTGTTGTGGTTTCCTAATCTGCGCTAGCTGCAAGGAAAAAAACAGGCGAGGAAGGAATCAATAGTTTTCAGACTTAAAAGTAAGTAAGTAAGTAAGTAAGTAAGTAAGTAAGTAAGTAAGTAAGTAAGTAAACTTTTATTTATAAACCGCGCCCTTTCCTAAACAGGACTCGGGGCGGTGTACAGACATATTAAAAACCATATAGATAAAAAATATAGATGTGCATAAATATATAAACATATAAACATATAAACAGAGGAGGTAGAATGTGCTGTACCAAATTTAAATTAAAATACAAATATAATTAAAATTTCCCTTAAAAATTACACAATAAGATGTTTGCCAGGAGGTTAAAGATGGGACTATACATCAGTCAAGCCAGCTAATTGGAACAGGTGGGTCTTAAGCTTCTGTCGGAAGGAGCGGAGGTCGTTAGTAGTTCAACATAGATCTGGTGAATGCTTATGAAAGCCATCAAGAGGATAGGCAAGCATCCATTAACTCAGAATTGGAAGAAAAATAAAATTCTAGAATTAGGTCTGTATAGGCTTAGACTTTTATAGTCCAGAGTAAACTGATTTTCTGCATACATAATTTCATTCTAATTGGCAGTAAAGGGGGACTAATCTTTCTGAATCACATCTGGGGCCAAATAAATCAATCCCTGACTAACGGGTTAAATTTAGCTGAGATTTACAACACTGCCTGTTGTAATGCCTGACATTACTCTCTCAAGCCTCTTGCTACTCAAAGGGTTTAAGAAAAACTCTAGACCAGGTGTCAAACTCGATTGCATTGAGGGCCACATCAGGGTTGTGTTTGATCTTGGGGGGCTGGGATGGGTATGGCCAGCTCAACATCATTTGTGTCGGTCCCTGTGGTGGCCCAAGTGCTCTGCCAGAAAAAACAGGCTCTAAAGCTCTGCTTTTGACTGTCATGGCCTCCTGCAACCCCCTGCCAGTGAAAATGGAGCTCGGGAGGGCTGATTGCATTTTTATTGGAAGAGGGTTGTAGGAGTCCGTCTCAGCAAAAAATGGAGCTTGGGAGCCCATTTTCTCTGGCAGAGGCACTGCAGGCCGACCCTTCATTGTTTCCAGGGTGGCCCCACAGGTCAGATCTAAGGGCTGCATCCGGCCCACGGGCCTTGAGTTTGACACCCCTGCTCTAGACTAAGGAGAAAAAAATGTTTCTCTCATTTCTGAAAATATAAAAACAATTATGACTCTTAAGTTTCATTTGTAGGTAAAACATCTAAGTTCTTTCCTAATGGAATAAAGAAAAATGAAATAGTCATATTCCAGAAATAATTGATAATTGGTTACTAAAAAAAAAAAAGAACATTTGGGAGAATCCAGATTGGACACATTTATTTAAGTTTTGAAGGTAAAATGCTCTCAGAAATTAATAGTTTCAGCTTCAAGTTCTCTTCCTCCAAGACCTTAGGAATAACTTCCTCATCTTATCTAATGAAAAATACTGTAATTTCACAATCCAGTATAGCTTTGGAAAACCAAGTAATATTTTGCACAGTTAACTAATGTATTTAATACATTATTAATACAAAACTTGTCCAATAGTTTTTTTTTTACATTAGCTCAATAACAACTTGTGCTTCCCCCCCCCCCCCCCCCACAAATTCAGGCACACGTAACAAGTGAGATTTATTTTTTTACTTTGTTTATTAGATTTATTTGCTGTCCATCTCGACTTTGATGCAACTCTGGATGGCTTGCAACAGGATCCACCACCACTTCTTCTTTAGGGGTCAGCGGAGGATCGGCTGCGACAGCCTTGCAGAGCAGCGCGTGGAGTCCGTCTCTCTCCTCCTCCTACCAGCCGAAGGAAAAGCCCCGGGGAGACGGGCTCCACACGCTGCTCTGCCGGGCTGCAGCGCGCGGAGCCCGTCTCCCCGGGGCTTTTCCTTCGGCTGCAGGAGGAGGAGAGAGAAGCCACTTCGGCCACTATCTTCCAGACGCCCAGCTGGGACCGAAAAGGCGCCCTTTTGACCAAGAAGGGATCAGCTGTGGATGTGGAACCGCGGGGTCTTTTCAAGTGCGTAAGCTGAGCAGAAGGAACATCCGTTCCTCAAACCCGGACAGCGCTACTCCCACCTCCCCATTGTCCGAGTTGCAGCAAGTGAAGTGCCACGAGCGGCAGGCAAAACGAGGCTTCTTTGCCAGCCTCCCAGCTGGCAAAACAGAAATTTTCGCTAACTGGAAGGTATGTGTGTGTGTGGGGGGGGGGGGAGAGTGAGAAATAAATAGTAAGAGAGAAAGGAAGGAAGGGAGAGAGAGAGAAAGAGAGAGAGAGAGACAAAGATAGAAAGAGAAAGAGAGAAAGAAAAAGAAGGAAAGAGAAAGAAAGAACGTTGGAGAGAGAGACACAAGAAGGATGGAGGGAAGGAAGGGAGGAGGGAGGAAATAAGTGGGGGACAGAGACGAAAGAAAGAAAGAAAGAAAGAAAGAAAGAAAGAAAGAAAGAAAGAAAGAAAGAAAGAAAGAAAGAAAGAAAGAAGGAAGACAGAGGAAGAGAAAGGAAGGAAAGAAAGAAAGAGGGAAAGAGAGGCACAAGAAGGAATGAAGAAAGAAAGTAAGTGGGGGAGAGAGACACAAGAAAGAAAGAAGAAGGAAGGAAGAAAGGAAGAGGGAGAGAGAGACACAAGAAAGGAAGGAAGGAAGGAAAGAAAGGAAGGAAGGAAAGAAAGAGGGAGAGAGAGACACAAGAAAGAAAGGAAGAAGGAAGGAGGAAAGAAAAAGAAAGAAAGAAAAAGGAAGAGAACTTATGATCACAATTGAGACCAAAATTTTGGTTCCTAAGCAAGAGCATTGTTAATTGAGTTTCACCACATTTACAAGTTGGTCACTCCCACCCGGTCACATGACCGCTAAGCCACGCCCACAAAATAGGCCACACCTACGGAATAGGTTCTAAAAAAATTTGAAACCCACCACTCGTACAATGGGATTTTATCTTCATCCATCAACCACTCTTAGTCCCTCATTGGGGCCCCAAGCCAGCTGGCAGAACCAGATCTTCAGGGATCAAAATATCAGAAGGGTGAGAGCAGATCTTGCCTCAGGGGGTACGATATTCCAAAGGACAGGAGCCACAGCAAAAAAGGCTCTTCTTCTGGCAGCAGAATTCCTTGTCCAAAGGTCCCCAGCATGCCTCTTTTGCCAACATAGGTGAGCTGGGTCAGTCTCACTGGGGTGAGATCATGGTTCTGAAGTAACTTGGACCCATGCTATGCAGAACTTTAAAGCTGATAACCAAACTGGCAGCCAGTGCAGTTCATAGAGCAGTGGTATAACATGGACCATTCTAAAGCCCCAAGAACTGCCAGTGCTGCAGCACTCTGTACCAATTGCAGTTTCTGAATGCTCTTCAAGTATAGTCCAAGCATGAGATGGACAAGGATTCAGTGGCTAAATGCAGGGGCTCCTGATCCAGGAAAGCCTGCCACTTGTGGTCAACATGAAGTTGTGCAAAAGTTCTCCTAGCCTCTTTGAGCAGGAATCGTGAGTCCAGGAGAAGCACCTGGTTGCAGATCGGGTCTGTCTGGGCTAGTGCAACCCCATCCAGAACTAACGTTCTTAAAGTCCCATATCTTGAAGCTTCATGCACCCAAAGCTATTTGGTCTTAACAGCATTCAACCAAAGACTTTTGTCCCCCACTCAGGCCCCTACATGATTCAGGCCCCTTGAAAGGGCAGCAACAGCATCACTTGGATCACATGGTGGAGATCAGTGGTGGGTTTCAAAAAATTTTTAGAACCTCTTCTGTAGGTGTGGCCTGCTTTGTGGAAGTGGCTTGCCTGCCATGTGACCAGGTGGGAGTGGCTTGGCAGTCATGTGACTGGGTGGGCGTGGTCAACTTGTAAAATGTGGTGAAACTCACTTAACAACGCTCTTGCTTAGCAACCAAAATGTTGGCTCAGAAACTCTGGCATTTGAAGCGCACAAGTCTTAAAGCTGTCAAGTTACAAGACCCTTGCACCTTTAACCCTTTAGAAAAAAAACCCCAGAGGTGTTCAAACTTGACAGCTTTAAGACTTTAAGGTTTAGATAGGACTCTTAGAGGCGGGCGGGACGATTGGTGAGCCAGCCAATCAGTGAGTGGTGGAACCTCTTCTATAGAAGAGGTTAGAACTGGCAGGAACCCACCCCTGCTACCTACCTACCTACCTACTTATCTACCTACCTACCTACCTACCTACCTACCTACCTACCTACATACATACATACATACATACATACATACATACATACGTATACATACACACTTTTCCTTTCTTTCAATGTTTTTTTCTATCTGTTCCAAAGAACAGGTTAAACCAATACATCAATGGGTTATATTTCTGTTGCTGTTTACCTTAGCCAGATGCATTTAATTCAGAAAAAGACTTCAATATTCCTTACAAATATATCTTTCTTTTGCACAATATTCCTTAATCTATCTGAACTCTCACATTGCTGTTTTTCTCGGTAAATTTATGACACTTCATACATGCACAAAACAAAATTGAGGCTCTTCTTTTTAAAAGATGCGAGTTTAAACATACAGGTTTTAATGCGTGAAGCTCTCTTTTACAGTTTCTGTGTGGTATGGCAGGTGGTCTTCTAAAGCATTAACATACATAATTTTTATTTCAGTGTGTTGAACCCCAATTGGAACCATTTGTGTTTTCTATTGCTTGTATTAGAGATAAAAATGGGAGAATAAAACTGCATTGTTTTGAGTGCCTCTTTGGATTACAGCCACAGGTTGAATAGAAATATTGCTTCATATTCTCCAGCCATTTTCCACTCTCTTGTATTGAAATGTTTAATTATCCACTGTTTCCATGTTTATTGCAATTTATTCTAAGCATTGCATTTAGTTTAAAGCAAAGCCTTCCTAACTTCCTCCCTCCCTTCTCCTCCTCTTCCCTAGAAGACAAAGACACATAAATATAATTAATGAGAAAGTGAAAAGGATTTGGCCACATTTAGACATATTTGAAGCTTTTAAAAAACTCCGAAAAGTTCCTTCACAGGAAAAAATTGAATCAGCTGTGACCTGTATTCAAAAACTTTTCAAAGGATGGTTTGAACGTAGCAAAATGAAAAGAATAAAAGTGAAGGTAATGTATTTTAATTTCATTAATATGAGATATTGTGATGGACTATAATGGATTATATCTCTGACATGTTTGCATTACTGTAGCTAGTACCTTGTCCAGCTTGAACAGTAATGATTGATATAAAATAACATTAGCCTCAAAATTTGAAAGATGCAGAGTTGATTTATACAAGAAATAATCCCTATACAAATCTGAAAGCCCAATGATTTTTACAGCCCTTACTAGAGAATACTGGGCTATTTGGACAAAATAGTCTGGTCTATTAAAAGGGCAGTTTTCTGTTTAGCACAAAAATATATTGTCCACAGTCTCAAACTCAATAGGGACTTCATTTTACCCATTATCAAGTTGCTATACACAACAATTGATAGATTGTTCCAACCATTCTATGGTTTTCCTGGCTTCTTTTTGTCTTCTGGCTAATTGTAGCCATCTCTTTGTGTGCGTGTGCGAAAAACCAGTATTTTCTGTCCCAAAGATGCTTTTTTCCCCAAAAGACAACTGGACTTCATTTTTCTTTTAAGGCATTTTGCTTCTCAACCAAGAGCATCTTCAGTTCTGCCTCAATGGTAGAGAATAGAAGGATTTATATTCCCTGCAGCCATCTGGTCGTTAGTTCTCATTCTGAGAGTTGTTGAGGGCACTTGGAGCTTCATCTATGCCATCAGAGTAATCTGAATAGGGTGGAACCTTCTTGGCACTGCTGAAAGGACTGTGTTGTAAACAGGAGATAGACCCTCCCCCCTAACATTGAATAGAGAGGGCCATTCAATTTTAATATACATGCCTTCTTTGACTCTTTCAAACCATTGGTCCTCTTGGTCCAGAATGTGGACTTTTCTGTCTTCAAAAGAGTGGCCTTGGTCTTTCAAATGCAGCTGGATTACTGAATCTTGTCCTGGTGAGTTTGTTCTCCTATGTTGTGCCATGCATTTATGAAGTGGTTGTTTTGTTTCTCCAATGAACATATCTTCACATGTCTCACTGCATTGTCCTGCAGATATCACATTGTTTGTTTGTGTCTGGGTGTTTTATCCTTGGGGTGGACAGACTTCTATTTTAGTGTATTCTTGGATTTAAAGGGTGCATGTGTCTTGTGTTTGTGTAAAATCCTCTGGAACTATTCTGATATTCTTGCAATGTATGGAACAACAACATTGCTTTGTTTATTGTTCTCTTCTTTGTCTTTTATAGAGGTGGTCCTGCTGGGACTATCTTTTTTTGGATTTGATGAAGGGCCAACTGGGGTAACCACATGTTCTGAGGGCTTCCTTGATTTGTTTTAGTATTTTTTCTCTTCCATCTTTGCTGGTAGGCACATCTTTAGCCCGGTGATGTAGGGTTCTGATCACGTCAAGGAAAAACAAAGTCCAGATTGGGGACAACCATAACCTACATGACTGAGAATCTCATAGACATCTAGTATTTTCTGTTACCAGATTATTAGATATATAGCACTTCAGCAAACTTTGATCTTTGCCATAAAATCCTTTAGTCTTTAGTATCAAAATGCAATATTACAGGGAAATTTTTTCTTGTTTTTATGACAATTTCTGGAAGGTTTTCTTACTTTGTGCACCTATAATTCTTTACCCTGCAAATGTTGTTTCTCCCAATACCACTTTACATGTATGTATGTATGTATGTATGTATGTATGTATGTATGTATGTATGTATACACACAAGCACACACACACACATATACACATATTTGTAATTACAGGCTAAAAACCATGGTCCTAATATGTTAGCTGTTATAAAGGATTATCGTAAAATGATGTTTCGAATTAAACGCCTTTGTGGCATCTTGGATACAACTACACCACTAATATTTGAACAACTGGAAGACTGGCTTGACAATAAAATGCGTATGTATTTTTCAGAATAATCTGTTGAGATTATTGTTACCATATCTTTTTTAACTATTTCAAAAACTATTTAATACCTTCAATTGAGGTTGCTTGCATTTTCTCAAAGGTGGTGTCTTTTTTAATAGAATTGATAATATATCCTGCTTTCCCCAAAATAAGACCTCCCCGGATAATAAACCAAATTAGGCTTTTGAGCCCGTGTGCTAAAATAAGTCCACCCCCCAAAATAAATCCTCTCCAAAAATATTGCAACACAGCAGCAGCCATGAGGTGACCACACTTGCTGCCTCCTGCACTTTAAAAATAATAAGACCTCCCAGAAAATAAGGCCACGTGCTTATTTAGGGGATCCAAAAAATAACACTGTCTTATTTTTGGGGAAACACGGTAAATTGCATCTTTTGGGAGAGACACCATAGTTTATTGATAGACATTTTCCCCTGCAGGAACCCCAAATGTAATCTGTATCATTTTCACTTAAATGCATCATGTGACTAACTGTTAGATTCTGGGCAGTAAAGATATATCTTGGTAAAATACTATTACTATTTTTCCGAGCACTGTATGTTCTGGCAGAGTACTTTATGTTGCTAGCATTTATGTTGCTAGCCTAAAATACCCAAATGATAGACATTCAGACACCCCCAACAAAAGCAAGCAAAGAAACGAACAAACCAGAAAGAAGCATGCTAAAATTCTTGACCTTTTCTCCTTCTTGTACTTCCTTGTCTGAGAAACTTTAGCTGGACTCCAAAAACAACCTGGGGAAAGTACTGAAAGGAGTTAAAATAGCCATGTTGCAAACAAGAAGTGGGAAAAAACCATTTAGCATCCACTTCACTCATTATGTTTCAGTCCCATATGTAAGATAGGAACAACACCAGAGGTGGTATTCAGCAGGTTCTGACCAGTTCTAAAGAACCGGTAGTGGAAATTTTGAGTAGTTTGGAGAACTGGTAAATACCACCTCTGACTGGCCCCGTCCCCATCTATTCTCTGCTCCAGAGTCCCAGCTGATCAGGAGGAAATTGAGATTTTACAGTATCCTTTACTTGCCACACCCACCAAGCCATGCCCACCAAGTGCCCACAGAACCGATAGTAAAAAAAATTGAATTTTTGAAAATTTTTGCATTTTTGATGTACTGAATAATACATCTGCAAATTCTGATGATTTCATTAGCTATTTGCGTGACTGGTTTGATCTGGAAGGTTGTGTGTTGATTTCCATTGATTTAAGCAAGGTCATCTATTGAGACCCCAGATTTTCTCGAAATATCCACTGGTATGTGATTCTCCTTGAAATTTAAATTCTCCTCCCACTCTACTATTATTTGGAAGATATAGCTATTCTCCTAGGCCTTTGGTGAGGATGATTGATGTCCCCTTTCTTCCTTTTCGTTTGCTTTCTCTGCCATAACGGTTCCTTTGTTTTGTGTTGTTTTTGTGCTTTTTGTATTGTTCCTTGTTTTAAAATGTGTTTAATAATTTGTAAACCACCCAGAATCAATTGGAAGCAGGTGGTAGGTTAATGTTATGATTATTAATATTAACAATAATAGTAACAAGATGTAAAAATAGGATAATTGTATGACAAAATACATTAGGATGTCATAAGGATGGAATTGTGTTATATAACAAGACAATCTGAGATCGTGCTGCCATCTGAATTGGCTCAACTAAGAAGTATACAAGCTCATTGGCTGCATTTGCACAATCCTCGGCTAAAATATGATTGATGTGTCTGCTTAACATAGCCAAGAATTTGCAAGTGTCATATTTACCTTTTTAAATTATTTTCAGTTTTCAATAAGCTAATTGGTTAATGGTTCATGTGTTTTATAAACTTGAAAATATGGTACGTTTTTCTATTTTATTATTTTGTCATTCAGAAGTGTTATATAAATTACCAAGAAAGAATTGTATTTTTGTTTAACATGTTTGCTTGTAAAAAAGCTGTCAGATAAAAGATTTTCAATTTGAATTCTATAGATGCACTCATAAGACACCATAATGTTACATAAGGCTACAAACATTTAAGTATCTAAATTCTGTTGAAATCAATAGAGAATTGCAATATCAGGGAGGATCAATCTGCTTAATACACTGAAAACTCAAGTATATTTTGCATACTTTTCAGTGCACAATTAACTATTGAAATAATTTTCATTCTTTGAATAAAACTTAATTGTGTCTAGCTAACACTGGTTATTTTCAGGGGCACGTGTGTCAAATATATCTTACATTTATTTTTTTTATCTCTTAATAGAGATATTTGCACTGATTTTTATGAATGCATACTCATTTTTTAACCATGAGAAATTGTGTTGTTCTTATTGAGCATTTTTATTTAAGAAATGCCACAATCTTTATTTAAGAAATGTCACAATCTTTATTTAAGAAATGTCACAATCTTCAAAACAAAGCAGGATCCACAGCAAAGCTTTAGAAAGTAGCAGAAAAAAGAAAGCAAGAAAAAAAAATCCCCCAGTCAAGGTATATGCAAATCTAAATCTCAATACCTTAATTCCTATGAAAGGTTTTCCCATCTTCATATTTCAAAACTTGATTCAATCTACAAGATGCATCTTCCCCAGTTTTAATAAAGGAAAATGAATAAAAGACGTTTAGGCCAAATACTTCAACCACTACTAATGATGTCATTATGCTTCTAGTGCTTTTTTTTAAAAAACAAAGTTTTATTGGTTTTTTGGTGTTTTACAAAAGGAAAAGGTATGGGGAAAGTTACAAATTGTGGCAGCCGCAAACTGCGGTAGGTATACCCCCCCTCCAGACTCATGGTGTACATTTGCATAGCATTCAAATATTACATAATAACATATAGTCAGTGTGGTAAATTCATTAATAATTTCAGTCAATTTATGTCATGTGGATTTTCTTACTTATTTGTGTGATCTGAGCTTTCTTGATGTCGCCCCATCTCCCCCCGTTGGCAGTGCTCCGGCCCCTCCCGTGTCTTGTGCATCTACTGGGATATCTTCTGGTTTTTCTAGGAGTAGTTAATTTTTTTCCATAAAGGCCTGCGCCTCTATGGGTGAATTAATTCTGACCCTTGTCTCCTCCCAGAATATTAACATACCTTCAGGCAGCAACCAACGAAACCACACCCCCTTCTGGTATAATTTATTCGCCAATTGCGAATAATATTTTCTTTTCTCCCTCACTTTCTTGGGGATCTGTTTCAGTATGGTTATCTCCTTATCTTTGTATGTCAGGGCTTGTCCCCTTTGTGTATTCAGAATTTCATCTCTTGTGCTTTTCCTAAGAAATTTAATGTGTACCTCCCTGGGGACATTGTATGTTCTAGCATATGCGGAGTTCACTCTATAAACCAGGTCTATTTCCCACCCCATCTGTTGTTTTTCTTTCTGAATATACTCAGCCAAAATAGTTGTCATGATGTCCCTTATGTTTTCATCATCTGTCTCCATCACATTTTGAAACCTAAGATAAAAAGACATTCTCTCAAACTCTATTTTCATTTGTTGGGTGTCAAGCTCTTTGTTTCCCTTCTGCACGCCCTCTACCCCCCCCTCATCTCAGCCGCCCCCCGCTCCAAGAGATCCAGTCTCTGTGAGTTCTTATTAATTTTTTCCTGGTTCCCTCTAATTTCTTCTTTCATCTCCTTCAGTTGTTTCTTTATTTCCTCTTGTCCCTGTAGAATTTGCTGAAACATTTGATGAAACTCCAAGTCCGTAGTTTTAGCTTGTTTAAAGGCTGTCAATGTTGATTGTGTACTCGGACTTGAGGTTGCAGATGTCGGGGCAGAGGCAGCAAAGCCAGGCTTTCCAGGAGGTGGTCTTGTAGAAGTCATTATTAGTAATAAAGGGCCCAGTCAGTATAGAGAGGAATCAGTCAGAGTGGTAGAGCAGCCAAGGGAGTCCGGGGGGTAGAGAGACCAGGCACAGGGGAACTCTCTAATCACCCTGGCAGGGAACAGGCGTTTTTCACTCCAGAAAGTTCAAAAACAAACAATCCACAAGAGAATTATCCAAATAACACGGAGACAAAGACTGGAAGCCTGAAGCTGAGAAGTGGAGTCAAGTTCACCTTTCATGAAGACAACGGAAGTGTGCCATCTTGCCCTGCCAACTTCGGGTACTGAGGCAAAAAATAAAGTTTTCAAAATTCAAAGTTCCCAAGGCTTCCAGTTCACATTGTCTTAAAACCTAAAGGTTTAAATCTGAAGATCCATTTAGTTGGAGTGTGACCTATTTGGTTTGGCTCTCCCCCTCCTCCTTCCCTTGGGGCTACGAGCACGTTTGTTTCTAGCCGCTTGTCCAAGGGGGGGGGGAAATCCCCCTCCCCTCCAGCCGCACTTCTCCAAGTTAGCCAAAAGTTCCAATTAACACAACTGACAAGTTTTAGAGTTGGTGATAGGTATGAAGGGAGTCTACACCTCACCGCACCGCCGCCGCATCCTTCAGCTTTCTTTTTTTCTTCCGGACAGCCTCACAGTGAAGACGCTTCAGCGCGCCTCCCCTTCGCGCTCCTCGGTGCCTGGAGCGAAGCGAGAGCCCCCCGATGGCCGCCGCCGATGCAGGGGTCCTCCCGCCGTGCCGCTCCTCCAGCAGAACGCCTCTCCGGGGCGTCCTGTGCCCCCCAAGGGGTGGGGAGCCCAACGGGGATGCGCGGGGCGAGAACCGGAAGTCGCTTCTAGTGCTTTTTAAAGAGGTACGAAGGGCAGATAACATGAAATGATGTTGACATTTGTTGATAGTCTCTAAATGCTAAATATTTTTATTATGCAAGAAGAATAAGTGGCTAAGACATTTTGTTCTGCAGGAGATATCCACTCAAATGCATTTGCAAATTCCAAGCCATGCTTTGGTATTAGAACAAATTATGAGGCTGTTTTTTTAAACAAACAAACAAACAAACAAACAAACAAACCTGTCTCCATAGATTGAAATGGCTCTACTCTTAGCTAACCATGTGCATTTGACCAAAATTTGTTGACTTGTTTTCTGTGATTTATCCACCATTTCAATTCAAAAGACTAATTTAGTTAATCTACATATACTAATGATAAAATAAAATAACAATAATCAATACAAAGCATCATGTTACATTACACACTGGTGCCAACTATTCAAAAAGTAAATTCCTAAAGGTCTTCCAAAAGACTCAGGTTTTTACCAGTTTCCAGATTGCCACCAGAGTAGGCACTATCAGGTGGATCAGGTGAGAAAAATCTATGTAGAAATGTGATATTTTACATACAAAGTCCAAAGCACCCAGAATGGTATCCAGCATTTTATTATTCATGTGACTTGATCCTCCTGGTTGATTATTAATTAAACATGCTGGGAACATCACAACATTAATTGAAATGTACCTTGCAAGCTAATCTGTTTGAATCTACTTGATTGTAGATTTCAGGAATGAAGTGGGGGAAGCCACCTGCCCCTCCCAGAAGAATGAAATATTTTGAGGAATATTAAAAAAGGCAGAATGTTATATTTCCCTAAATGAGAAATGGAGAAACATGCTTTTTTTTTAGTGGCAGGAAGAAAACTACTCTTACTAGCCCCCCCCCCCCCCCAGCAGTTATTTTGTGCCCATTAAGAAAGATTGGGCCAGCCTATCTACAAAACGAAAGACCTTCAGCTCCAGGATGATGGGATTAAGAAGAACAGGACATGATCCTCCAGGACTAAATAGGATTAATCCACTACTATTTAGCAGAAGATTCAGAGCTCGCTAACTGCACAATCTCCTAAGGGCATTTCAGACATTGCATGATTCCCCAGTGCTGTCCAAATGTCAACCAAACCTGGGAACTCAGACAAACACGTAGGATTCACATTTCCTCTTTTGCCTGTAGAGCCAGCTATAACCCCTACATGACCCCATAGGAACCTGACAATAGAATACATGCTCTTGCACAGGAACAGGAAGTTCAAATGCAAAGCCCAAAGAAGGTATAACACCCCCACCCCCACTCTCAACTCCATTTCGTCAGATGACCCAGGACTGCGGTTGGTTCTGTTCATCATTACACCATCTGTCCAATCAGTCTCCATGTTTCCAGTGTCTTTCTCCCAGCTTGGAACTGAACCAGATGGATATTTCTTCCCACAGAAGCAACTTCAAATGTGTATATTTTTTCTATCTGAACTAGAGTATTAGAATGACCCTTCTGACCCATATATCAAGGTATTCAAGTTGCATTAAGTTATTTTGATATGCAAGACATATTTAATTATCTTTGCATTTTAATATTGGACTTGTTATCTATGTGTAAATTCATATGTAGTCAAAGAAGTACCTTGTGCCCATGACATTGATCTGGGACAAACTCAGTTTGCAAACAAATTTAAATTAGAAAAATCTAAAGGCATCCCTAACCCAGAATACACTAGTGATGACTGAGCATTCTTAGCATTGATACAAGTCCGTCACCTACTTGGTGAACTTTAATGGAAAAAAATATCCTAAGGCTATTCAACAAACAATGTTGGTAGAATGTGTTGCATTTGTAATGCATCCCGTATAAGTAAGCATAATGTCCCAATGAGTCATACCCAGTCAATTAAATATAGAACAATATAGAGAAAATAAACATAAACCCAAATGCACATAAATTGATAAAAATAACACAGGCAGCAGAAATTAGAAAGGACATATACATAAGATAACTAAAATAAGATAAGATAACCATCAGGATCTCAATCAGAAGAACTGAACTGGCTTGAGACAAGAACCATATCAAAATCATACTGGTAGCAAAAGATAGTGATGTCCTCCTAAGAAGAACTTAATCAAGGGTCCTTTCTTGAAAAGACTCTTTGGTTTTTCAGAGTTTTATATTCTTGATGGAGAATGAGGCGTCAGGACTCATTGAGGTACGTGCAACAACTTTGATTAGAACAAAATAACTAGAACGCAAGGTATCAACAACTTCAGCACCTTGCTCTGTTTGACAGCTATTTATACGGGAGCTGTCAAGCAGAGCAACCAAAAGGGGCATGGCAAAAGCCTGTTTCCAGCCCGGCGCACCTTAGCCAATAGGTGTGAGCCTTTGGTTGCTGGGCTGTCAGTCGTAAGTCGAGGACTTGCAGTCGGTCGTAAGTCGAGGACTTAAGACCAGTCACAAGTCAAGGACTTTACAGGAGATTGAGCATTTTGGATTAAATAATCAACACAGTGTAGTCATTTCGTGATGTAGAAACTCAGTTTCCTGAAATGGCCCTTTCAGCCTATTTAATAGGAGGCTGCTTTTGATTGACTATGCAGAAAATATGCACCCCTAATGCTTCATTTAATGAATGTATAGGAAAGTCCTTCTTTTAATAGCACTAGAAATTTAGATATATTACATAATTAAAACTTTCTTTAGTCAGACATTGATACCATAATAAATAACCGTATTTTTCGCCCTATAAGACGCTCCGGAATATAAGACGCACCCAATTTTAAAGGAGGAAAATCTAGAAAAAAAAGATTCTGAACCAAATACTATAGTAAAATATTTTATATCAACTGTATAAAGTTAACAGCAGTTTAAGAACAATTTTAGGTCAACCATGTAACACAGGGGTGTCCAAACTTTTTCCAAAGAGGGCCAGATTGGATGAAGTGAACATGCTGGAGGGCCGAACATTTTTCCGAACATTCTTTGAACAATAACCATTAAATGCAAATGAATTATTTTATGCCAAGTTAATTGCAAATAGCATACTTTTCATTTCATAACATTAAGATCAACTGACAGCTGAGTTTTCACAATGTATCCATCTTTTCCCTGAAGACTCGTGTTTAGTACATTCAGATGCTTTCTTTCCTCTTTCCCTCTTACTTGTCTATCCTTCCTTCCACCCTCCCTTCCTCCTTCCCTTCCTTCCTGCCTCCCTTCCAGTTCCCTCCTTTCTCTTTCCTCCTGCCTGCCTGCCTTCTTTCCCTCCTGCTTATCTATGCTTCCTTCCTTCCTTGCACCTCCCTCCCTCCCTTCTGCCTGCCTGCCTTCTTTCCTCTTTCCCTATCCTCCTATCCTTCCTTTCTCCCTCCCTCCTTCCCTGCCTCCCTTCCAGTTCCATCCTTCCCTCCTTCCTTCTGCCTCCTTCCTGCCTGCTTGCCTTCTTTCCTCTTTCCCTCCAGCGTGTCTGCTTTTCTTTCCTTCCTTCCACCTCCCTTCTGCCCTCCTGCTTTCTTTCCTCTTTCCCTCTTACTTGTCTATCCTCACTCCCTCCTCCCCTCCTTCCCTGCCTGAGAGGGCTTCTTGCATGGCCCCAGCCCTCCAGCCGGTGGCTCATCTAAAACTTTTAACTTCCCAATCTAGCGTTCTCCACCCACCCACCCCCAATCCGCCCGGATCTGTCATGCAGCAAAGAGATACAGTAGCTGGGCGCAATAGCAGCAATAGCAATAAGCAGATCCGGAGAGATTTGGGGTTGGGGGTGGAGAACGCTAGATGGGACACAATCAAACTTGATTCAAAGGCTTTCGCTCCTGAGATCGGTGCGCTGCCATCCAAAATCGCTGCAGCGCCCGCTTTACCTGCCGCTTCTCGGGCGGTTCCAGGGGGCAGAGATCGTAGTAATAGCATTTTGGATGGCAGCGCACCGATCTCAGGAGCGAAAGCCTTTGAATCAAGTTTGATTGTGTCCCATCTAGCGTTCTCCACCCCCAACCCCGGAGAGATTTGGGGTTGGGGGTGGAGAACGCTAGATGGGACACAATCAAACTTGAAATGCAGAAAATGGGTCAGTATAAGCTTGTTCATGTGCCCCCCACCCATCCTTGCCTGCCTTCTAAAGCCCCCATGTAACAAGCTTAAAGAGTTGGCAAAACAATTATCTTTGCAAGCCCAGTGAAAATTGAGCCATATGCCTATTCATTTGTCCACTGCTAACAAAGTCTCAGGAACAATTTATTCAAAGTAACCTTATATCAGACAATAATTTTAGCACAAAATTTATTTTTTTGTACAAAAGAAATGCTAGTCCCTGTCAAATATCTCAAGTCTTATTTTTAAGAGAATAGAAAGTGGTTCTTTTGTGTCCCTGCTAATACAGTATTTTATAAAAGTCTGTTTAGCTTTTCACATATACTGCCAAAAGAATTTTTAGTTTGTGGCTTCTTGCAGTTATGACTTCCATCTGTTTCCCTTTATTCGTTTATCATTCCGGATTCCAGTTTTCCCCTTTTGGTTTTGGGATGGTATTTTATAGAGATTTTTTTTTTTAAAAAAATAATCTCTGGTAGATTAGATTGAAAATGTATGCAATTATATATTTGCAGTTAAAAGTTTTTGTGACGTTTAAGGTTTGAACTTCCGACTTTAGAGAGCCTGGGAACTTTCCCCTGTGCGTCCCACCCCCAAAACTATCTTTAGAATGGACCACCAAACTTCATTCCTCTTTTCTCATCCTTTCGACAGGAGCTTCTTAACGCTTTTTCAAGACAACGCAAATGTATTCTGCATACGCTTTAGATAATTATAGAAAACGACTGTTTGAGTGTCTCTATTTCTGCAGGTCTGTATGTGTCTATTTGAGTGATATATAAAATCTCTTAACTAATTAGACTTAAAACTTGATTTTTAGCAAGTAAGTGACAGCTTCCAAAAGTAGGAAATTGCCGTTTTCCTTCATAGGATGATTTTTTTTAAAAAATATCTTTTGCTCTGGGTTCTCACATTCCCAAAATAATTCTAACCTTCTCTTTATTTTCCTTCCTCGCTTCCTAACTTCCTTCCATCCTAACTTGCTTCTTTCATCTTCCTCCCCCTTTTCTCTCCCTCCTTCCCTAACTTTCTTCCTTCCTTCTCTTTCATCCTCCTTCCTCCCTCCCTAACTTCCTTCTATCCTAACTTCCTTCTTTCATCTTCCTCCCCCTTCTCTCTCCCTCCCTCCCTAACTTCCTTCCATCCTAACTTCCTTTCTTTCATCTTCCTCCCTCTCTCTCTCTCCCCCCTTCTTAACTTCATTCTCTTTCATCTTCCTCCCTCCCTTCCTATCTTCCTTCCATCCTAACTTCCTTATTTCATCTTCCTCCCCGCTCTCCCTCCCTCCCTTTCTAACTTCCTTCCTTCCCCCCTTACTTCCTAACTTCCTTCCATCCTAAGTTTCTTCTCTTTCATCTTCCTCCCTCCCTCTCTTCCTCCCTTCCTTCTTAACTTTCTTCCTTCTCTTTCATCTTCCTCCCTCCCTCCTTCCCTCCCTTCCTAACTTCCTTCTGTCCTAACTTCCTTCTCTTTCATCTTCCTCCCTCCCTCCCTCTCTCCCTCCCTTCCTCTCCTCCCTCCTCACATTCCAAAAATAATTTCAACCTTCAATGTGGTAAAAAAAATGGTCTGGGGGTTTTTTTGGTCAATAAATGTTTGCCATCTTAAAATAATAATAATCTCTGGTAGATTAGATTGAAAATGTATGCAATTATATATTTGCAGTTAAAAGTTCAGACTAGGACATTGAGCTGCATTGTCCCACAGAGTGAAGATTCCATCTTTGAAAATTGTGATAACTGCTTACTTTATAAATCTCTTTTTATCTATCTTTTAAAGTTGTTTTAACTAGCGGTTATTATACAATCTTCTAAAAAAAGCAATCCCTTGTCAATTATATATTACATGAAGACATTTATCTGTCTTGAACAAGTGCTAATAAATGTAATATTAATTGTCATTATTTATTCTTTGCAGAACTAGTCCAGAACATTTAATATGATATCGTCACTATAATCATTTTGTTTTGTGGCCCTTTTCCCTTACAAATAAAAGCTCCACCCTTTTTCAAGTATTTTAAAAGGAGATGTTCCACCTATCTGATCCGATAGCTCTTTCTACGAATGAATAAGGAACTATGCTGGAATAAACATTTTGATATATGGTTTCAAATTGCACAAATATTTTCAAGTATAAACATACCAGAAATTTGTTTAATAAAATTATGATGCTGATGATACCATTACTTCACATCAAATATGCTTTTTTCACAGATACAGACCACTTCATTAAAAAAAAAATCCAACATGGGTATTTTTTTCTTGGTTAATTATAAATAGTATAATAATAGTATACTATTAATACAGCTATCAAGTTATGGTTGATTTTTCTCAAACTGCATATACCTCAGTGTTTCCTTACCTTAAGTTTCATCTCTGTTTTGTTAACTTTTACTTTAGGCTGAGGAAATCATCCCTAACTATTATTTATTTATTATGAATGTATTTATTTATTTAATTTATATCTTACTATCCATAGTGACTCATGACAGCTTATAAATTTGCAGTGGATCTGGGCTTTTATTATGAATGACTTGAAGCTATTCAATGAATATTGTTATTTCATGGCTTTTCTGATTATTTATAACTCAATGGGAATCTCCTAACTCACTTTCCAGACTGCAGAATGCTGAGTCTCATACATGTATTTCAATACTCTCAAAAAATTCTGACTACTTGGTGTTAAAATCTCCATATTTTCAAATCTTGAAAATATGAGGATGTTCTGTACAACTATAGTTATATTTTGATGCTTTGGCCAACACACAAGACCTTCCATCTCGGTTCAACTCAGAATCCTAAAATATAGCAAATATTCTCTACTTCAAAATTTCCAGATAGTGAAGTCACTATAATCATTTTATTCTCATGTATTTGGGGGGTGGGTGGGTGGAATCTGGAATATGTGCATTTAAGTACCTACAGTTCAAATGTTTTTAAATCTAACAGTCTCTGTTAACAAGAATGGATAATACTAATGTAATCATATTCTTACAAAATATTTAAACATTTTGAATCTAAGCAACCATAATTTTATATTGCCATGCCTAGTACCACTGCTAATTACTAAATACAGTAAAGTCCCAGAAATAGAAAATTGCATTACTGTATAAATTGGTAACTAGAATTTATACTAGTAATTGTATAGTAATGCAAGTAATTGCAATGCTTTTTAAAATAAATGTTTGGTCCAACTTGCAGGATGTTGAAATCATTGATTGGCTACCTACATGATCTAAGATCTTGGTGCCAAATTGGTTTTTATTCAGTTTCTCCCATTTATTCATGACTACATTTCAGTTCTGTTTGAAAGCAAAATAAATGGCTTTCTGTTCATAAAGATGGTATGAGCGACCTGTGCATTCAGCAGCAGATGTAGCCGCTCCTATTTGCAAGCACTTCAGACTTAAAAGAGACATAACTGCTACCCAACTGACAATGCCTGCTAACCTTTGACCCCCTGTAACCCTTTTTGAAGCAGCAACTAATAGTTACTTGGACCCAGCCTATAATACCCTGACTTCAGCCACCCCTTCCTCAACAATGTCCTGATCCATACCGTGTTTCCCCGAAAACAAGACAATGTCTTATTTTCTTTTGATCCCTGAAATAAGTGCTTGGCATTTTCGGGGAGGTCTTATTATTTTTGAGGTGCAGTAGGCGGCGAGCGTGGTCACTTCATGGCTGTTGCTGTGTTGCAATATTTTTGGAGAGAACTTATTTTCGGGGGAGGGCTTATTTTACTGCATGCACTCAAAAGCCCGATTGGGCTTATTATCTGAGGAGGTCTTATATTCAGGGGAACAGGGTACAAATTCCACACTGATTTCTGTTTTCATAGTCATTATGTTATTACAATTATTCACATCTTGCTTCTCAAGATAATAATTTTCCCAGGTGGCTTACTTGGATGAATTTTTTCCTTCGCCATGGCTAGCCACAGTTAAAAGACTTTAGGGTTGTTGTTTCAACCTCTGGGTTGGGTAATACATTTCCCAAGGCCTTTAATTAAAGGAGAGGTGGTAAACCTTGTTCCGGCTCACCATGGGGGTGGCAGATGATGCGTAGCGGTCTTTCAGTGCGCATTGTAGGGTTGTCCATACAACAGCCTCTACGTCTTCTGGGGCAATCAACATCTGTGCCATCTTATAGATTTTCATTCCATAGTAAGTTAGGAATAATGCCCGCTTCCTATTGTCTGGCCGGTCCTGGTAGTCGTTGGCTTCCAGGAACATCTGGAATCACTCCCTGTACGTGTGCCAGTCCTCCGTCTGTGGGTTAAAGATCGCTGTTGCAGGGGATACTTAGGATGACATCTCGTGCTGTGGTGCAGGGTCTTGGTCCTTGTGCAAAGTGGCTGCTTGTCCAATAAGGGTTCTCAGGTCCCTTTGTCCGTCATTTCCAGTGTTAGATCTGCGAGAAGCAGCAGGCGAGGGGCGCGAGTGAGTTTCAGCACTTTTTATTGCAAGAGTTAGTGACTGCGCTCTGCTGGCTGGGCTGCCAGAGTTCGCCTTTTAAGGAGCTCCAGCAGATCATCTGGCCAATGACAGTTGTTTAGACTTCCCGGGGTTTGGGCAACCAATCCCCAGTGAGCATGTGAAAACATGTAAATTTAACAACGTCCGTCCGTCCGTAACAATCACAGTTCACAATTATTTTTCTACTGTTGCCAAAATGTTTGCTTTACTAATAAAAAAAAAGATTTGTGCAACGTTCTAAAAAGGTCTTCCAAGTCAAATTAACATGCTAGTTTAAAAAGCATATAATAGATTAGTCAAGGAAATATTGCCACACATTTAATTCTCTCTCCCCCGCCTCTCTCTCTTTCTGTTGTATGAAACCTCTAGGAAACAGCTCACTATTATCAAAAATCAAACTTGTTAAGGAATATCCACAAATCACATAGACAAGTACATTTGAAAAGCATAACAACAAAATATCTCAGGCTAAACATCCATGTATCTGATTTCTTAATCATGTATATTTTATAATGTACAGTATTCATATTTTGCAATATAGAATATTAGCTTTGTATCAGTGAAACGAGCAGTAGTTCACACATAACTCTTCATATAAGTAATCTGCCAGTTTATCTTTGTCCATTATAATTTCAATTTAGAATCACCTTTATTTGTGTTCCCTTTAGCTAATCCATATGTCTGTTTATTTTATGTTACGGCAAGAGGCCACCCAGTGCTAAAATCTGCTGATATTCGAATTGCTGGTGCTTTAGTTGCCACAGCCATACGAGAGAGAAAGAAGAAGGAGCAAACGGAACAAGAGGAAACACATATGTTGGAAGAGAGTGACTAAGTCAGGAAGCAAATCACAGACAAGTGAGCCTTACAACAACATCCAACTGAGTTAATAGATAAGAACCTTGAGTTAAAAGATAAGAGACCTTAGTTCTAACTTCATTTTCCTCTAACGGAAATTTCCAATGTTGTAATGAAAAGTGTTTCATTCTTAAAGAAGATAATAGAAATATGTCTCCTTAGACTCTAGGGGGCGATACTTAAAATTCCTATATGCATAGGACCAATATAAATAAATTTAAAAACCTGCTTTGTAAAACAATTTCATTTTATTTCTATGAATCATAATGCATGACACTATATTATTTTGCTATATAGTGATGCAGTGTATGATATAGTGTATGATAATATACCCATCTTATAACTGGGATAGCATTTTTTTTAAATCTTCAGAGCTCTATTGCTGCTTTTTGATCTCAAAAGTCTTGTGTTCTTTAATTTTTTTTTAAAAAAATAGTTTATTTCAATAACGGTTGTTCCTTTTCAACAGATTCCCACTGAGCTGTAACTGGGTCCATCAGAGTTGTAGGACTACTGCTGTCATCTTCTTGGGGCATAATGACTCTAGAGAATACTGAGATGCAGACATTTTATAAGACTGCTGCCTACATTTGGAAACAAAAGCAAAAAAAACAAAAAAAAAACAAACTCAGTAAGGATGGTAAAAAATATTTTTTCCTTTCCATAAAAATATTGGCACTCAATCCTCATCAAAGAGAAAGAAATATTGGCTATGCTCACTGAATGTCCACTGTTTTGTTTTTTTTTGCCAACTACTCAATGAAAGTCATGGCTTATATGTAAATGAACTGTCAATGGTTTGCCACTGTTGGCAATCACTGGACTGTGAAGGGTATGTCTTAGTAAGAACCAAAGCTCTTCACAGACTTTGATTTACTGGAAATAAAATAGAAAAGTCCTCTGGGATTAGGAAGGACACTTGTTTCAGATAAAATGTCTAGACAGTAGCAATATATCTGGGGCTTTTATTATAGCAAAACTGCAAATTAGAATCGAGTGCAGAGAAAGTTCCTGTGACCCAACTGAGTTCGAAAACAGTGCTTCTGGCTGACTTTTTTCCCCAATGCTTAAATCCATAATAGTTCACTCCAAATACAAAATAATGGATGCTGTTTCAGGGATTCAAAGCAGAGGTGGTATTCAGCCGGTTCAGACAGGTTTGGGTGAACCAGTAGCAGAAAGTTCAAGTAGTTTGAAGAACCGGCAAATACCACCTCCGGTTGGGCCGCTCTCCCGCCCCTGTTGTTCCCTGTCCTACAGTCCCTTGTTTTTTAGCTCAGCTGATTCACGCGGCAGAGCAGATTGCTGAGCGTCAACTGAGCCGAAAAATAGCCCAGCTCATCAGTGCTGACACTGAGGGCAGTTTTTGAGTGCTGCGCGGATGCACACAAAGCGCTCTCTCATAGAACCAGTAGGAAAAGATTTGGAGTCCCACCACTGATTCAAAGCCACCGTAACTTCTATATCTTCCCCTGGACTTTCCAGAACTTTTTATCATCTCATTAATGCTATTTCTCTTCAGTGTGTAAATTATCCCATCACAGATAATAATTCCCACTTTATAATACGTGGAATTTAAGGAATATACTAATTTAAGATGTTTTTGTTTCATCACTGACAGAAATGCAAGTGCTACGAAATTCTTTTTTTAAAAAAAATGGAGGAAAAAATACTTGAGAAGAAGTCGAGATTCACATGATTGGGCAAATTGAAACGTTAGGATTAGATTTTACCAGATGATGAAAAAGTAAAGCTCTAAAACTAAAACAGAAAGTGCTCTTTTTGAAATATGTTCATGTTGCTTTTTTGATATTTCCCTTTGCAAAAGTACTTGCACTTCAAATGTCCCCTTATATTTGTCAAGAATTTTAAGTCTTGGCAGAAAATATTGTTGGATTATGCCAAAACAACTGGCACAAGTGTGTATATAAACTCTGGATCCAGATCATTGCTCCTGCCATCCCAGCTAGAATTTATGGGAGTTCTTATCCAAAAACATTAAAAGGTTAATAGCATGTAACTTTCACTAACCTTCTTTAGTTATACAGATTTGGTATTGATAAGATAACATTGATAATGAAAAAATGTAGTGTAGATAATTTTACTTTTTCACAAATGGCTTTTAAATTTCTCTGCTGTTCTACATGTGGGTGTGAATGTGGTACATATATCAGTACAAATACATATGCAGGTGGGATTTGAATCAAGTACTTTTTAAAACATCAGTATCTACCACTATCACCCTATTTAAAAATGAGGAGGAAAACATTTATTGAAAACGTAGCATTTATTCTGAAATCAGCACAAACATCGTTATTGTCAGAATAAATTGATATTTGCAGTAGTACTGGAGCAGTTGATTGTATGATGCCTCCACAAACAAGAACCAAGAAATGTTGAATGCTGAAGTAAGTCACTAATGTTGCAGGTGTAACCTTAGTTTACAGGTTCCCTGTCAAACAGTGAAGCTTCTAAACTCTTTTCTCCAAGTGTTCAAATTAAGTGTGACAATTTTTAAGAAGTAACTGTTTAGATATTCAATCTTTTTTGTTTCCTGTATTATAATCGATTTTTTAAAATAACAACTGATATTTTTGATAATGTGTAATTGCTCTGGGGACATGCATTTTAGAAGTGTGGTACTGAAAAGGAAAGAATTCCTTCCTTCCTTCCTTTTTCTTCCTTCCTTCCTTATTTCCTCCCTCCCTCGCCTTCTTCCCCTCCCCCATCTGTAACAGGTCTTTAACAAAAATTGCAGTGGTGCCTCATTGGGGAAAAGGCAGCATTTTCAGAGGTTCATTGCAGAGAAAGAAGGAGTTTATTTTAAAAATCTCCTCCTCATGAACTCTTGTGCCACTCCTAAATTTATTTTTTAAAACAACTTCTGTTGAAGCTATAGGTAAATATAAGTGTTTCAAATTAAACCTAGTTTGTGATTGAATTTATTTATTGGCCAGAAGTATGTTTATGTATATGCTGGCATATGAATCAGGTGTAACCAGGGAATAGTAACAAACCTAGCCATGAACATCTGCCTGCATCTCTTTAGCATATATTTAATGAGTGAGTATATTTTAATACATTTTTATTATGGGCATCTTACTTGTGTAACTAAGTTTAAATGGGTGAATAGATAGAATGTAAGTAGAAATGTGCCATTGTTAGTAGGACAGATTGGGCATTATATCCCACTCAAATTAAACCTAGTTTGTGATTGAATTTATTTATTGGCCAGAAGTATGTTTATGTATACGCTGGCATATGAATCTGGTGTAACCAGGGAATAGTAACAAACCTAGCCATGAACATTTGCCTGCATCTCTTTAGCATATATTTAATGAGTGAGTATATTTTAATACATTTTTATTATGGGCATCTTACTTGTGTAACTAAGTTTAAATGGGTGAATAGATAGAATGTAAGTAGAAATGTGCCATTATTAGTAGGACAGATTGGGCATTATATCCCACTCAAATTAAACCTAGTTTGTGATTGAATTTATTTATTGGCCAGAAGTATGTTTATGTATACGCTGGCATATGAATCTGGTGTAACCAGGGAATAGTAACAAACGTAGCCATGAACATCTGCCTGCATCTCTTTAGCATATATTTAATGAGTGAGTATATTTTAATACATTTTTATTATGGGCATCTTACTTGTGTAACTAAGTTTGAATGGGTGAATAGATAGAATGTAAGTAGAAATGTGCCATTGTTAGTAGGACAGATTGGGCGTTATATCCCACTCAAACATCAGCCTCTTCTCCCCTTCTGTCCTTCCAGTTGTTAATTCTGTTTCTTGAAATAAAAGCTTTTTGGCTTCTACTGAATTCTGTAGCTATGTTTTCTTTTTAGGCAATTACTGTCTATGTTACTACTTATATTCATCTGAGCTGCTAAGGCATGAGATGGGTTATCTATACAAGTAAGATATACTTGATCAGGTATATACAATAATGATCACCTAAATGATCTTCAAACTCCGGTACTTGGGTACATTCTCTAATGGTAACAACAATTTGACAACAAGAGGAGGTGGTAAGATCCCTTTTGTATGCAATAAACACAGGTGATACAGTCATTTGCTGTTTATTTTTTATTCTGGATTTTTGCATGGAGCATGAGGTTGAATTTGAAGACCAAAATGAGCCTTAAAATATGTTTCTGTGAGAGTATGTTGTACAGAGCCAAGTCTTTACAGTTTGAAGAGTTTGCATTTCAAATGGACTGTTCATAGTGTTTCAGCCATAAATTTGGATTCACATTCTTCATGAATGGCACTTATTTTAATTATGATTATGTGCCATCAAGCAAACACATGCATAGGTTTAGAACAGAATAACACAGTTGGATGGGACCTTGGAGGTCTTCTAGTCCAACCCTCCTGCCTAGGCAGGAAACCTTACACCATTTCAGACAAATGGTTATCCAAAATCTTCTTTAAAACTTCCAGTGTTGGAGCATTCACAACTTCTGGAGCCAAATTGTTCCACTAATTAATTGTTCTGTCAGGAAATTTCTCCTCATTTCTAAGTTGGTTCTCTCCTTGATTAGTTTCCACCCATTGTTTCTTGTTCTACCCTCAGGTGCCTTGGAGAATAACTTGACTCCCTCTTTTTGTGGCAACCCCTGAGATATCGAAACACTATCATGTCTCCCCTAGTCCTTCTTTTCATTAAACTAGACATACCCAGTTCCTGCAACCGTTCTTCATATGTTTTAGTCTCCAGTCCCCTAATCATCTTTGTTGCCCTTCTTTGCACTCTTTCTAGAGTCTCCACATCTTTTTTACATCGTGGCAACCAAAACTGAATGCAGTATTCCAAGTGTGGCCTTACCAAGGCCTTATAAAGTGGTAGTAACACTTCACGTGATCTTGGTACACAGTTAGCACTCACCCTTCTCCTAGAACAGTGGTCGGCAAGCCGTGAAATGCCATGTTTGACTGGCTGTCAGCTAGGGAGGGAAATCGAATATATAATTCTTTCTTGATTTCCTGATAAAACCTCCTTTGCAGAAAGTGTTCAGCAGAACAGCTGTCTGGGATTTCAGTTTGGGATTCTTTTTATTTTGGTATGAACTTCACACCAAAATAATAAAAACAAAGTAAATAAAAAAATGTGTAAAATTTCCACTGTATTTTTTTAATTTCCTCAACCAGATATTTAAAATAGCTGTTTTCATATCCTTTAATTTCCCACTCTACAATTTCTACCTAAAGCGTTTTCTCTGGTCCTCTTCCAAGCTTGTCTTGTTTGTGAAGGGCTGGAGAAGATGCCCAGAGAAAGGGGACCTTGAGAAGGAGGTTGGAGAGATCCTATCTAAAGGCAGCCACATCATTGACCAGGTCACAAACCTTCAATGCTGCATAATATCCATCCAGGTCCAAGAAGGGGCTGAATTAGGGGGTGGGGGACTTTGAGGTTTCTAGGATGAGGCACCCATGGAAGCTCTTCTGCTCCCCATCACACAGATTGCTGATCAGTTGGTAATCGATGTTTAGGTCTATGAATGGCTCCCAATTGGGAATAGGATCCCTTTGCAATTTCATTTTAAGGAGGTAAGAAAAGATCTGATGGACCAGAAGAAGGTCAGTCTAAGATTCACAGGGACCAGACAGAGGTCTCTGGTTCTCCCACAAGCAGAAGAAGGCAGAGACTTATGGCTTTGCTCAACATGGAACAGACATTTTTGCACAATTTCACTTTCTTCCATCACACACCACAATATTGGACACTCGGACATCTCACACTCTAGGAATCCCCAATTCTGGTATCCCAAATTAATCTGAGAAAATATTTCCAACTTTCACAGCCCCATTCAATAAGAACTAAGGTGTGACTGGATCTCAGGACTCACCTGGTGATTGGCCCAAAGTCCCCCAGGAAGTTTTCATGCCTAATGGAGGATTAGAACTGGAGTCCTCTGGTGGTTGGCTCCAAGTCGCCCCTTTGGCTTTTATTTGAAGGTAAATAAATGTAAAAACATGAGCTATAACACCATTATGATATTGGAAGAATTGTTAATGTTTCTTTTATTTGAAAGGAGATATTCTTTCCACTTAGATAGTAGGCAGGAGCCAAAGAAAATGAAATCTACTTGTTTCAGAATGGGAAATGATTGAATGGCTGTACTTCTTGTATCTCCCTATTCAACCCAATAAATCTTGCTAAAGAGAACTCTGTGAAAATCATTCAGAGGAATATAATATTCAGCAACTACCAATGAACCAGACACCTTATGAAAAATAATTGAGGCACTTGTCCCTACTGACAGAAACTAAAAGTTTGTGTATGTGAGAGAGAGAGTAAGATCCTAAGAGGTAAGATGGGAGTTGTAGGATCCCTGCTCTAACCGTGTTGTTGGATCATCTCCATGAGAAGCCTTGGAATGGCAGAATGACCTGGAATGCAGGGATTGACCTGCTCTCCATCACTATTCTGTCCTTCTTTCTTGATTTCCTGATAAAACCCCTTTCACAGAAAGCATCGACCGGAACAGCTGTCTGAGGTTTCACTTTGGGTTTGTTATTATTTAAGTATCTACCTTTTAGAAATCCCCACTTTATTTTTTCCTTCCTCATCCAGAGAATGAAAATAGCAACAACTAACACTATTCCGGCCCTTTAATTTCCCACTATATAATTTGTCCATAAAGCCTTTCCCTGCGTTCAATGTCGCCTATTCATCCAGGTCAAGAAGGGGAGGGGGAGTAATGGGGATGGGGGGGGCACATCCAGGTTTCTAGCAAGAGGCACCCATGGAAAGTCTTCTGCTTTCCAACCACAGAGATTGTGGGTGGATGAGGAGTCAGCCTGGGGTTTCAGAATGGCTTCTGATTGTCACTCGGCTCACTTTGCAAATTCCATTTTAAGCAGGTAGAAAAGGTTTGATGGATCAGACCGAGGTCAGTCTAAAATCCACGCTGACCCTCCAGATGCCTCTGGTCTGCCCATAAGCAGGGGGGAGGGACGTATCACTTGGCCCAACATGGAACCAGGTAGGGGTGGAATTCAGACAATTCCCACGGGTTCCCTAAAATGGGTTGCTAATTGTATGAACTGCTCGGCCAACTGGCTGCATTGTCTCGGCCTGCCCCCCAACCCCCTCCTGAGGATGTGTCCCCCACCTCAAGAAAACAACCTGTCTCAAGATCCCATGGACCTCTTTGGCTCAGGCAGTCCAGTTCCTCGGTGGCTCTCTCTCTATGCAAAGCGAAGGAATCGCAGAAAGTCTTCAGAGCCCACAATGGGGCTTCCTCGAACTTTGGGATTTGGAGGGTCAAGAAAGGAGGAGGACCAATGGGAATTCTCCCTTCTCCAGCATCATCGGTCTCCAGGCAGAGTCTCCCTCTACTTCACCCAGTGCAGGAGAGCGTTCCAAGCAGAGAAGAAGCCCCAGTAGGTTCTTCAGGCCAAGATCCCCCCTCCCACTTTCCCTGCCTCTGTCTCTCCACAGAACTGGCTTTCCTCCTTCAGCTGAAGCCCCAAAGGACTCTGCCCGGAGACCGATGACGCTCAAGAAGGGAGAATTCTCATTGGTGCTGCCGCTAGTTCTGGCCCGGCCCTCCCACCTCCTAAATCCGAGACAAACGCTCCACACCCCTTCCAGATTCCTCCTCTGGGGCTGGAACCATCAGGCTGGGGAGATACAAGCTGCCGAACCTTCAGACGACGCAATGCCTGAGAAACGCGGAATGTGCAGAGAAATGCAGGCTACAACCAGCGAATCGGATTTTCCCAGGATCCGGTGAAGCCCCAGGCGACCAATAGGAAATCTCCCTTCTGTACCGTCATCAGTCTCCGGGCACAATCGGGGTTGAGGGGGGAAAATTAGATGGGGCTGCTTCGTCCAGATGTTCTGAGCAGGATAGACGCGTGTTTGAAGGAAGAAAATCGCGTTTTTCTTCTGTGAAGTGAAGCGGCGCCTTTCCCGAGAGAGCCCAGCGGAGGATTCCCCCGGGAAGGGGTGGGTGGGTGGAAGCTGGGGAGAGGATCCAGCAGGATTAGATCCCTGAGGATCCTCTCTGCCTCTTCCTGGTTTACCTGAGGGATTTCCGTAGCTTGCTTTTGGATTGGGGGGTTTCTGTGACCCCCAAGTCTTCCCTGGCTATGGGGTCCGCCTCCCCTCTTCTCATCCAGCACAGTGCCTCTTCCTATGAGAGAAACATTCATCTCTGAACTGAAACGTGTGAATCGGCGGTTCTGAATTGGGGAAAGGAAGATTTGATCTCAGACTCTGGAGGTGGGAGGGGCCAGAACCAGCGGCAGCACCAATGGGAATTCTCCCTGCTTGAGCGTCATGGGTCTCTGGGAAGAGTCCTTTGTGGCTTCACCTGAAGGAGGAGGATTCCTGGCAGAGAGAGGAGGGGAGAAATTGGGAAGGGGGATCCGTTTGGTATTGGGGGGGGGCTACAGCTCAAGGGGGTTTCAGGCAGCCCTAGACGGGACCCTCCCCTTTCTTTGCTCTCTTCACACATCTCAGCCAGTGATCCCTGCTTCCCCCATTCTTATTTCCCCCCATTGACATCCACAACAGCAATTCTTGAACCCAAAATCCATTTGGACTTTCACTGGGTCTCCAAACATCGCCTGCACCTGGGTGCAGAAGCTGACCATCCAGGGGTGGGATGGCCTGCATGAGCGGTGGAGTTGCCCAATGAGTTGCTGGGCCAATCAAAAAACGGATGATGAATCCCTCCTTTTCACAGTCTGTCTGGAAATCAACCGGCCTCAAACACGACCTGGCATTATTCCAGAAATGCCGGGAACTACTCCAAAGTTCAGTCAGAGGTATCAGGCAGCGATACTGGGCATTTCCTTCGATGGTCTGCTGAAGCAGCTGCCTGCGTTTGGGCAGCTGGCTTTGATCCCCGCACTCTCCCCAGGCACTCCTTGCCCCCCCCCCCCCGCTCCCTGGCGCCCAGGTCGGGCAAGGCCACCCCGGCAGGCGGTCTGCCTGAGCCCCCTGCCCTCCCGCCGCCTTGGCTTGCCTGGGGCTGGTGGGAGCGCAGCGGGCAAGAGAGGAGCCAGAGCGCCTGGAGGGGCTTCCTGTCAGCCGGGCTGCGGGGATCGAGGCCACGGCCGGCGCTGCGCCGCTTCCCTCCTGAGCCGAGCCGGGGCTCCGTCTCCCAAAGACTGCGGACGCCCCCGCCGAGGAGAGCCGCAGGGGAGCCCGGGAGGCGGGCAGGAGAGGTGGTTGTCCCGGGATCTGAGCGGGAGAAGCGCCTCGGCGGAGAGGCGAGCTGTCCCGGGGCTCAAGCTCAGCACCACCTCGCCGGACGCAGCCAGGCAGGGCGGAGTGGGCGGTGGCGGGGAAGCCCTTCTTGAGGGGAGCGGATCGACCTCGCAGGGCTCCAGCTGGGGGCTCCGGGGAGCCTCCCGCGTTTCTCTCCCTTCCAGGTTGCGACCTGTCGGGGTGGGGAGAAACAGCGCCGGCTGCGCGCTTGGCTGCCGGCGCTTTGGGGAGGGGAGGAGCAGCGGCTGCGCCAGGTTGCACCTCTCGGAAGGGGGGGGGAGGGAGGGGGAGTCAGTCTTCTCTAGGGGGTGTCAAATCCCCCCCCGTTTGCCCGCCTCCGCGGTGCTTTTAACACAGTTGCAGATTTGAACTCTCCCCCCTTCCCCTCCCCACGATCTCAGAGGACCCCCGGCTTCCCTTATTCTCCCCCATAAGTCGCTCCCCGCATCTTTCTCCGACCGGGCACTGCGAGGGCGGCGGCCCTTCTGCTTGGCAGCTGCCCGCTGAGTACTCAGTGCGTGGGCAGCCCAAGGGCCCCGACCCCCTTCGGCCACTTTGCCGACTGTTTGTTGGGCTGATGCCGAGGGATTTCCAGACACCCCCCCCCCCAGCCCAATCTTCTGCTTATGTGGAAGTTGTAGGGGGTAGCTGTTGGAGGAGGCTCGGCACTTCTTCTCTCACACCCCAACGAGAGGCAGCAATCTCTGGGGGAGGGGGGTTCCATCTGCCTTGGAGTCGGTATAAAAGACGAGCTCTCTCCAGACCCAGGTGGGCAGAAATCTTCCTTTTCTCCAGGTTCAGGTAGACCCGATTCCTCCCCTTCCAGACGGTCCCCGCCTCCAGTCCCTTTGGGGGCTCAGGAAAGCTTCGCCTGGTTGACCAGGGACCCTCGCGGCTCCTCCTCAGAACCAGCAGAGGATGGAACCGTCGGGTGAGTGGATTTAGGAGAAGAGGCTGCAGCACGGGATCACGTGGCCTTGGTTTTATGGTACCAGGGGGGTCTCAAAAAGGAGCAGGAAGACCCCAATCCCTCATTCAACACACACACACACACACACACACACACACACACACACCACACACACAGCCCTCCATTCCCACGTCTGGTGGGTCAGGCAAGGCCATTCAGGTGACCCTTACCCCCCCCCCCCCGCCGCCCAGAGGCTGTGAGGGTCCGGAGGGAGAGGAAGCAAACCCCCCCCCCCCCCCATCACTTGGAAGACCAGGAATAAGACGAGGCCAGGAGACTGGTGGGACTCCACTCTCTATGAGGGTCCCTGCCCGTCTCCCCAAGGAAGAGAGGGTGGAAGCCTCCTGGTCCTCTCCTTCCAAAATTGTCATACAGGGAGACCAAGTTGCCCTTCCCCCTCCTCCACAGCACTCCCGCCTCTCCCTCCATTATTTAGAGATCTTTCTTCAGGCTCTTTGCAGCGTTTCTGGCAGTTTGGTGAGATTATTAAAAGAATGAACGTTTTCCTACTCGCGAATTGGGGGGAATGGAGAAAATGTAGGGGGGGAGGCGGCAGTTGACTGGGGGGCGGAGCATGGCGTGTCCTCTGTGGGTGAGAGGTTGAAGGGGTGCCTGCAGGTGAAGGTGGCGTCCAATGGCTCCTCTCCAAAGGGAGGCGAGAGGTTTTGGCAGTGCGGGGGCCATGATTGCAAGGCCGGCGGGGGTCGCGTGTTGGTGGTCGTGGCTGGTTCCGGCTACCTTCGGGTGCAAGTGGAGTGACAGCTGAATGTTTGGGCAAGGAGGGAGGGGAGCAGAGAGGCGCAGCTGCCTGGAGCGTCCCGACTCCTGGGGCTAAGCAGGGATGCGGAGGGTCTCCTCTGGACGGGCGACCAGGGCGAGCGCTGCGGAAAAGCCAGCCGGCAGGGAAGCCTGTTTCCCCCAAAGAAAAGCCTCCCCTTCGCTTCCCCACCAACCCTTCTCAAAATCCCGCCTCCTCCTTTCCCTTCGCTCTGTCCCGCAGTTCCCAAACTCCCCCCTATTAGGAGCGCTCCTCCACCCCCTGCTAGTCTAGCCTCGCTGCCTCGCCCTTCCCACAGGGGGCGCTCTTCCTTCCCATTGGCCCCACCGAGACTCCCTCTGCCGCCCCCGCAGCCGAAGGACTCCGCAGCCCCGGAGAGACTCCGGTTCCCCCCCCCCCTCGCTGTTTGGACTCCAATCCCTCCGTTTGCGGACTCAGCCAGAGGAGCTGAAGGGCGAGAAGGAAGCTGGGAAGGCTAGAGCTGCCCTTGGTGGTGGCCTTTCAGCTCACCCTTCACAGGAGGCTCTTCCTTCCTCCCGTCCCTCTTCTCAGCCTGGCTCTCCCTCGGGATCCCCCTCTCTTCCACTCTGCTGCGGAGCTCCATCTGGCCGGGGATGATGGATCTGGCCGGGGAGGATGGAAGCTCCCGGGGATTTTGCCTTGGTTGTTGAGTTAGATTACCTGGCTGGGTTTAAACGGCTTAACTGGAGAAGCCTCAGCACGACCGACTCAAAACTTCAGAGCTCAAATCAATGAGAAGCTTCTGGGCACGTATTGATTTCTCTCCCCCACCCCCATCTTTCCTCCCATGCTCTTTTCCTCCCATCAGCTGCCCCCAAGTGTCTGGAGTCTCTTTGTGACGTCCTCTTATTACGCAGCCCTTACGCAGCAGAGCAAAACCCACCCATCGGGGCTAGCTCAACAAAATCCCTGGGAGCCTCAATCAGCCCCGGGAAGAGCGAGGACGCAGTCGCAGTTGGAGGAAAAGGGATTCAGAGGGGCGGCCAAATGGAGAAGAAAGGCGGCATCCTCTGACCACGGAGCTCTTTGAATGACCATCAGGAAGGGCTGGTCGGCCAATTCCCTGAGCGGCCCTTCTCCTCCTTGACTCTGAGCAAAAAAGGCTTGGAGCTGGAACTGGAGCCTCTCCGGGGCTGCGGAGTCCTTTGGCAAGGGCAGCAGAGGCTGCGGGGGCGGCAGAGGGAGCCTCGGTGGGGCTGAACCCTTTGAACGGAGGAAGAGCGCGCCCTGTGGGAAGAGCGAGGCAGCGATGAGGCTAGACTGGGGGGGGGGGTGTTAGATATTAGCATATATCGCTGTAAGTCTCCACTCAGGTCCGCCGCTAGGGCGGGAACTAGGGATCATTCTGATTGGTCGAGAGGCGTACCCGATCCCTATAAAAGGGGAACCCTCAGACCACACACCAAGCTGGATCACTACTATCACTAATAAAGAGCTGTTAAGTCACTACTTGTCCAGAGTCTGTTCTCTCGTTGCCCAAATCTAACATTGGCGACGAAGGTGGGATTGAGAGACAGATAGGATGAAGACGATACCTCCAGAATACAAGGATTCGATCCAGCCTAGGAATTCGGCGGGAATTCCGGCAGCCATCTCAGCGCAGCAAATTCAAACGCAGACAAGATGGCGATGCACACTCCCCCAGCTCCGTTCGACCCAACGAACGACCATTGGGAGTCCTACATGATCAGGTTCGAGTGTTTTCTCGAAGCAAACGAATACATGGGAGTATCTGACTCTCGTAAGAAGAACATATTCTTGAGCTACTGTGGACGAGAAGTCTTCGAGACCATACAACACGGATTCAGCGCAAGCCAGTCCGGATCCAGACACGCCAGAGTTCACTATGAGGACACCGACCTAGAAGTCGATGATCCCAAGGTCGAGGACAGTCACCGTATGCGGAGCAGTCACATGAGACCGGTGGGTAAAACCGAATTCCGTTTGCCACCCTGTGCAAGCTGCGGAGGGAACCACCCCCGGTCCACTTGTCAGTTCAGAAACGTTGTTTGCTCGCATTGCGACAAACCTGGGCACATCGCAAGAGTGTGCCGGAGCGAAGGCCCTGCCTCACAACGGCAGCCTCCTATGTACCGCCAACAGAAGCCCAACCCAGGGGCTTGGCGAAAAAACAAAGGGCGCCCAGAGAGAAACCCAAGAGAGTTTGCCGAGAGAGATTACACACATAGAGCTGAAAGAGCGTATTACCAGAGTGCGGAGAGAGAGTATCTCCAGGATACTGATGCCGAGATAGAGTTGACCCAGAGAGAACAATTGCGAACCTATCTCACAACGATAGGTAGGTCCGCACCAAGCGGCCTAAAAAGCTGAAAGTCACGGTCCTCCTGGAGGACTCCCCTTGCGAGCTGGAAGTTGACACAGGATCGTCCCTGACAATCATTTCATGGTCCGCCATGAAAAAGGCAATCCCGAGCCTCAAAAAGCGGCAACTGCGCACACCAGACATCCTGCTACGAGACTACCAGGGGAACAGGGTCCCCATCGTGGGTCAAGGCACGTTTCGGGTGCAGTTCAAGGACATCGTAGCCCAGCTGCCTGTGACCATCGCCAGCGCGCCATTACAGAGCCTCCTGGGACTGGATTGGTTTGAAGCCCTGGGGTTAGAAGTCACCGGAATCAACGCCGTGGAGAACAGCAGCGCTGAACACATTTTTAAGGAGTTTGAGGATGTGTTCAGCCCCGGTCTTGGTAAATATGTGGGTAAACCTATATCTTTCAATTTAGACCCCAACGTGGCACCAATCCGACTCAAACCAAGAAGAGTGCCTTTTGCGCTCCGTCCCAAAATTGATAAGGAAATAGATAAACTCGTAGAGCAAGGGATCCTTGAACCGGTGGATCACGCGCGTTGGGAAACCCCCATTGTGACCCCAGTTAAGCCAGATGGGTCAGTCCGTATCTGCACGGACTATAAATGCACAATTAATGTCGCTCTACAACAAAGCGCGTACCCTGTGCCAGTAGTCCAACACCTATTGCACTCGTTGGGGCCAGGGAAAATATTTGCTAAACTAGACATGGCACAGGCGTACCAGCAACTGCCAGTGGATAGCACCACGGTGGAGGCCCAAACTATAGTGACGCATAGGGGCGCATTCAAATGCAACCGGTTACAATTCGGCGTAAGCATCGCTCCTGGCCTGTTCCAGAGCGTCATGGAACGACTTTTGCAGGGAATCCCTGGGGTCGTCCCATATTTTGACGACATCTTGGTGTCAGCTGCAAACGAGGAGCAACTATTAAAAAGAGTCAGAACTGTTTTGGCCAGAATTAGAGAAAAGGGTCTCCGCCTCAAAAAGGAAAAATGCCAAATTAACGTGCCTAGCGTAGAGTTCCTGGGATATAGAATCGATGGTTTAGGCATACACCCAACATCGAAGAAAATTAAGGCGATCCAGGACGCCCCCACACCACGAAACCAGACCGAGTTGCAGGCATTCCTCGGACTACTTAACTTCTACAGCGTTTTTCTGAGACAGAAGGCGACCGTTGCTGAGCCATTACACCGACTCCTCGCCAAGAACGCAAAATGGACATGGGGACGCACCAAGGCAGCAGCTTTCGCTGCAGTCAAGCGCCTGCTCACCACCGATTCGCTGCTCGTGCAATACAGCCAGACACTAGCATTGGTATTGAGCTGCGACGCTTCACCTTTCGGCGTCGGCGCAGTCCTCAGCCACAGAATGCCGAACGGGAACGAAGCGCCCATAGCATTCTATTCAAGGACTCTCTCATCGGCCGAAAGGAACTACAGCCAGATGGACAGGGAAGCATTAGCCGCTGTGGCTGGAGTCAAACGTTTCCACGAGTACCTCCACGGCTGGGATTTCGAACTTATCACGGACCACAAACCACTGCTGGGGCTTTTGGCGGGAAACCGCCCCACACCAGTCTCACTTTCCCCGCGCATGACCAGGTGGACTGTTTTCCTGGCTGCGTATTCCTACAAGCTGATACATCGTCCGGGCTCGACTCTGGGGCATGCAGACGCACTCAGCCATTGCCCACTTCCAGAACTATTAACAGACCTCACCCCCGAGGTACCGGTTTTATTAATTGACTGTTTGGACTCAGGACCTATTTCTTCTTTCGACGTTGCGAAATTCTCTTCTAAAGACAGTGTAATAAAACAAGTTCAAACTTGGGTTTGGAGGGGGTGGCCAAAGGGAAACGTGGGACCCGAATTCAAACTGTTTTGGTCGAAACGTGATGAACTATCAGTGCTACAAGGTTGTTTATTGTGGGGGGATCGAGTTGTTATTCCTTACGTTTTGCGGAGAAATGTCTTAGAAGCATTACATGTTGGGCATCCGGGGATCGTTAGAATGAAGGCGTTAGCTAGGAGTTACGTTTGGTGGCCAAACATGGACAAAGAGATAGAGGAATGGGTAGCCACTTGTGATCCGTGCCAAGAGTCTAGACCAGCACCCCCTGAAGCGCCCGCCACAGAATGGGACAAACCAAAAGCACCCTGGTCGCGAATACACATTGATTTCGCAGGGCCAGTCCAGGGACAAACATTCTTAATAGTTGTGGATGCATACTCCAAATGGTTGGAAGTAGTCCTAATGACTTCAATCACGGCAGAGGCAGTCATTAAGGTACTACGGCGACTTTTTGCCACTCATGGCCTGCCCGACCTCCTGGTCTCCGATAACGGGCCCCAATTCACGGCCATGCAATTTGAAACGTATCTAGCAAGTCAGGGAATTCGGCATGCCCTCGTCGCGCCATTCCATCCGGCCTCGAACGGACAGGCGGAAAGAATGGTGCGATCAGCAAAAGAGGCCCTCGCTAGGATGGGCCCAGGTGATTGGCAAACACGCATTGATCATTACCTTCTAATCCAGCACATGACCCCCAGCGCCACGATGGGTAGGAGCCCCGCTGAACTCCTCATGGGCCGCCGTCTACGGTCTCACCTGGACCAACTTCACCCTAATTACTCTGCCACATCACCCCCAGACTCTACAAGCAAAATTCGAAACTTTAGCATAGGGGATTCAGTATACGCCCACAACTATGCAGGGGGGACGTTGTGGATGCCGGCAAGGGTAATTGGTATCACGGGTCCACGATCATACTTGCTGGAACTAGAGGATGGTAGAAATTGGAAAAGGCACATAGACCAACTCAGGGGTCGCCTAACACACTCAGATCTGCGATCAGCTAACGAGGACTATATTCCGTTGGAAAGTCAGCAACCCGAGAGCCCAAACGCAGAGGATCAAAACACCCCGACGCCCGGAGTGGAATCAGAGACCAACGACGGAGCAGAACAGCATCCGAGCAAGGAAAGCCTTCCACCACTCGACTGCAGAACGGAACTAGACAAACAAGCCGATCTCACACCCACTCCAGCTCAACCTGAACTCAGACGATCCACCCGCGTAAAACAGAAACCAACATATTTAAAGGACTTTGTTACTAACAGGAACACTCCGTCTAAGAAGGGAGGGGTGTTAGATATTAGCATATATCGCTGTAAGTCTCCACTCAGGTCTGCCACTAGGGCGGGAACTAGGGATCATTCTGATTGGTCGAGAGGCGTACCCGATCCCTATAAAAGGGGAACCCTCAGACCACACACCAAGCTGGATCACTACTATCACTAATAAAGAGCTGTTAAGTCACTACTTGTCCGGAGTCTGTTCTCTCGTTGCCCGAATCTAACAGGGGGCAAGAGCCTGGGAGCGGTCAGAGTTTCGGGACTGTCGGGCACAGCGAAGGGAAAGGAGGGGCTGGGATTTTGAGAAGGGGGGGCAAATGCCGAAAGCCCCGCTTTTCTCTGGGCGAAAGAGGGAGGGGAACACCTGCTGGCTGGCTTCCAGGTGAGACCCTCCGCATCCCTGCTGAGCCCCGGAGACACTGCAGCCGCTCCGGGAGAATCTCCGTGGTTCTTTGGCCCCTTGAACTCTGCAGTCGCTGCTTCCTATTGCCGCCTCTCCCCACCACCACCACCACCACCTAGCCTTCCTGTCCCCGGACACAAAAGGCTCCTTCGGCAGCTCAATCTCCCAGCTCCCCCGCTTACACAAATATACGTATACTCCCCTTGCCTGTCCCGCACACAGGGGTAGCTGGAACAAGGCACGCCAGCCACACACACCCCGACCGTGAAGCCCTTGCCCCTTTTTGGAGAGGATCCGGAGGACGCAACCTTCCCCTGCGGTCGCCCCTTCAACCTCTCACTCGCGGAGATGAGCCGCCTTCCGCCACCTATCAGTTCCCACTCACCCCTGCCGATTTTCTCATCTTCCAATAATCCCTGCTTTTAAAAAAAGTGATTGTGTGATTAAACAACACCTTCGTAAACAGGGCGCAGATCAACAAATAAGAAGTGAGGGGACGAGTAAGAGAAGTATTCGAATCCCCCTTTCTTTTCTTTTCTTTTCCTTTTTTCTCTTTTCTTTTTTTCTCTTCTCTTCTTTTTTCTTCTCTTCTCTTTTCTTCTCTTCTCTGGATCCTCCTCGTATTCCAGGCAAGGAATAACGGATGGAAATTGATCGATTCAACCTGATTAAAACATAGGAAGAACGGTTGCAGGAACTGGGCATGGCTAGTCTAGCGAAGAGAAGGACCAGGGGAGACATGAGAGCAGTTTTCCAATATTTGAGGGGCTGCCACAGAGAGGAGGGGGTCAAGCTATTTTCCAAAGCACCTGAAGCCCAAACAAGGAATAATGGATGGAAACCGAAGGAGGAGAGATTCAACCTGGAAATGAGGAGAAAGTTTCTGACTGAGAACAATCAACCAATGGAACAGAAGTTGTGGGAGCTTTATCCCTGGAAGCCTTCAAGAAGAGACTGGACTGCCATTTGTCAGAAACGTGTAGGGTATCTTGCTTGGGGGGTTGGACTAGATGACCTCCAAGATCCCTTCCAACTCTGTTATTATTCATCTTCCCAAATCCTGCTTGAAGGTTTCCTTCTGGGCCCTTGGAGGCCCCTTCCCCTCCACCCTTGTGCGCATACACACCCCTTTGCAGAAGGGGCCACCGAGGCAGGGCTGCCCATTGCCAAATGGAAGTGGCCGACAGAGTCGCCTGGGCTTCAGACCGACTGTGGACAGCAACGTCTGGGGAAGGTAAAGGTTCTATTCTCCAGATTCTCCAGATTCAGGCGGGCCGACGACACGCGTCTTTTGTTGGGGTTGGGTGGGTTCCTCCCCATCCGGACCTTTGCAGCCTCCAGGCACCTTGTAAGCCCCAGAGGGAGCAGCTTTGCACGTTTTCCTAGACGCTAAATATTGAGGTTGAGAAAAGTGGGGTGGGGGGAGAGGAGTTGATTGACTGCAGAGCGTGGCGGGTCCTCCATGGGTGGGAGGTCGAAGGGGCCACGGAAACGGGGGCTGCGATTCCTCTCCCAAGAGCAGCGGGGGTTGGGCAGCGCAGGGCAAGGACGAGAAGGTCGGTGGTGTGTGTGTGTGTGTGTGTGTGTGCGCACGCGTGTTGCTGGTCCGTGGCTGGTGGGGCTCATCACCTACATTTTGGCAAAGGAAGCCCCGCCTGGGTGGCGCCTTCCGTCCTCCTCCTTCCTCTCCCAGAGGGAAACTTCAGTCCGGGTTTGGGGAGATCCAGATCCAGAGAAGCAAAGACAGTGGGATCCACTCATTGCTCTTCTTAATCCATCTCAGTGTGGAGGGTTGTGTCTTCATCACAGCTGTACAAAGGCAGACAGTTAACTTTTGGGACCAGCGATTGGCCCAGAGGCCCCCAGCTAACTTTCACGCAGAAGGTGGGATTCAAACCAGGAATATCTCTGTTTTTAGGCTACTCAGCCATGGTGGTGCAGTGGTTAGAGTAAAGTATTGCAAGCGCCTTCTGCTGACTGCCTGCAATTTGGCAGTTCAAATCGCACCAGTCTGAAGGTTGACTCAGCCCTCCATCCTTCCGAAGTGGGTAAAATGAGGACCCAGATTGCTGTGGGCAAGAGGCTGACTCTGTAAACCGCTTAGAGAGGGTGTGAAGCTGCATATAAGCCTAAGTGCTATTGCTATTCTTGGACCACTAGGCCCCTGCAGGCAGACTCAGCCCAGTAAGAGTAAGCAGCCCCTCCCCATAGAAGCACCAGGCAGGGGGTCGAGGCTTCCCGGAAGGTTTGGCTCTGCCCGGTTAGGAAACCCCCCCCCCCCCGTCGCCTCTGATTGTGACCTGAGCGGCCTTCACACCCAGCGCAGAAACATCGGAGTGAAATGGATTCTGTGCATCAGTTCCTCTGTGGAGCCCCCAACAGAGACGACCCGGATTCCCCGCCTGTGGAAATGGAGGGCCCGAAGACCCAAAGAGAAAGAAAGGGACCGAATCTTCCTCCGAAGGGAGCCGCCAAGAAGCAGGCTGGGCAATGGAGCTCAGCCCAGGGAGGGGAGTTTTTGCAGCCCCCGCAAGAAGGGCCCGATCCCCTCAGGGGAAGACCAGGCGCAGCTGCTCGGTTGACGTGTGACGTCACCGCTTTTCTGGGCCATTTAGGCTTGAGTTGCGCTCCAGAGGGAACCCCACACCTGGCAAAAGACCCAACTACCCCCCCCCCTTGCTCAGTGGACCTTTGGAAGCCACTTAAGAAAGGGAGGGGGTTCCTCCCCCTCCCTCTTCTTTTTTTCTACTTAGTATTTTTATTTTATCACTTTCACTTTCTGGGCCCCGTCCTCTCGGCCTGAGCCCCCCTCTCCCTCCCCCTGCTTTGGCCCGCAGAATCCCCCTCCCCTCGGGGCTGGCCGAGAGCCTCTCCGGGAAGCCAGCAAGGGGTGGGGACGCAGCGGGCGAGGAAGCAGCGAGCGCCTACATCACCTTCCTCCCAGCCCAGCTGCAGGGACGGAGGGCTCAGCGGGCAGCTCTGTGCCTCTTACCTCCTGCCCCGTTGGAGCTCAGATGCTGTGGGAGCCCCGCCGAAGAGGATGCCCAGGGGAGTAGGGCGGGGAATGGGGCGGCCCAGATCCGAAAGCTGGAGAGCCTCCCCGGGAGGGCTCCGTGGGGCTTGAGCCGAAGCGGGGCTTCTAAGCGGCAGCTTCAACCGATGCCCCCCCCCCCCCAAGAGACAGCCAGCCGGGCAGGCGAGGAGGATGGCGGAAGAGAAGGGATTCTCCGGAGCGGCAGATACACCAGCGCTGGGCTCTTCGCCCTTCGCCGAGGTTGCAGCCTTGAGGGCTGGGGAGAAGGGGATTGGGGGGGAAAGAATAAACTGCTTAAGGGATCCTTAACTCCCAATAAGGGGACGGAGGGAGGATGAAGGATCTGGTAGAAGACCTTCTTCACCAAGGGAGGGGCAGCTGCGGGAAAGGGCTGCTGACGGGGTCTCTAAGCGAGGGAGCCTTCAGGGACGCCCCTACCCCTTGGTGTGGTGGGTTATAATGAAGATTATCCTATAACTCTTGGAGCATGGATCCTGCAGCTTCCATCTTACCTCTTTTCCTACTCTCTCTCACTCACTCACTCTCTCTCTCTCACACACACACAAACAAACACACACCTATCTATACTTTCAGCCACTGTCAGTAAGAATAAATGGGTCAGATTATTTTCCATAAACTGTCTGGATCTTGGGAGTTGCTGAATATTAAATGCCTCTGAATGACTTTCACAGAGTTCTCTTTATCTGGATTTATTGGGATGAATAGAGAGATACAAGTCAAGTCGAAAACAAATACAAATATTATTCTTTTTGACTGGAATAGATCAGCCAATGGGGAATCTTTGGATAGCTGAAACTTAGCATTTGTTTGTGTGGGGCCATAAGAGACAGCTTGGAGTCTGGGCATGGCTGAGACTTCCTGAACTATATATGAGTTGGTTTGGCCTCTAATGAGAGTCTCTGTACAATATATTAGCCTCTCTATCTGTCTATGCTGCAATGACTTCCTACTATGAATATTGCTTCTGTGTCCCTGACACTGTATGCTGAATTCTGCTGTATAGTATTGTATATATTCTTATATATAAAGAGAAGTTAATGAATCCCGCTGAATCAGTTTCCCGTGTGTTCTTTCTGGATTTGATTGCTGCAACAAACTCTGACACATATTATTTAAGTGCTTTCTTTCATATAAAAGGAACTTTTAAAATTCTTTAAATATTCTAATGGATTGTGTCTCATGTTTTAATATTTTCCCTGGCTGTAAGCTGCTCCTTTGTGTTCAGCTCTGGCCTCAGAAGGATAATGTAGCACTTGGGAATGAAGATGCAGCCCAGCAGACCAGCACTGGAGTCCAGGATGAAGAAGACCTGAACAGCCACCATGTATTTCCCTTTGGTGCTCAGGTAGGTGGGCACAAAAGTCACCCAGACGCTGCAGAAGACCAGCATGCTGAAGGTGATCAGCTTGGCTTCGTTGAAGACCCCAGGCAGATTCCTGGCCAGGAAAGCCACCGTGAAGCAGATGGCAGCCAGGAAGCCCATGTAGTTGAGGGTGACGTAGAACATGACAACAGCCCCTTCATTGCATTGCAGGATGATCTCTCCAGGCTGGGAGTGGAGGTCAGAGTCAGGGAAGGGGGGAGAAACTCCCAGCCAGATGGAGCAGATGATAATTTGGACAGCAGAAGAAGACAGGATGATGGAGTTGGCCAAGCTCTTCCCCAACCATCTCTTCACTCGGTTTCCTGGTTTTGTGGCCAGGAAAGCCAGCACCACCATGATGGTTTTGGCCAAGAGAGAAGAAACAGCAACTGAGAAGATGATGCTGAAAACCATCTATCGAAGAAGGCAGGTGGCTTTCCTTGGTTGACCAATGAAGAGGGAAGGAGACAAGAAGCAAAGCAGGAGGGAGACCAGGAGAATGTAGAAGAGATCTCAGTTGTTGGCTTTGACAATGGGAGTTTCTCTGTATTTAATGAAGATGATTAAAACAAGGACTGTAGTTAGGAACAAGAGCAGGGCAAAAGAGACCAGGATGATGCCCAGATGTTCTTCAAACAACAGGAAGGTTATAAATTGGGGATACTTTGGACTCTGTTCTTATTATTCTTTTTTAAAAGGTAGCTAGGTATATGAAGTTGAGGAAAGTCCTAGGGTGTTAATTATTTCTGGTGTACTATGTAATGTAATTCATAGGAAGCTACATTATTTGAAGTTAATAATGAATCATACGATCTTTTTAGGCAAACATCTTGAGTCCTGCCACATGACAATTAATATACTGGACATGGAGGATACCAACAGTATTTTGTAACATCTGAAAGTAACCTGAAATCCAGGAGAAACTTCCTAACAGTGAGAACAATTAACAAGTGAAACAGCTGGTCTTCAGAAGTTGTGGGTGCTTCAATGTGACACCTTCCCAGTGATTCTCAAGGAGTGGATCCAATCTACAGTGAATTGCAAGGTCTTTCAGAAGGTGGACCTAAAACAATTCATATAGCTTCAAGGAACTCAGATGCTCCTAGAAAGGTGAACTTAGCAGCACATGTACAAATTAAAAAGCAGTTAGTAAAGCTTGCCCAGTATGCCACCCCTTCCTCTCATCTCTTCCCAGCCCCTCCTTCAAAGTCTTTTTGATTAACTTCCTTTTAGATAAGAAATTGTGCAGGTTAAAAATAAAAATAATTAAAAACATCTGTCTTTTAACTTGCACTTTCATGAAAATGTTCTGGATGGATCCAGTTCCACAAAGCCTCCCATTTTCCTCAGTGTGACCCACCTTCCTGAGTGGAGAAGGTCCCCTCCGGACAAGGAACGCAGTCATAGCAGCAAACGCTCTCCTTCTTGAGCCCTCTTGACAAATCCAGGATGACAACTTTCCACACATTTGGACTGAGGCAGGGACTGAGCAGAAAAAAAAGGAATGCCAAAGGAAATATGTTAGGACTCTCCATCCATGGAAAATGGAGGGAGAAATGGATGGAGACAAGTAGCCTCTGGTTTTCATTGAGGTAAATATGAAATCTCTGACTACTTTTAAACAGATGCAGGAGATAAAACAAGTGGCAGGTTCTTCATTTAGTTCTTCCCTGTTGATTTTGGCATTTTAAATTACAATAAAGTACTTTTCTACTTAATAGTCTAGATGGATGGAATTGAAAAAAGATTTAAGTATGATGATGTATTCTTCTTAAAACCTTTACAGTTTACTGCAAAAATTTTAGGAAACTTTTGTTCCATTAGATTTTTAAAATGTAGAATAAAACTGTGATGAAGAAAGAAACCTCTGACCATAAGATCTTGAAAGGTTCCATAAAACATGGCAAAGCCCCTCCCCTTAGGTCCCGTTAGTTAAAGAACTTCCATTAGATAACACCACCCTGGAGACTATAGGCTTTTCCCACTTGAAGTGGGAGCTCAGGCTTTGGAAAACAGAGAAAAGACAGCAAAATTTATCTCACCTTATTGAGCAACTTTAGCTGTGAAAGAGTTTCTTGGTTGATAGAAAGTCTCTGTCTCTCAAAATGCACCAGAAACTCTTTCTTGTCCTCCTTGGGGAGAACCAAGAAGCCCCAAATGAACAGATCTGCTCTCATCTCTCCATTTTGGTCCAAGTACAGTTCAATATAGGAAATATTGAGAAACTCGTTCTTCTCCAGAAAGGGATGAAACTGGAATGGGAACATCCAGGAATTTGAAAAACAAAAAACTTTGTTTCTTATCCCACATCGAATCTTTCTTCTACAATTGTCTAATCTCCAAATATGGTTAAATAGAGTACAAATACTGCCAATATCTTCATAAATGAATGAAAAAGTTTGAGAAAAATTTGTCAATCATATACTGACAAAATATAGAGAAAATATAATTGACACAATTGGTCAAGTATAGGGAACATTCTAGAGCAGAGAACAAATAAAATGACAGAGAGAAAAAAGATGATCTATAAATTCTTTGAAAACAACAGGTAGATTCCCAGAAAGCATGCGTTGATCAAGAAGAAAGTTGTTAGGCTAAATGTTAACCCCTTTTAATCTTTCCTATGAAACCTAAAGGTGATGGATACAAATTTGCCTTTGGTCATCAATTTTTCTATGTTGTTATTAATAAAGTCATTAATACGATCTTAGAATAAGCTAATTTGATATGATTAAAAGAATATAAAGTCTTTCAGCTTAGAAGCCTTATTTGTAACTTCATCTAAAAAGTTTTCCAAAACTTGTATTTTACCTTTATGAATAAAATAAAATTTGATAAAATTTTATTGATTAGCACACAGAGAAGGGTGCATAAGTAAAAAGCAGCAGAAAAATATCTGATTTTTAGCTACTAGTTAGTTTGACTAACAATAGAGTCTCATATACGAATATGAATGGTGGAAGAAAGATGAGGGATAACAAACTTGATATGTATGTGTGAAAATGATCTCAAAATTGTAGTTAGCTGGAAACAGAGTATGAGTCAGCAGGGTGATGTCCATGGAAAGAAGCCATAAGAATCCCAGGAAGTGAACGTTCTGGTTTGCCCCCTCGCCTCGCCCAAACTGACAGCTGTCACTCAAGCCCCTGCCCTGCCCAGCTCCCTCCCGCCCAGGTCGGGCAAGGCCACCCCGGCAGGCGGTCTGCCTGAGCCCCCTGCCCTCCCGCCGCCTTGGCTTGCGGATGCCCTCCTGGGTTTGGTGGGAGCGCAGCGGGCGAGAGAGGAGCCAGAGCGCCTGGAGGGGCTTCCTGCCAGCCGGGCTGCGGGGATGGAGGCCACGGCCAGCGCTGCGCTGCTTCCCTCCCGAGCCGAGACGGTGCCCCGTCTCCCAAAGACTGCGGAGGCCCCCACCGAGGAGGGCCGCAGGGGAGCCCTGGAGGCGGGCAGGCGAACTGGTTGTCCGGGGATCTGCGCGGGAGAAGCGCCTGGGCGGAGAGGCGAGCTGCCCCGGGGCTCAAGCTCAGCACCACCTCGCCAGACGCAGACAGGCAGGGCGGAGTGGGCGGCGGCGGGGAAGCCCTTCTTGGGGGGAGCGGATCGACCCCGCAGGGCTCCAGCTGGGAGCTCCGGGGAGCCTCCCGCGTTTCTCTCCCTTCCAGGTTGCGACCCGTCGGGGTGGGGAGAAACAGCGCCGGCTGCGCGCTTGCCTGCCGGCGCTTTGGGGAGGGGAGGAGCAGCGGCTGCGCCAGGTTGCACCTCTCGGAAGGGGGGGGGAGAGGGAGGGGGAGGGAGGGGGAGTCAGTCTTCTCTAGGGGGTGTCAAATCCCCCCCCCCTTTTTTTGCCTGCCTCCGGTGCTTTTAACACAGTTGCAGATTTGAACTCTCCCACCTTCCCCTCCCCACGATCTCAGAGGACGCCCGGCTTCCTTTATTCCCCCCCATAGGTCGCTCCCCGCATCTTTCTCCGACCGGGCACTCCGAGGGCGGCGGTCCTTCTGTTTGGCAGCTGCCCGCTGACAGCTCAGTGGGAGGGCAGCCAAAAGGCCCCGACCCCCTTCGGCCACTTTGCCGACTGTTTGTTGGGCTGATGCCCAGGGACTTCCAGACCCCCCCCCCCAGCCCAATCTTCTGCTTGTGTGGAAGTTGTAGGGGGGAGCTGTTGGTGGAGGCTCGGCCCTTCTTCTCTCACCCCCAACGAGAGGCAGCAATCTCTGGGGAAGTGGGGGGGGGGGTTTCCATCTGCCTTGGAGTCGGTATAAAAGACGAGCCCTCTCCAGACCCAGGTGGGCCGAAATCTTCCTTTTCTCCAGGTTCAGGTAGACCCGATTCCTCCCCTTCCAGACGTTCCCCGCCTCCACTCCCTTTGGGGGCTCAGGAAAGTCTCACCTGACTGATCAGGGACTCTTGCGGCTCCTCCTCAGAACCAGCAGAGGATGGAACCGTCAGGTGAGTGAATTTAGGAGAAGAGGCTGCAGCACGGGATCACGTGGCCTTGGTTTTATGGTACCAGGGGGGTCTCAAAAAGGAGCAGGAAGCGCCAAATCCCTCATTCAACACACACACACACACAAACACACACACCTCCATTCCCACGTCTGGTGGGTCAGGCAAGGCCATTCAGGCAACCCTCCCCACCCCTTCCCAGAGGCTGTGAGGGTCCTCTGGGAGAGGAAGCACCCCCCCCCATCGCTTGGAAGACCAGGAATAAGACGAGGCCAGGAGACTGGTGGGACTCCCCTCTCCATGAGGGTCCCTGCCCGTCCCCCCAAAGAAGAGAGGATGGAAGCCTCCTGGTCTTCTCCTTCCAAAATTGTCATACGGGGAGACCAAGCTGCCCTTCCCCCTCCTCCACAGCACTCCCGCCTCCCCCTCCATTATTTACAGATCTTTCTTCAGGCCCTTTGCGGCGTTTCTGGCACTTTGGTGAGATTATTAAAAGAAAGAATGTTTTCCTACTCGCGAATTGTGGGGAAATGGAGAAAATGTAGGGGGGTGGCAGTTGACTGGGGGGCGGAGCATGGCGTGTCCTCCGTGGGTGAGAGGTTGAAGGGATGCGTCCTGCAGGTGAAGGTGGCGTCCAATGGCTCCTCTCCAAAGGGGGGCGAGAGGTTTTGGCAGTGCGGGGGCCATGATTGCAAGGCCGGCGGGGGTCGCGTGTTGGTGGTCGTGGCTGGTTCCGGCTACCTCCGGGTGCAAGGGAGCCAGGCAGGCGAGGGGCTGGAGTGACAGCTGAATGTTTGGGCAAGGAGGGAAGGGAGCAGGGAGGCGCAGCTGCCTGGAGCGTCCCGACTCCCGGGGCTAAGCAGGGATGCGGAGGGTCTCCTCTGGATGGGCGACCAGGGCGAGCGCTGCGGAAAAGCCAGCCGGCAGGGAAGCCTGTTTCCCCCAAAGAAAAGCCTCCCCTTCGCTTCCCCACCAACCCTCCTCAAAATCCCGGCTCCTCCTTTCCCCGCAGTTCCCAAACTCCCCCCTATTAGGAGAGCTCCTCCAGCCCCTGCCAGTCCAGCCTCGCTGCCTCGCCCTTCCCACAGGGGGCGCTCTTCCTCCCCATTGGTCCCACTGGGGCTCCCTCTGCCGACCCTCTTCTTTTTTCTCTAGTTTCTCTCCTTCCTTTCCTTTATTGCTTTCCCTTTCTGGGCCCTCGTGCTCTCGGCCTGAGCCCCCCTCCCCGCCCCCCTCCCGCTGCCTTGGCCCCGCAGAAGCCCCCCCCCCCCTGGCTGAGAGCCTCTCTGGGAAGCCAGGAGGGGGGAGCGCAGCGGGCGAGGAAGCAGCAGCGGGCGCCTCCGTCGCCTTCCTCCCAGCCCAGCTGCGGGGCCGGAGGGCTAAGCGGGCGGCTCTGCGCTTCTTCCCTCCCGGGCCTGTCGGAGCTCAGACTCTGCGGGAGCCCCGCCGAAGAGACTGCACGGGAGACCGGGGCGGGGAGTGGGGCAGCGCGGATCCGAGAGCGGGAGAATCACCCCGGGAGTGCTGGAGGTCTCCGGGGGGCTGGAGCCGAGGAGGAGGGCGGCGGAGAAAGGGTTCTCCGGGGTGGCAGATCCACCAGCGCTGGGCTCCGGGAAAGCTCGAGGATTTTGCTTCGCAGTTCGCCCTTCCCCGAGGTTGCAGCCCCATGGCCTGGGGAGAATTGTATCAGGGGGAAGAATCAGCTGTCTGGGGGGTCCTTAACACCCAATAAGGAGAGGAGAGGGGATGAAGGATCTGGTAGAAAACCCTCTTTCCCAAGGGAGGGGCAGCTGCCGGGAAAGGGATGCTGATGGGGTCTCTAAGCGAGGGAGCCTTCAGGGACGCCCCCCCCCCCCTGGTGTGGAGGGTTCTGATGAAGATTATCCTACAACTCTTGGAGCATGGATCCTGCCGCTTCCATTTTACATCCCCCCCCCCTCTCTCACACACAAACATCTAAACTTTCAGTCCCTGTCAGAAGGAATAAAATTGCTCAGATTATTTTCCATAAACTTCCTGGTTCTTGGGAGTTGCTGAATATTAAATTCCTCTGAATGACTTTCACAGAGTTCTCTTTAGCTGGATTTATTGGGATGAATAGGGAGATGCAATAAGTCCAGTCCTTCAACCACTTCCCATTGGAAAACAAATACAAATATTATTCTTTTTGACTCCTGAATACTCTCAGAGTATAAATATTCATAGACTGGAATAGATCAGCCAATGGGGACTCTTTGGATAGCTGAAACATAGCATTTGTTTATGTGGGGCCATAGGAGGCAGCTTGGAATCTGGGCGTGGCTGAGACTTGCTGAACTATATATAAGAGTTTGTTTGGCCTCTAATGAGAGCCTCTGTACAATATATTAGCCTCTCTATCTGTCTCTGCTGCAATGACTTCCTTCTATGAATATTGCTTCGGTGTTCCTTGTATGCTGAACGGTATTGTGTATATTCTTATATGCAAAGAGAAGTTAATGAATCCTGCTGAATCAGTTACCTGTGTGTCCTTTCTGGTTTTGATTGCTGCAACAAACTCTGACACATACTATTTAAGTGGGAACAATTACTGCCTTCTTTCATATAAAAGGAACGTTTACAATTCTTTAAATATTCTAATGGATTATGTCTCATGTTTTTACATTTATTCTGGCTGTAAGCTGCTCCTTTGTGTTCAGCTCTGGCCTCAGAAGGATAATGTAGCACTTGGGGATGAAGATGCAGCCCAGCAGACCAGCACTGGAGGCCAGGATGGAGAAGACCTGAACAGCCACCATGTATTTCCCTTTGGTGCTCAGGTAGGTGGGCACAAAAGTCACCCAGACACTGCAGAAGACCAGCATGCTGAAGGTGATCAGCTTGGCTTCATTGAAGGCCCCAGGCAGATTCCTGGCCAGGAAAGCCACCGTGAAGCAGATGGCAGCCAGGAAGCCCATGTAGCTGAGGGTGACGTAGAACATGACAACGGCCCCTTCGTTGCATTGCAGGATGATCTCTCCAGGCTGGGAGTGGAGGTCAGAGTCAGGGAAGGGGGGAGAAACTCCCAGCCAGATGGAGCAGATGATAATTTGGACAGCAGAAGAAGAAAGGATGATGGAGTTGGCCAAGCTCTTTCCCAGCCATCTCTTCACTCGGTTTCCTGGTTTTGTGGCCAGGAAAGCCAGCACCACCGTGATGGTTTTGGCCAAGAGAGAAGAAACAGCAACTGAGAAGATGATGCTGAAAACCGTTTGTCGGAGAAGGCAGGTGGCTTTCCTTGGTTGACCAATGAAGAGAGAAGGAGACAAGAAGCAAAGCAGGAGGGAGACCAGGAGGATGTAGGATAGGTCCCGATTGTTGGCTTTGACAATGGGAGTTTCTCGGTATTTTATGAAGATGATTAAAACAAGGTCTGTGATTAAGAACAAGAATAGGGCAAAAGAGACCAGGATGATGCCCAGATGTTCTTCATAAGACAGGAAAGTTATAACTTTGGGGATACATTGGACTCTGTCCACATTTGGATATTTATCATCCGGACACTTGGTGCATTTTTCTGCATCTGAGAAACCAAATATCATTTTTCGTTAATATTCTCTCCTTTTATTTTTCATTAAAAATAGCATAAGAAGGATGTAATTTTTTTAAAGTAGTAATTTTAATTTTTAAAGGATATAAGGTATATGAAATTGAGGAAATTCCTAGGGTGCTAATTATTTCTGGTTTAATGTAATTCATGGGAAACTACATTATTAGAGGCATTTTTCCACATCTGAGAAACCAAAAAGCAACTTTCTTTAATATTCTGTCCTTTTATCTTACAACAAATACCTTATTTGGACAGCAGCTGATACCATGGGCATTTTCCAAGAAGTATTTATTAATGATTTTATTACAAAGAGCGTTTAAAAAAAATAGATAGGTATATGAAGTTGAGGGAAATTATAGGATGTTAATTTTGAGAATCTTCATAGGAACCTATACTGGACTTGGAGGATACCTAGAGTAACCTGTAACATCTGGAAGCAACCTGGAATTAAGGAGAAACTTCCTAACAGTGAGAACAATTAACCAGTGGAACAGCTGGCCTCCAGAAGTTGTGGGTGCTTCAACATTGGAGGTTTTTAAGAAGAGACTGGACAGTCACTTGTCTGAAATTGTATAGGTTCTCCTGCTTGAGCAGGGGGTGGACTAAAAGTTCTGCAAGGTCCCTTAAAGCTCTCTTCTGATTGATTGATTGATCTACATGACTGGCAGAATATTTGTGCAATGAGTTCCCCCCTAACTATCCACATCACCACATTATGGACCAGTGACACCTTTTCAGTGATCCTCAAGGGGAGGATCCAATATACAGTGAATTGCAAGGTCTTTCAGAAGGTGGACCTAAAACAATTCATCAAGTTTCAAAGAACTCAGATCTTCCTAGAAAGGTGAACTTAGCAGCACATATCCAGACTAGAAAGCAGGAGAGATGTTTCCTCTGCTGTTATTAAAGCTTTCCCAGTCTGCCACCCCCTCCTCCCATCTCCTCCCAGCCCCTCCTTCAAAGACTTTTTGATTTACTTCCTTTTAGATAAGAAATTGTGCATGTTAAAAATTAAAAAAGGTGAGCTTGTGTCTTTTAACTTGCACTTTCATGAAAATGTTCTGGATGGATCCATTTCCACAAAGCCTCCCATTTTCCTCAGTGTGACCCACCTTCCTGAGTGGAGAAGGTCCCCTCCGGACAAGGAACGCAGTCATAGCAGCAAACTGGCTCTCCTTCTCGAGCCCTCTTGACAAAACCAGGATGACAATTTTCTGCACAGTTGGATTGAGGCAGGGACTGAGCAGAAAAACCAGGAATGCCAAAGAAAATGTGTTAGTAGTCAACATTCATGAAAATAGAGATAGACACTGACATTAGCCAAATAGCCTCTGGTCTTCATGCAAGTAAATATGAAATATCTGACTACTTCTAAGAAGATACAGGAAGTATAACTAACTACTGGCAGATTCTTCATGCAGTTTCTCTCTTTGCATTTAACATTACAATAACGTACTATTCTACTTAATAAAGTCAGCAGAGATGGAATTGAAAAAAGATTTACATATGATGATATATTCATATTAAAACTGAGAATAAAATTTATTGTAAAAGATTTAGAAAACTTTTATTTCATTAGTTTTTTCAATAAACAATAAAACTGTGACGAAGAAGGAAGCCTCTGACCAGTAAGATCTTGAAAGGGTTCCATAAAACATGGCAAAGCCCCTCCACTTAGGTCCCGTCTGTTGAAGAACTACAATCAGATAACACCAACTGGCATGGAAGGACAACCACCCTGGAGACTATAGGCTTTGCCCACTTGAAATGTGACCTCAGGCTTTGGGAAACAGAGAAAGAACACCAACATTTCTCCCACCTTATTGAGCAACTGTAGCACTGAAAGAGCATCTTGTCTCATAGAAAGTCTCTGTCTTTCAAAATACGCCAGAATCACTTTGATGGCATTCTCCTTGGGGAGAACCAACCACATTTTAATGCCCAGATCTCCTGTTGTCTCTCCATTTTGGTCCAAGTACAGTTTAAAGTGGGAAATATTCCAAAATTCATTCTTCTCCAGAAAGGGATGAAACTGGAACAAGAACATCCAGGAATTTGAAAAGCAGAAAACTTTGTTTCTTTCCCACTGTTAGGGTTCTAAATACCATGCAGAAATAAATCATTGTCCAAGGCAAAACATCCTTAAAGGTGCAATTTATTCCGCAGGCATGTTAGCACGGCTATGGAAAATTCCAACTCTGAATTACATCCTGTAAGTTCACCCAGTTGAAAGTTCATGATCTCTCCCCACACCCACAAATCCATCACATGTTCCAATCATCATCTTCCACGCTGGCATGTACACCCATCTTCTTCCGGCCAGGTGTCGAGATGCGAAGACAAAAGATGACCTTGGCTTCTACAAAAGAATGTCAACAATCCATTCCACAATCCTACTCCTTTCTATTCCCCCCTCCCAACTACTACACTAATGAAACAGCATAGAAAATTATAAGAAAGTATGGCAGGCCAAAGATCCTAAAAAGAATATAACTACAGGCCTGACACCCACATTGACTCTTTCTTCTACAGTTGCCTAATCTCCAAATATGGTTAAATAGGATACAAATACTGCCATTATCTTCATAAGTGAATGAGAAAGCTTAAGAAAAAATTATCAAAAAATAGAGAAAATATAATTGACACAATTGGTCAATTATAGGGAACATTCCAGAGCAGATAACAAATAAAATGAACACAGAGAAAAAAGATGATCCATAAACTCTTTGAAAACAACAGGTTGATTCCTAGAAAGCATGGGTTGATCAAGAAGAAAGTTGGCAGGCTAATCTTCTCCCTGGTCATCCTCAATTTTTCTATGTTGTCATTAATATGGTTATTAATACGATCTTAGAGTAAGCTAATTTTATGTGATTTAAAGAATGCAAAAATCTTTCAACTAAGAAGCCTTATTTGAAACTTCATTTAAACGATTATTGCTGTATTATATTTAATTGGGGAGACAATATGCATGTCTTTGTCTGTTTTTAATGTTTTATCTAGTTTTATTTTGTCTTTGTAATAGTTTTATTTTCCAAAACTTGTATTTTATCTTTTTCATTAAAATAAAATTTAAAAAGAGGAATATCAAGTTTCCAGAAACAATATTTATGATTAGCACACAGAGAAGTAAAAAGCAGTAGAAAAATATGTCATTTTTAGCAACTAGGACTTGACTAACAATAGTGTCTTATATGAGAACATTGATGATGGACTGGATGATGAGGGATAATAAACTTGATATGTATGTTTGTTAAAACGATCTCAAAATTGTAGTTAAATGGAAACAGAATCTGAGTCAGCCGGGAGATGTTAATGGAAAGAAGGCAAATGCAGCCGTAAGAATCTCAGGAAGTGAATGTTCTGGTTTGGGGAGACCCCAACTCAAGGACCAGGTCCCCTTGCAGGCATCACACGTGGAAGAGAATTTGCACAAAATCTACGTGAACTTCAGGGAAGGACAAGGAAGCCAAGGAAGAGTTGAAAGGAGCTGCTCTTAGCCTTGAGGAAAGACCACAAGGAGAAGAGCTGAAGATCAGGAGGAGTCTGGGAGCCCCTTTTCCAACTGACACAATCTCTCGGTTGGAGAAGGGAAGATACAGCCAGTGGTGGGATTCAGCCGGTCTGGGACAGTTCGGGTGAACTGGTAGTAAAGATTCTGCCTGGCCACACCCTGCCCCACCACTACTTGCCTCGCAGGCCTTGGCTGGGGCCTTAGAGTCATAGCTGCAGCTGCTCTTTGGCTCCCTTGCCTCGACCACGTGGCCACGCAGCCCAGCCTGTGTGCCTGACTTTGCCGTGGCTTCTTGCTCGACTTGGCCTGCTCCCGAATGCCCACCTCAGGCTGCTCCCGACCACTCCAGCAGCGGCCATTCTTCACCTTTTTACTCTTTCCTGTCCTTTCTCTTATCCTTTTTCCTTCCCTTCCCATTCTCTCCGTTTTTCATCCTTTTCTTCTTTCCCATTTCCTTTCCTTTCAACCCCTCCCCCTTCCTTCCTTCCTTCCTTCCTTCCTTCCTTCCTTCCTTCCTTCCTTCCTTCCTTCCTTCCTTCCTTGAGGTCTGAGGGAGAGTCAGGGGACCCCTTTCCTCCTTGACCCCCTCCCCAACATCTGCTCTGATGGCAATTATGGATAAAAGTCCTTTGGAAGCTGGGGCTACCCCCTCCCCATTGCAGAAACTCCTCTTGCTGCAGAATTGGGATCTTTCAGATCTTCTTCTCCTGGTCCCCCTCCTCCCCCCCTGCACAGTCTCAGTTGCTGCTTGGAGGGGGAGAGATTTCTAATTTTTCATGGCTGAGAGGAAAAGGGGAAGGGTGAACAGGCCCTCCAAGGCTGCTCACCCCTTTGCGTTTCTGCAACCAAATTCTACCCCCAAACAGAGGACCCCCCCACTCAAATACTGCAGGGAAGGTCAGGCTGGGCCCATAACTGGGCAGCGTGTTGGGGGAGAGGCTGCAGCAGCTCCATGGTGACTGGAGAGAGGGAGGAAAGTTCAGCCAGGTCCAACCGGGGGGGGGGGATATTGACCAGCTCAGCCAACAGATTTCAATCGTCCCTCCTGGCTCACCCGAGCCACTCCAATTTCCCCCCTGGCCAGAGGTGCCTCCGGCTAAAAGCCCCCTCAGTGGACACCCCACGCACACGCCCCCCAACACGGAGTTCAGAATGATGCTTTTCCCAAAGAAGTTCTGGGGAACGCAACTCCCTCCCCTCCGCTGCCCCTTCCAGAGCCCAGAAAACTCCCAGGCAGCGCAGAGCCGCCTTGCTCTCAGGAGTGGGGGAGAGAATGGATGGGAGGAAAGAAAAACTTGGGGAAGAGGGATGGAGATCCAGAGGAAAAGGGGAGAGGCCCTCGCCCCATTTCAGCCTCCTCCCAGGCTGTGCACAAGGTTGAAAACTTCTGATTCCTCACTCTCACTCTCTTTTTCTTTTTTCTTCCCCCCCCTCTCTTTCGCTCTTACTGTCTCTTCCCCCCCTCTCTCTATCACACACAAACACACACACACACACTTTTATCCCTGCAATTCCTCTTCTCTGCCTGCTCCAGAGAGAGAACCTTGCCTGTGTAGAAGAGGCACCAATCGAAGCGCGTCCCAGCAAGTTAATCAGCCGGGCTTTCCTGGGATGTGAGCGATGCTGCTGGGCGCTTGGAAAGGACTTCGGCCACCGGCCCACCACTAAAATCAAACAATGAGGCGAGGCGCAGAGCTGGTTGGAAGAGTATGTGTATGTGTGTGTGTGTGTGTGTGCGTGCGAAATGGGCGGTTTCATCCAAAGGAGTTTTTGTTTCAGGTGGATCTCCTAGCTTTGGAGGAGGAAAGGAAAGGTAGAAAGAGAGAGAAAGAAAAGGAAAAAGAAAGAAAAGGAAAAGAAAGGAAAGGAGAGAGAGAAAGAAAGAGTGACTTATGGAAGGAAGGGAAAGAAAGAGAGGGAGGGAGGAGGAAGTGAATGAGATATAGTTGGATGGATGGGTCAATAGATACATGAAGGGAGGGAGGGAGGGAGGGAAAGAGAGAAAATGAAAGGAAGATAGGACACAAACCATGGCTTCAGAAGACTCTTTCAAACAGCCCATTTTTCGAAAAAACAAGCCCGTTTTCTGTCAAAAAAAATTGCATGCATAGCCTTATGGAGGCTTATAGAGTGCTGCTGTGGGTTAGGGGGGGGGCAAAAATAGTCCATTTTTTGCTCATTACTAACCTCCCCAGCCCCCAGGAGCTCTCTGAAAGCCTCCATAAGGGTATTCATGGCCATTTTGGTGAAGGGGTGGGGCTTCAGGAGGCAAAAAATGCTGTATTCGATGTATAAGACGCACCCAGATTTTCAGCCTCTTTTTTGAGGGAAAAGGTGCGTCTTATATTCCGAAAAATACGGTAACTGTTGTGCTGTTGTTGCTATAGCCCCACCTAGTGGCTGGGGGCAGAAAAGCCTCACTATAAAGTCTGAAGCCAGACTCCATTTTCTGTCAGCCTTTGGAGAAGACGGAAGCAGCCATTGTGACCAAGACCCCTGGTCCTCCGGAGACAGCCTCCCTCCCTCACATGGAGCATTGCTGGGGAGGTTACAGCTGCTTCTTTGCTGGCTGTTAGTTAATGCTGCCTATCTCATATTTACATTTGATTTCCACTATTTGCATCTCTTCAGTTTCACCTGCCCTCTTCTCCCAATAAAGCATCCAGATCCACGCCAGGATCCCTTTCATTGGAGGAGAATAGGGGGGCTTAGCTGCCTGTCCAGCTGCACACAGACCCACGTGCAATGAGGACGGAAGAAAGGTGGAATTCCACCAGGCTCATCACAAACCCACAAATACAGGAATTGATTTTAAAAGGAATACAGCATTTTCCAATTAGCAGTGCTAAATATAGAAATGCCATGGTATCTACTGTTTGGAACCATTAATTCCCTGAATAATTAAATTGGCCAGATCTGTTGAGATGGTTCCCCTCCTTCTCTTCTGGATTCCTCCTCCAAAGGATCTAAGATTAATGGATCCATATCGGGTCCCCCATACCTGCCATGGCTGCAGCCTTGGAGACCCCAAGATCTTTTCATCCTCCTTCCTTCTCCTCCTCGATCTGGAGGAATATGCAGCATTCAGGACCTGGGCCAGAGTCTTTGTGATACTGTAAGGTTGGTAGTTATTTGGGGCCCTTTTTCTGTCCCTTTTCTCCTGGGTCTCCAGTGGGGCTTTCTGCGTGCATCTTCTGCGGCCTTTGACAGAAAATACATTCTTTGAAAGAGAACAATGAAAATAATGATCCTGAAACTTTATTTCCACAAAGAAATAGGGTTTAAAGGCAGAATCTTTTGGCCTTTCTTTTACCAGATAACCAAAGTTCCAAATACTATGGATGTATCTGAGAAGTCTGCGCTTGTTCATTTCGTACTCTACAAAATTTGTGAGGATCCAGACTTTCCCCTCAATGTGTCCTGGAAGACGCATAAGTGTTAAATGGAAAGGAAGAATTCTGTCCCAAATGTTTTCAAGTTCTATGAAGTGAACAAAGACGTTGACTTGTCTCCACTTAGAGAGGGAATCCCTGAGGTATGCAGTATATCCAGTTGTTGAGAACAGTTGTGATATAACCACACAAATTCCACTCCTGACAAGCATAGGAGTAAAAGTCCTCATGAAATTCTCTGCCTTTTCTGTGTCTGAAGCAAAGAGGCCAATCAGGGTCCATCTGAAGTGGAGGAGCAGGTGGACAATTGCTGGGTACTGGATCCCTTCTTTGGGGAGCATCCGGTAGAAAAGGGGGAATCGACTTTTATCACTCAGAGCCTCTGAAGCTGTTTTTTGATTGATCTGGAAAACCAATTGAAAGGATTAGAGCCATGATGGGGAAACTGTGGCATGCAGATAGTCCTCTCCTGGCACTCCAGCCGCCCCAGCCCAGCTCCACTAGCATCCACATGCAGGCTCACCTCCTGCCAGCCCAGCTGGTTTTCGGGCCTTTGTGGATGGCCAGGGCAGGGGACGCGTGAGTATGCAGGGGGGGGCGCTCACATTGTGCAGGAAACTCTGGCGGGCTGGAAGTGAGTGTGAATGGCCTGTCTCTCCCCCCCCTCCCCCAGTGCTTCCTGGCTCAGTTGGAGGCTTCCTTCACCCTTCAAACAGTTGCAGGGTTTTGGGGGGGGGGGGGTTGCTTCCAGGTTGGTGCAGGAAGCTTTCCAGGGCCAAAATGGGGCGTGGAAAGTGCAGGGTTTCCCCCCCTGTTATTCCCGAATTGTGAGCTGTTAGGAAAGTATCCCCTCCTTGTGGGTTGCTAACAGTGGTGGGTTTCAAAAATTTTTAGAACCTCTTCTGTAGGTGTGGCTTGCTTTGTAGGCGTGGCTTGCCAGCCATGTGACCAGGTGGAAGGGGCTTGGCAGTTCATGTATGGGTGGGAGTGGCTTGGCAGTCATGTGACCGGGAGGGAGTGGCCAAGACGATGTCAGCATTCCCAGTCAAGATAGAGGTATAAATTACACAGAAAAGAAAGATGCATCCATACATCTGAATTTAACTTCAAAGCAGTGGAAACAACTTAAATTCATTAAATAATAATGTTTGTTAGGGCTATGCACTGTTTTTGAATATATAGGAATGTAAAGCCCACAGCATCTACTTGGTACTTTTTAAAGCAGCAGCACCTTTTTCCTGGATTCATGAAATATCTCCTTTAAAAAGTACCAAGTAGATGCTGTGGGCTTTACATTCCTATATATTCAAAAACAGTGCATAGCCCTAACAAACATTATTATTATAATATCAGGCATCATTTAGAGTAGTTTGTAACAAAACATGGGCAATAAACACGAAGTTGATTCACCACCACCACCCCTATTTTAGCTTGTTTCTGTCTTATCTAATATTTTCCTGAAATTCTTCCATAATCCAGACTACTAAAAAGATTTCTACATAATTAGCCTTTTAAAATAAGCTTGATGTCAAAGAGATTTCCTACTTATTAATATGAACAGATTCTGATCTGTTGCTTAAAAAAATAAGCTCATACCACAATCTACAGGAAAATGCAGTCTGTAAGTATACTTTCTTTTGTGCTACTACTAACACCACTACACATAAGCACCATACAAAAGGCTGGTAAGATTATTTGCAGAACAGTGTGCTCTCTCACACTTGCCTTTGTTGTTTAAACCACTTTGTAGAGTATAATATACAATATACTGTGTATGTAGAGGGGAAACTACTTGGATTGACCACCCTCTTAAGATCTTGGGCTTGGAATTATGTGCACCAGAAACAATACCTATTTGTTTCAGAGTATTTTCAGATTACCAGGCTGTCATGTGCTGAACTACCTGTTCTTTGTTTTCGGTACACAAACATAAAGTACAATCGGTGCAACTGTAAACTCTTTATACTGTATATAATCTCTGAAAAACGTAAAAGAGAGAAAACATAGGACTCCCCAGTCTGTCCCAACCGCATTTCAGCTTCTGCAATTTCCCTCCACCCTCAAAATCCAGGGCCAATAAGTTATATTCCAATCTTACACAACAGAAACAACACCCCCCCAAACACACACACTCACACACACACACAAACTCACTGTTTCCATTTCTGAAGGATTTATCAGCACCTGTCCCTGCATAAAGAGGCTCAAGGAAAGATGATCAATTTCTTATTGGACTTGGAAGTCCTCAGAAGTAGCAAAAGTTCCCACTGCTTTCCAGTGTCTCAAAAGCCCACCATAAAGGTGAGAGTCCATCCTTCTGCTTCTCAGTGCAGAAATCCCCAATATGTTCCAGTAGATTTTAAAAGCATCACTTGGAAGCAGAAACAGCCAATGTGGACCTTCGAGAGTAGTCACTGCTATTTAAAGTTTCTTTAGTGCTGTGAGCTATACAATTTAAAGTTTCAGCACACTGCTATCAAGCAATTTAAGCAGGAATATACCTCTGAGTAAACAGGTATTTTGCTTATGGCATTTGTACTTTACTGCAACAAGCAAGCACTCGCCCTCTAAATAAGTTAGACAGTCATAATATTAAAGCTTGATAAGTGTTCTTAACAAGAAATTCACAATGGTAGCATCACACATACATTCCAAAAATAGTTACGATATTTGCACAACCACCTGCTTTGCAGTTCTTGTCTTCTTAACTGATGGGAGACTGAAACCAATAAATTATCCCCAATAAAAAAGAATAGTATGTTGGAGTACTGAAAAACTCAGCCAAATGGGAAAATGCAAAGAAAAAATATTGGACTTCCTGCTAAGAAGTAACAATTTATATATAGTATGCACAATTCCTTTAGTTAAATTATTGCTGAACAATTTATAATAGTTGCATCACAATATTATTCCATTTGCCACTACTACCCTACTTCCTAGATGTTCACTATTCTTTCTCCCCCCCCCCAAAAAAAAAAATTAAGGGCATGTGAAATAATTTTGATGAAAGTTGCATGATATGAAACTTTTCTCCTTTGAAATGTTTGGTTTTAATTCTCCAATGAATCCAAAGGAATGTTTCACTCTTCCTTGTTACACAGCATTTGTTTTAGCTTTCCATAGCTCTCCCCCAAACCAACCAAGGAAGATAAAACCATAGAAATCTAATACTGTTGTGCAGGGCTTTGCACTAAATTATCTGTATAGTAAGCCAAACATAGTTTAAGATTATAATTAGCCAACCTGTTTCACCTATTAACATGCAAATACATTTTTCTTGTTTAGAGACTGCATGAGAGATTTCCCAGTCTTTGCAAAATATCACATTAAATCCACATAACTACTCAAGTTAGTTTTCAGTATGCGCAAGGAAGGAGCAGGCACTATCTTTCAACACTTAGAAGTTCAACAATAAGCTTTTATTCTTACATCAAGTTGAGCTGACTTGCCCTTTCCAGAGCTAAGGTGTATTGTTTTACCTAAGCAAACAGGAATGCTTTATAAGGTGAATTATTATTCCATCAACACAGCATACCATACTACATTCCTCTCCGCCAAGGGTTGCGAACTTATCTTTGCTTTCAATCAAGTGCAGATTTTCCTCTCCCCCCCCCCAACTTTTAAAAAAATAATAATTACTTCCTCACTTAAGCCTCAAGATTTGGAGGCATTCAGGATAAATCTTCCCAGTTTCCACAACTCACAGAAAACTGAACCTTACTTAGGAATAAACCCAGATGGTTTCGGGTCTTGTACTTTTCAAGTAAGGTGCAACCACACAACTCTATGCATATTTATCCAGCATAACTATTCAGAGACTCTTCTCCCCTAAAAGTTCAGCCAGGCTTGCCATTCCCAGTCAAAGCACCGCAAAGGCAAAGAGACTGTTCTCCTCGCACTCATGAGGGCAGCTGGTCACCGCCTCCATAAGACCCATCATCCCCAGAGCTCCCCTAAGTGAAGCACTGACCTCTTAGCCAGGTAAGTTTGTTTGTTTTAAAGGAAGGGGGCACTATGAGGGGGAGGAACAGCAGAGCCACTTACCTCCCCCCCTGTTGAACTTTGCTAAACGGTGTGCCTCACTCTGCCTTTTGCCCCTTGGCGACAAAAAAAAAGCAGGAAGGAGAGCGGGTGCTTACCTGGAGAGAGCCACATCGCTTGGGGCCACGCAGGTCTGACCGTCCATTTCTCTTTAAGACAGCTGGTAAACTCCAGGTCGAAGTCCGGCAGAGGCAGGAATGCAAAAACGACTCCTACTACTCCCTTGCAAGGGGAGCGAAGGAACTGCCTGGGTCTCTGATCCCGATTCACCTGTCTGGAGTCGCTGAAAACTTTAGACGCTGGTGGCGGTGCTGGTTTCCCACATCTTCGGCATCCCTGAAAGGCGACTCCACATTCTCCCTTTCCTTCTCCCCTCCTCCCTTCAAAAGCTGTGAGGTGCTTTCTTAGCACCGGTTGCCAAGCTGGCATGGCCCCATGCGCTTGCCTCCTCCTCCTTCCTCCTCCTCCTCACTCCCCAAAGACTCTTCTCCTCCTTCCCAGCTAAGTGGGAGCCGGGCACAAGGGTTGGGAGGCTGCTTTTGAAACCACACCTTGGAAAACTTCACTGGGAAGGGAGGCACGGAACTAGTCGGGGGAGGACATCCTGGAACTTGCCTAGGAGGCTCACCGCTCTGCGTAACCTATCTCCTGCTGCCCCGTGCTTTGCTGGCGGCAAGGCCTCCTATTCCTAAGCAAGCTCGGGGAGGTCCTAGGAGACCGGCCACGCTGTGCAAGCTACCCTCCGTGAGCGGTGACGAAATGGGCAGGGAGAGCGAGCAAGGGGGCCGGGGCAGACATTCTGGTACTGTCCCACAGGACGAAGGGGTTCTAAAACGTACGGTAGATTTCAGGAACCTATTCTACCATACCGATTAGAACTTGGAACAACCCACCCCTGGTTGCAAACAGCTATTTCCAGTAGAGTAAAAAGGACAAAGCAAGTGGGGAAAATAGTTTCCTTTGCTATATTTCCAGTCTGAATTAGACCATGGCAGGCTCCCTACGGAAGAGCTCTTTTAAGGATCATTATGTATGCATAGTAAAGCAACTAACTTACCTCTGTTCTTAAATGCTAAAGCTGTTGCACATAAAAAACAGAGGAGCTCTGATCAACTACCAGAGCCATCATTTTGACAGTTTTGCTGTACTGTAGTCTGTCTCCATGAAATGCAAGCATGGAATAAACTGATCCTGGTTTGTTCTCAGACTTTTCAGTGGCCACAAACTACTAGCAAAAGTGGCAAGGAATGTTTCCCTTTTTGCATTGGGGCATCCAAGAAGGGACAGGAAAGACCACGAAAAAGAAGGAAAGAGGGGAACAGAACAAGGCAGCAAAAAGAATGAAAGAGGGGAAGGAAGAATGAAGAGGAAAGGAAAAAAAGGGAAGGAAGGAGATTATGATGAGAGAGAGTGAGGGTGTGAAGTAAATCCTGCCTTAGCACTTGATCACCAACAGCCCTGCTGCCTTTTACCATCTCCTTGTCCCATCCTCCTGACCTCTCCCCTGGTCTCCCATCCTATCATTGAGGATGCTTTGGTTACAAAGCTAGGTCTCATAAGGAGAGGGAATGGGCCTCCCTCTTATCCACCTACTTTGACCTCCTGCACACACCATGGGCAACCAAGGAGAGTGAGCACATCAGCAGTGGGAGCTGGCCGTGCCCACCATGGCCTCCAAAGTCAACCACAATGGGGCCCTCATTGAAATTGTATTTGACACCCCTGCACTAACAGATGACCTGAGTGCTGCATGTGTTGCTCTCAAACTTACAACGTATGAGTCAATGTTAGAAAAATTATCAGCATGCATTCAACAGCAAAAATCACATTAATCAAAAGCATGCCAAATGCAAACGTTTACCTTTCAATAAAAAGATGTATGTATCATTGAATGTGCTGTTATTATGGGTTTTTTTTTCAGAGAAAAGACGTTAATCATGTATGAGTTGTTTTTCTAAACTAAAACCTCATTATTCAGGTTAAATTGCCGTGCAATTTAAGTGGGTTTTGGGTTGCGGTTTGGACACCCAGTCGCTAAAATTTTTGCCATCACTGGATTAGAGCATACACAGAGTGTAACCTAATTCAGCTTTTGTTAAATTGCTGTTGAGAGAAGCTCCATTGTAACCTAAGGTGCCAACTACATAGATAAAACTTCTAGGCAAATTCCCAAGCTTAGCCTAGCAAAGTAACTTCATATGAAAAGTAAAATGTGGTTTCTGCCAAGTAGCCTTGCTTGTAACCTAAAATGTGTGTTCAACATTCCCTAACAAAGATCTGAGTTATATGCCAGAAAATGGATTTCTTTTCCCTTCTAAAGTCTATTGTTTTAAGAGCACTGAGAAAAATCATGAAATCCGTGTGATATCAATTCATGTTTCCATAGCAATGACATTCTGTGCAAGCTGTGTGTGCTGTAAGATTTTTGGAAACGTTTTTGGCACATGCCTGTTTTTCTCTCTGCCTGCTCTGTTAAGGTGGGAGACAAAAAGGTCATCCAGTCTTTTGCTTTCTGCAGAAATAAAAGCTGATAATCCATAGCTTCGTCTTCAGAGTTTCACTGGACTTATCAGATTCTGAGCTGCATTCAAAAACCTTGCACAATGAAGAATGCTGTGTTATATTTGGGGTTAGATCAAGTCCAAAATATTAGATTTTAATAAATCGAATCTTGTTTTCATGAAAGCATTAGAATAATTTGTTAATTAGACATTGTTTAAAATATTAAAGACAGAATATTAGCAAGATTGTATCATAAAAGTGGAAAATAATAAATAAATTAAAAAACTATAAACAATGTAAGTCATATTACTGTATCTCACCCCTACAATTTATTGCAATTAGATTAACATGTGCAAATGCCAACTGAAGTATTCTATTCCAATAAAGGGCCCACAATAATTTTTGAGGATTGCTGCATATCAGTGGTAAGTTTCAAATTTTTTTAGAACCTATTCTGTAGGTGTGGCATGTTTTGTGGGAGTGGCTCAGTGGTCATGCGACTGGGTGGGTGTGGCCAACTCGGAAAATGTGGTGAAACTCACTTAACAACGCTCTTCCTTAGCAACTAAAATTTTGTGCTCAATTGTGGTCATAAGTTCTCCTTCCTTCCTTCCTTCCTTCCTTCCTTCCTTCCTTCCTTCCTTCCTTCCTTCCCTCCCTCCCTCCCTCCCTCCCTCCCTCCCTCCTGTTTCCTTCTTTCTCTTTCTTTCTCTTTCTCTCTCTTTCTCTTTCTGTCTCTCTCTGTCTCTTTCTCTGTGTAGCTCTTTGTCTCTCTCTCCCTCCCTCCCTCTCTGTCTCTCTATGTCATTCTCTCGCTGTGTCTGTCTGTCTGTCTGTCTGTCTCTCTCTCTCTCTCTCTCTCTCTCTCTCTCTCTCTCTCTCTGTATCTCTCTGTCTCTCTCCCCTCCCTTCTTCTCTCTCTGTCACTGTGTGTATGTATGTGTTTGTGTCTGTCTGTCTGTCTGTCTCTCACTCATTCACTCACTTAATCACTCTCTCTCTGTGTGTATCTCTTTCTGTGTATCTCTCTCTGTCTGTCTCTCTCTCATTCATTCACACACACACACAGACACACACACATACTGTGGTCACCTTTTTGAGTGTTCCTATCACATTTGAAACACACAACAACTGGCCTGCATTTATAGTTTTTTGCAGCATTTTGCAGTCATGGCATCAAAATATATGGTTAAAAGTACCTGGCAGCACCATTTTTCCCTGGGAGGCTCCACAGAACATCCCAAGACCGATGCCACCACATCTGCCCTCTTCGGGGAGAAGCTCTCTTCGGCAGGTCCTCTTCAGAAGGACGAGGCTCCCCTGGTCCCCCTCCTGTTCTTCATCTTCCTGCCCCCATGTATTGGCTCCGGAGTCATCGCAGGCAGCACAGTCTCTTGCCAGTTCCCTGCCATTGTTCCCACTCTCTTCCCGCCTGGTTCCTCTTTTTATGCGCTTCCTGAAAGGTAGCTGCTAGTGGCCCAAAAGACGCCATGGAAAACATAGGCAACTGCACACCCCGCACAATTACACCCCCAGAGTCTCTTGGAGGGAAGCCTCTGCACAAGCCTGGGTGAGTGAGAACAAGTTCCCACTGTTACGAAGGCTCCGGGAGGAGGAACGGAATCTTCGCTGTGGGACAGTAAAGCCCTATCCGCCAGAGGCAGCAGGACCAAAGCCCCTCCCCCAACTGGTCCTTCCTCCCTCTGAGGGTGAGGGACCTGGCTGCCCCACTGCCCCTGGAGCGTCATCCCGGAGCCTTCGTAATGGCGAAAACCTGTTCTCACTTTCCTGGGCTTGTGCAGAGGCTTCCCTCCAAGACTCTCTGGGGCTGTAATTGTGTGGGTGTGCGCACGCGCCTATGTTTTCCATGGCATGAGGCCGTGGCTATCTTTTGTGCCACTAGCGGCTACCTTTCAGGAAGCGCATAAAAAGAGGAACCAGGAGGGGAGAGAGTGTGAACAAAGCCCCTGGCCTGAACTGCAGGACCAATGGCAGGGAGCTGTTGAGGCTCTGCGCTGCCGGCGATGACTCCGTAGCCCATCTGCGGGGGCAGGAAGATGAGGAATGGGAGGGGGACTAGGGGGGGGGGCTCATCCTTCTGAAGAAGACCTGCCAAAGAGGGCCTGTTCCCGAAGAGGACAGATGTGGTGGCATCCATCTTGGGATGTTCTGCGGAGTCCCCCAAGGAAAAATGCCGCTGCCAGGTACTTTTCAGTGGGAATGGCTTTTTAAACAGGCGTCTGTCAAAGAGAAGAGGACAGCGCATGCCACGTGGGCTTGTCCAACAGCCGAAGAAGGAACAGGAGGTGAGGAATCATTGCACAAGCCCACGGCCTTCGCTGCTCTCTCCTCTGACAGCCGCCTCGTTTCCAATGAAGGGAGAAGGGAATCCATGCAATTTCCTGCCTCTGCATGGATTCCCCACTACCTTCATTGGAAAAGAGGCGGCTATCAAAGAGCAGAGGACAGTGCATGCCACGTGGGCTTGTCCAACAGCTGAAGAAGGAACAAGAGGCGAGGACTCCAGTACGGGGCCTCTGGAAGAACGGATACGAGAAGGCATGCTAAATATCACCAACTGGTATGACCGTATTGGTCAGTACCGGGTGAAACCCAGCCCTGCTGCATATTTTAATCCTTCAATAGCCCAGATTCTTTGTGGAGGAATCTTTTTAACTTCTTCTCTAGTTGTACAAGAAACAGGGAGACCTCAGTTCCTAATACAATTTGTCACTAGTGCAATCCAAGGTTGGTCCTTAATTGAAGTTTTGTCTGTTCTAACAGCCACCACAAAATCTGTCAGTTTCCATATATTAAATGCCAATATCCACATTTTCTGATTTTACAGTGTAAATCAACATGTTCCAATAGGTATTTAGCATGCTAAGCATATGTAACTATAACAGAACTTATAACAAAATAAAAGGGTTGGAAAGGACCTTTGAGGTCTTCTAGTCCAACCCCCTGCTCTAACAGGAGACCTTATACCAGGGGTCCTCAAACCTGGCCCACCAAAGCCATTAATCCAGCCCACGTGGGATCACAAGGCTGCCCCATCCAAATCACTCTGCCCATCCGCTGGCCTCCACCCACCGGTTGAGTGCAGGCCTTACCTTCGCAAGCCCCATGGACTGAAACTCCAAAGTAAGACCAAAGCTTTTGGCTGGCAGAGTGCTTCTTTTTAACCAGGCGGCTATCAGAAGAAGGCAGCGCATGCCCGTGGGCTTGTGCAGCAGCCGAAGATCGCCTGGTTAAAGATCGCCTGGCTAAAAAGAAGGACAAGGCTCCTCTGGTCCGGAGCCCATCCACGGGGGGAGGAATCCCCCTTGCGTTCCTCGTCTTCCCGGATGGGCTGGAAGTGGGACAGAAAAGGTTGTTCTCCAGTCCCAGGTTTCAGCTTCCTGGCTTCAGTATCTCTTTCCAGCTTCTTTTGTTGAGCCTGCAATTAAGGTTCTTTTTATGTCTTAGGAAAGATTGCCTGGTTAAAAAGGAGGAGGAGGCTTTGCTGGTCCGGAGCCCATCCAGGAAGACGAGGAACATGAGGGGGATCTCTCCCCCCCTCCAGATGGGCACTGGACCAGTGGAGCCTCCTCCTTCCAATTGGGGGGATCCATGCAGAGGATTTCTCCCCACCCCCAATTGGAAATGAGGTGGCTGTCAAAGCAAGGCAGCGCCCCCCGCAGAAGAAGGAATAGGAGGAGAGTTCGCACCAGCTGCCGGTGGGGCCAGGGCAACCCTCCACCCACCCACCCGCCAAGCGGTGGCTGGGTGGGTGCCGGGCTAGCCCCGCTGTCCTGGCCAAGTGGTGCCCGCAGCTGCCGCTTACCTTGAAGGTGACATCATGGAACTCACTGCTGAGGGACGGGCAGCTGGCCAGTGCCCCCCTCCCCATTGGCTGCTCCCTCCTGGGCTGTGTCCGTGCCCCTACCCGGCCCGCCTGCTGAGGAGGAGGAGGAGGCAGGGGGCATTGCTGAGCAGTGGGCAGGATGGAGGTGGGTGCAGCGCTGCTGCCCTTGCCCTTGGGGCTCTTCTTAAGGGACATGCTGGCTGGTGTTGCTTCAGGGTGCCCTGGCCGTTGGCTCCTCCATGCGCAGCCCCTTTCCCCCCCAAAAAAGACCGTTTTCTTTTAAAAAAACGCCTCTGCAGATGATCCTGAAAACCTGCAAGGTTGCTTTGGGAGGGGACAGATGGGCAGGATCCTCTCCCACCATCCCTAGGCACCTGCAGCCTCAGATCCTGCAGCAACTTGCACAGTAAAGACAATTAAGAACTTCTCATGCTCGTGAAAAGATTTTCTTTACTGTGCAAAGGCTTGCTTTAAAGCTGCAGGCTCTGAGGCTGCAGGTGCCCAGGGAGGGGGGCAGGGGGAAATGCTGCCCATCTGCCCCCTCCCAAAGCAACCTCGCAGGTTTTCAAGATCATCCAGAGAGGCGTTTTTTTAAAAAAAAACCTGAAAAAGACGCAAGATCGTGAGAGATGGGGGGCGGTCTTTTGGGGAGGGGGTAATCCCCAGAACCAAGTTGCCCCACCAGCACCCTGAAGAGATCTGTGCATGGTGGCTGCAAAGCACATCATGAGGGGCAGAAGTCGCCGAACCCAGCGGGGAGCCTAAGCATCCTACCCCACACATCCCTGCGACCAATTCGCTCACACAGAGAGGGACTCCTCCGGGTACCATCCGCTAAGCAATGCCAGTGGGCGGTGCCCAGGAGTAGGGCCTTCTCTGTGATGGGCCCAACCCTCTGGAACGACCTCCCCCCCGATATTAGAATCATTGCTGATCTCCGCTCCTTCTGTAAGAAACTCAAGACCCACCTGTTCCAATCATCTGGCCTGGCCCAATCACAATCACAATCACAATCATAATCATAATCATAATTTAATCCCCGACCTCCTGGCTGGTACTTTAAATTTTAAATTTTGGGGTATTTTAATTGGTTTTAATTACTAGCTAATTTCATGATCATTGTACAGACTTTGTTTAATTTGTTTTTCTGTGATTTTGTACTTCCGTTGTTTATAGTGCATTTTATTCCTGTCTGTACACTGCCCCGAGTCCCCTCAGGGAGAGGGGGCGGTTTATAAATCGAATAAATGAAAATGAAATGAATGAAAGGAGGAGGCGGAGAGCTGGACGGAGGAAAGGGGAAACTACTGCTACTGCTGGAGCTGCGTTGCCCTGCTGGGTTCGGGGACTTCTGCCCTTCGTGCCACACTTTACAGCCACTCGAGCCCTGCACTGACCTCTTTGGGAAACCTGGTTCTGGGGGGGAGGGATTCCTCCCAGCACCGCAAAGAGGTCTGTGCAGAGAACCAGGGGGGGGGGACACGGCCTGGAATGCCCCCGTGCTTTGCTGGTGGCCACACCTCCTAGGCAAGTTTGGGGAGGCCCTAGGAAGCCGGCCGTGCCACACAAGCTACCGCCCGTGAGTGACAACAGAACGGGCGGGAGAAGTGAGTGAGGGGGGCGGGGCAGGTATTCCGTGATGAACCTCTTCTAACCGGTTCAGTAGATTTCTGAAACCTCCTCTACCAAAGAGGTTAGAACCGGCAGAAACCCACCCCTGGCGCAGTGGCATGCACACTGGGCAACTCCTCTTCCAGATTGTGTCCCTGACAAAAGCACTTGGTGCTAAAAGGGTTCGCCATCAATGCCCTATTCCAAGGGTGGTTTTATCAAGGCATTATAAAATGGTACCAATACTTCACGTGATTTGGATTCTATCCTTCTGTTGATGCAGCCTAGGATTGCAATGGCTTTTTTTGGCTGCTGCCACACATTGTTGGCTCACCTTTGAGAGAGTGTCCTCTAAGATTCCAAGATCCCTCTCACAGTTCCTGCTATTGAGCCAGGTTTCACCTCATCTGTACATGTACATTTGGTTTTTCTAGCCTAAGTGTAAGACTTTACTTTTTTCTACATTCAATTTCATTTTGTTAGATAGGCTCAGGGTTCAAGTCTATCTAGATCCATCTGGATCTTGACCCTGTCTTCTGGGGTGTTGGCTATTCCTGCCAGTTTAGTGTCATCTGTAAATGTGATGAGTTCGCCCTCTATCCCTCATCCAAACCATTGATGAAGATGTTGAAGAGGACTGGGCCTAAAATGGAACCTTGGGGTCCCCCACTGCTTGTTTCCCTCAGTGTAGACGTAGTTCCATTGAGGACCACCCACCACTCACTTTTCCAGATGGAGAAAAACACACACAAACCTGTGGGACTTTGTAGGTGCCTCCTAACGTTGAGGCCTGGACGGAGATGTCCCTGGCAGCTACATCAAGAAAAGCCAGAAGGTTCTCCTTCCTTCCACAGCCATAGTTGGGGACATTGGCTTCTCCAGTGGAGAGAATGTCCAGCAAGGCATCTGAAGTGCAGAAAGTGCTGAAATAGTTGGTGTGGATGTTGTAGCCAAGTGTGAGATTGTGCAGGAGCTGAGAATTCTTGTTGATCATTTGAATGTTGAAAATAAACCGTAAACCATTTTGAAAATTATAAAAGTCCCTATTGTAAAAAAAGTGTTATTATAATGAACAGCAACAACAAATACTTTTTAATATATATATAATCCTCCAGAAGCCTACTGAGCCTTAAACCAACATTGATCCAAAACCAATGATCAATTTTACAAATATGCAAATTGGCTGAGGTATGGCAACTACAACTGGTTCAACCACTACTTTTAATAAAATTCATTATTTAGGTGATAAATCAAGGATTGAACTGAGAGAGAAAAATAATCTTGAGTCCTTCCAGCTTTTTTTCAGACCCCTTTTTGAGTCTCTTTCACAAAATCAGACAAAGGAGAAGCTATGGAAATCAAAATCATTCAGGAAATTAGACATATTCCCCAATATAGGAATAAAGAAGAATAAAAAACAGAAAGGAAGGAGAGTGTTAGAATGGAAGGAGTGCAACTCCATCACCCTGAATGACTTACCAATCACGGAAAACCAACTGAAGAGAAGGAGCCACATTGAAAAGCAACTTTGTATGCAATGTTTCACCTCCACTTAGGACTATACTGATGAGATGGTCTCCTGGCCTATAAAAGCTCTGTGGTCGTTTTCCATCCTGGTGCTCCAAACTCTGCGGGCATTTCATTCTCAGCTTCCCAGAGACTGGATGGGACACCAGCAGCATCAGAAGCAGAAGTAGGAGGTCCATAATTCATGGGGTGAATTAATCAATCTCCTTCCCATTTCCAAAGAAGAATTAGAAGAATTCCAAGGACTCTCACAAGGTGGAAAATGATTCAGTTGCTTTCCTGATTGAAACACAGAGAAACACTCAGCTTCACCTGGAAAGGAGAGAGACGGACATTCAAGAGCACAGACCATGCCTGTCCCCAAACTCCATATTTCTCTGCCCAAAGCTGAAACTTTTATCACAATTCTCCCTCTCAGGAGGGATCCCTGGATAATTCAACCAGTTCTCGGACTCAAAGATTGTTGGGAAATTCTCTGGAGGGAAATGAAAGGGAAATAATCCCCATGTGATTCATAATAACAGGTGCAGAGATGCAATTAAATCGGTCATCTAGAATTGAGAGGTTTGGGGTCTCCAGGCTTGAAACTGGCCCCAGAGAGAATACACGGCACTTGTGGCTGAAGAAAAAAAAGAAATGTGACATTTGTTGGCATTGTGGTTAAAGAGAAAAATCCCAGATGCCAGTTAATACCAGAGTATGTCACAGATCTGAAATAGCTGCCTGCTGAGTTGGAACTAAAAATTATTTAATTTGAAAGCTAATGCTCAAGGGCATCACCGGAAAAGGTCTGATGCAATAGTGCAGCCAGTCTGTTGAACAAAATCAACTTTAGTGAAAAATTAGTTACCAGAACTTTGCAGAGTTAAAAACAACAACACAGAGACAGAAACACAGAGAGAAGTTAGAAAAAAAACAAGTGAAAAGAGATGGTGAAATCAAGTCTGCCTCTCATGGAAGGAAGGAAGGAAGGAAGGAAGGAAGGAAGGAAGGAAGGAAGGAAGGAAGGAAGGAAGGAAGGAAGGAAGGAAGGAAGGATAGGGAGGGAGGGAGGGAGGAAGGAAGGAGAGGGAGGGAGGGAGGGAGGGAGGGAGGGAGGGAAGGGAAGCTCAGAATCCTTGTGTTGCAGATGAAAAAGTTGACCTACAAAATCCAATTTCCATCTTCAGAGACTGGGAATGCAGAAGCCCATATCCCATGTTCCCCTGCCACCTTTTCCATGCAGAGGCCAGCCAAGGGGGCTCTTGCAGGGATGCCAGCGAGAACTCTGCCCGGCTGAATGGGGAGCCCCTCTTGGGAGAAGGAAGCTGGAGAGCCTCATGTTTGGGAAGGGAAGCAGATCTGAAAAATCCCCCTCCAGGTTCCATCTCCTGAGTCCTGGGAAGGGGGGAGACCATATCCCATGTTGCTCAGCCACCTCTTTCCATGCATGGGGCACCCAGGGGAAAGCAAACTCCAGACTCACAGAAAAGGCCCAGGATGGCCAGGAAGGAGGAGGGGGGTCTGGGGCATTCCTGGGAAGAGGATGGGTTTATGGGTCCCAGGGTTGAATGTTGGGGGGATGTAGCCCCCGGGGTTCCTCCAGCCTTGCTTGGGCTGCATGTCTTTCCAGGAGAGGCTCCTGTGGGAGAGAAGCCATGTAGGGCTGGGTCTTCCAAGGGGGATCTGGGGTTGCCCTGGAGGAAAAGAGGAGACCCTCTGTGACTCTGAGGAAGATGGGGTTCTCCTGTGGTCCCTCCAGGCTCTCAGAGCCCCCAGCTGAGGAGACCCTCTTCATTGCAGCCTTTTCTGGGTAGGGGGCTTAAGCCCTCCTCCCTCTGCAATTCTGGGAGGTTTTGGCTCTCCCTCATCCCCTCCCCTTTGGCTTGGCTTCTTCAGCCTCTTCTCCATCAGGCTGAGGGCAGGGAAGCTCCCAGGCAACCGTCTCTTCCCCCCGTGTGATTGGCTACAGGGTTGTCATGACAAAGGGGCTGGGCCAGGAATAGAGGCAGCCGCTAGAGAGAAAGAGGGGCGGGATTTTGTCTTCCCTGAGAACTTCAGGATTTGAATGCGAAATCTGCTTTCTTTTAAGAAACCCTTTAAATTATTATGGAAAAGTAAAAAGTTGAGGTTTGATTTTAATGCTTTATTTTATTGCAACAGAGGAAGTCAGAAGTCAATTCTTTTTTTTCTATTCTCGGAAATTGTATAATTGGGATATCAGTGGCAATGCTGTTAAGCAGGTTTTACATTTTAAGTATCTAGGTATTCAATTTCAGAACACCAGTGCCTGGACTAGACATCGAACCCAGGTGCTGAACTCGGCCTCCTGTAGTCACCAGCAGATTTTAAGATTCTTCTATACCCAGGTGGCCAGTTCATTCCTTCTGCCCTACGTATTTACAAAGCCAAAACGCTGGCCCAAACTCTTTACGGCATTCCCATGTGGATACGGGGCTTCAAGGATTGCATTGAAAGAACCCAGGCTGCTTTCCTTAGAAAACTTCTGGGTCTTCCCCCTTGTGTTGGTTTTGCCCCGATATACCTGGAACTGGGCATTCGATCGGTGGAATGTATGGCCTGGATAAACTTCTGCTTTCTGCAGAAATAAAAGCTGATAATCCATAGCTTCGTCTTCAGAGTTTCACTGGATTTATCAGATTCTGAGCTGCATTCAAAAACCTTGCACAATGAAGAATGCTGTGTTATATTTGGGGTCAGATCGAGTCCAAAATATTAGATTTTAATAAATCCAATCTTTTTCTCATGAAAACATTAGAATAATTTGTTAATTAGACATTGTTTAAAATATTAAAGACAAAATATTAGCAAGATTGTATAATAAAAGTGGAAAATAATAAATAAATTAAAAAACTATAAACAACATAAATCATATTACTGTATCTCACCCCTACAATTTATTGCAATTAGATTAACGTGCAAATGCCAACTGAAGTATTCTATTCCAATAAATGGCCTACTATAATTTTTGAGGATTGGTGCATATCAGTCAGTGGTGGGTTTCAAATTTTTTTAGAACCTATTCTGTAGGTGTGGCCTGTTTTGTGGGAGTGGCTCGGTGGTCATGTGACTGGGTGGGCGTGGGCAACTTGGAAAATATGGTGAAACTCACTTAACAACGCTCTTGCTTAGCAACCAAAATTTTGGGCTCAATTGTGGTCATAAGTTCTCCTTCCTTCCTTCCTTCCTTCCCTCCCTCCTGTTTCCTTCTTTCTCTTTCTCTCTCTTTCTCTCTCTTTCTCTTTCTGTCTATCTCTGTCTCTTTCTCTGTGTAGCTCTTTGTCTCTCTCTCTCCCTCCCTCCCTCTCTGTCTCTCTAAGTCATTCTCTCTCTGTGTCTGTCTGTCTGTCTGTCTGTCTGTCTCTCTCTCTCTCTCTCTCTCTCTGTATCTCTCTCCCTCTCCCCTCCCTTCTTTTCTCTCTGTCACTGTGTGTGTGTATGTGTGTGTATCTTTCTGTCTGTCTGTCTGTCTGTCTCTCACTCACTCACTCACTCAATCACTCACTCTGTGTGTGTGTCTCTTTCTATGTGTCTCTCTCTATCTGTCTGTCTCTCCCTCCCTCCCTCCCCGTCTGTGTCTGTGTGTGTCTGTCTGTCTCTCTCTGATTCCCTCCCTCCCTCTCTCTCTGTCTTTATCTCTCTTTGTGCCTCTCTCTGTCTCTGTCTGTCTCTCTCTCTCTCTCTGTATCTCTCTCTCTCTCCCCTCCCTTCTTTTCTCTCTGTCACTGTGTGTGTGTATGTGTGTGTATCTGTCTGTCTGTCTGTCTCTCACTCACTCACTCACTCACTCAATCACTCTCTCTCTCTCTGTATCTCTTTCTATGTATCTCTATCTGTCTGTCTCTCCCTCCCCCCTCCCCCCTCTCTCTGTGTCTGTCTCTCTCTCTCTCTGATTCACTCCCTCCCTCCCTCCCTGTCTGTCTCTCTCTCTCACTCACACACACACACACATACTGTGGTCACCTTGTTGAGTGTTCCTATCACATTTGAAACACGCAACAACTGGCCTGCATTTATGGTTTTTTGCAGCATTCTGCAGTCATGGGACCAAAATATATGGTTAAAAGTACCTGGCAGTGGCATTTTTCCCTGGGAGGCTCCACAGAACATCCCAAGACCGATGCCACCACATCTGCCCTCTTCGGGGAGAAGCTCTCTTCGGCAGGTCCTCTTCAGAAGGACGAGGCCCCCCTGGTCCCCCTCCTGTTCTTCATCTTCCTACCCCCATGGATTGGCTCCGGAGTCATCGCCGGCAGCACAGAGTCTCGCCAGTTCCCTGCCATCGGTCCTGCAGTTCAGGTCAGCAGCTTTGTTCCCACTCTCTCCCCGCCCGGTTCCTCTTTTTATACGCTTCCTGAAAGGTAGCTGCTAGTGGCCCAAAAGACGGTGTGGAAAACATAGGCACATGCACACCCCGCACAATTACACCCTCAGAGTCTCTCGGAGGGAAGCCTCTGCACAAGCCTGGGTGAGTGAGACCAAGTTCCCTCTGTTACGAAGGCTCCGGGAGGAGGGACGGAATCTTCGCTGTGGGACAGTAAAGCCCTATCCGCCAGAGGCAGCAGGACCAAAGCCCCTCTCCCAAATGGCCCTTCCTCCCTCTGAGGGTGAGGGACCTGGCTGCCCTGCTGCCTCTGGAGCCTCATCCTGGAGCCTTTGGAAAGGCGAAAACTTGTTCTCACTTGCTCGGGCTTGTACATAGGCTTCCCTCCAAGGCTCTCTGGGGCTGTAATTGTGTGGGTGTGCGCACGCGCCTATGTTTTCCATGGCATGGGGCCATGGCCGTCTTTTGCGCCACTAGCAGCTACCTTTCAGGAAGCGCATAAAAAGAGGAACCAGGAGGGGAGAGAGTGTGAACAAAGCCCCTGGCCTGAACTGCAGGACCAATGGCAGGGAGCTGTCGAGGCTCTGCGCTGCCGAAGATGACTCCGTAGCCCATCTGCAGGAGCAGGAAGATGAGGAATGGGAGGGGGACCAGGGGGGTCTCATCCTTCTGAAGAGGACCTGCCAAAGACGGCCTGTTCCCAAAGATGACAGATCTGGTGGCATCCATCTTGAGATGTTCTGTGGAGTCCCCCAAGGAAAAATGCCACTGCCAGGTACTTTTAAGTGGGAATGGCTTTTTAAACAGGCGTCTGTCAAAGAGAAGAGGACAGTGCATGCCACATGGGCTTCTCCAACAGCCGAAGAAGGAACAGGAGGCGAGGATTCATTGGACAAACCCACGGCCTTCGCTGCTCTCTCCTCTGACAGCCGCCTCGTTTCCAATGAAGGGAGTAGGGAATCCATGCAATTTCCTCCCTCTGCATGGATTCCCCACTACCTTCATTGGAAAAGAGGCGGCTATCAAAGAGCAGAGGACAGTGCATGCCACGTGGGCTTGTCCAACAGCTGAAGAAGGAACAAGAGGCGAGGACTCCGGAACGGAGCCTCCGGAAGAACGGGTACGAGAAGGCATGCTAAATATCACCAACCGTACTGGTCAGTACCAGCTGAAACCCAGCCCTGCTGCATATTTTAATGCTTTGATAGCCCAGATTCTTTGTGGAGGAATCTTTTTAACTTCTTCTCCAGTTGTACAAGAAACAGGGAGACTTCAATCCTAATACAATTTGTCAGTAGTACAATCCAAGATTGGTCTTTAATTGAAGTTTTGTCTGTTCTAACAGCCATCATAATTTTCAGAGTCTGTCAGTTTCCATAGATTAAATGCCAATATCCACATTTTCTGATTTTACAGTGTAAATAAACATGTTCCAATAGGTATTTAGCATGCTAAGCATATGTAACTATAACAGAACTGATAACAAAATAAAAGTATTGGAAAGGACCTTTGAGGTCTTCTAATCCAAGCCCCTGCTCTAGCAGGATACCTTATATCAGGGGTCCTCAAACCCGGCCCACGGGGCCAGATACAGCCCACCAAAGCCATTAATCCAGCCCACATGGGACCATGAGGCTGCCCCACCCAAATCACTCTGCCCATCCGCTGGCCCCACCCACCGACCTTACCTTCGCAAGCCGCACGGACTGAAGCTACAAAGTAAGACCAAAGCTTTTGGCTGGCAGAGTGCTTCTGGGGGCTGGGGAGGCCAAAAAGAGGATGCACAGAGGCCCCAGGAGGGGAAAATGCTGCCCTCTGCCTCAACTTCTTAGCTCGGGCTAAGTGGAATGCAGAGCCATGTCGCCTGGCACTCGCGGTGTGGGAACAAGGTCCCCATGGTATATGTGCAGATCAGTTTTCCTGATTGGAACACATATATGGAATTTGGGACTGGAATAAATTGAGTAGTAAATGCGGGTTGAGATGGATGCCCACTGGGAGTGCCCAAATTAGAAAGCTGTGCTTGCGAAGACAATAGCAATGCTTAGATCTTAACAGGAACTTTCAAACTGAGGAAGTTACTAGCTGCATAGGAAACACGTGGTAAAAGCGCTTAAGCAGGTATAGCTAAAAATAACCATATTAGGCATAACGCTGTATTTTAACCAATAATAAATTACGATGCTTTTATTTCCTTATACGCTCTTAATAAAAGGGGGGTCCAGATAATGTTCTGGGCCACTCGTGTAATCAAGAAACCTGTGTGTTGTCTTCATTATGAGCAGCCCATTATTTGCGGGGGGGGGGCAAAACCCGCAACTGGTGACCCCGACGTGATTCATCAGAATCAGTCTCGGACCGTCTGTACCTACTCGCCTGGAAGAGGTTGGCCTTTCGACCTGTCTGAAACACGACCGGTTACCCGTGAGTATGGGCGGGAAATTCTCTCAAGGGCAAGTTGGACATTTGCAAGAATTGAAAGAATTAACCGAATCCTCCAATAAAATTGCCTCAAATGGAGGGAAATCTCTCCCTCATTTGAAAAAAAAGGAGTTAATTGGCCTTCTGTCCTACATCTGGCAGCAATGCCTGTCTTATCCTGATAAAGGAAGTCTGAAAATTTCAACTTGGACAAAATTGGGGGAGTATTTTCATGAGGCTCCCAGGGCCCCAGTTCAAATTCTGACTGCGTGGCGCGTAGTCATGGAATGTCTAATGATTCATCACAAATTTAACAATCAGACGCCTGCAGAAGCTACACCTCCCCCGTATGATTCTGCAATGGCTGTCGCTCCTGTGGTTATAATCACCAAAAAAGGAGCCACATCGGCCCCTCAGGAGCCACAAAAACCCTTGGGAGCTCCCTTGGAGCCTCAAGCCCCCCCTCCCTGTCCGGTGGGTGGTTATCTGATCCGTGCGATGGTGGAAGCTAGAAATAGGGGAGAATTGGAGGGGGAAGAGCTGGAAGCTTGTGCAGCTTATCCAGTGAATTTTATTGTGCCTGCGGGAGCTGCTGCTGGAGCAGCAGCTGTCCCCATTTATAACCCATTGTGCTTTAAGTCTATTAAGGATTTGAAAAATGCTGTTCTTACCTATGGCTTGCAATCACGCTATACACAAGGAATGCTAGGATCTTTGACCAATGCTACTACAGAAATGCTTTTGGCAGACTGGCAGTTGCTTTTTAACATGCTTTTAACCCCAGCTCAGTATGTTGTGTGGTGGTCAGAATATCAGAAACAAGCAGAAATAGCAACCCAAGCTGGATTGCCAAATAATATCACCAGAGACCATCTTTTTGGTACAGGGACTCTTACAACAATAGCCCAACAACAAAACCAAGACAGAGCAGCTTTCCCTCTCATTAAGCAATGTGCATTGAATGCGATCAAAAAAGTGGATGACTCCACCTCTAAGCCCACTCAAACCTTTTCAAAAATAATTCAACAGCCAAATGAAAATTATTCAGAATTTTTAAGCCATCTCCAATTGGCACTAGAAAGACAAATTGATAATGAGGATGCTCGAAATGAACTTTCTCTGAAATTGGCTTATGAAAATGCTAATAAGGATTGTCAAAAGGTTCTTCAACCTATAGCAAATCGTCCCGGGGTTACTTTAGCTGATTTCCTTCAGGCTTGTCGCATCGTGGGCACAACAGACCACAAGATGGGGGCTCTTGCTGCTGCGTTGCAACAAAATGGCGCGTTTCCTGCTTCTTCTTCCTCTGCTTCTTTTTCATCTGCTTCTTCCCGCCCTACCGGAAATTGCTTTAATTGTGGGAAACCTGGTCATTTCAAGGCTCAGTGCCGCGCCCTTGGGGGCGGTGCAAACAAGAACAATTTCCAAAGAAGCTCAAAACCAAAAACTGTCTGTCCCAAATGCAAAAGGGGATTCCATTGGGCAAATCAATGCCCATCCTCCCCCCAAGAATTACAATCGGGAAACTAGATGTGGGGCATTCAACCAGCCCCACTCCAAAGGTTGAAACTCTTGATGATCAGGTTCTTTCTCACTCTTTTGAAATGGTTGCTGATGAAACAGTGACTTATACTCTTCCTGCCCACGTTTACCCTCTCTTTATCTCCCCCGACTGAAACTTAATCTCCCTCCAGCATTACCTGTGCTCATTTTCCCCAACTTGGATCTGACCTCTCAAGGGGTGATAGCTGCCCCTTTCATGCGCTCTTCTGACACTTTTTCTGATCTGGCTTTATCTATAATGGTGAATTATCCTGTGACAATAACAAAAGGGGAAGTGGTTGCTACTATGATTTTGTTGGAAACAGCTGCAGACACTCTGGCTTTAGAGCAAAGTGTGCAGCCTGGCCGACCAACGGCAACATTTTCTCTCAGTGGCTGCTCTTTCTGTGGTCTTTTAGATACCGGAGCGGATGTTTCGGTCATACGTTCTGCTGAGTGGCCTTCCGACTGGCCCACAGATACCACCCCATCTGTTCGAGGGGTAGGAGGAACGCAAGCTGCGCTTGTCAGCACTAATTGGCTTTCTGTTACATCACCTTCTTTGTCTGTTACTGCCTATATTAAGCCTGTCATATTGCCTTTGCATACAAACCTATGGGGAAGGGACTTGATGTCCCAACTCCAAGCTAAATTAATTTTGCAATAACAATGGCTGAGTTTGTGCTACGTTTGCAACTGAAGTCGCATATTCCGGTCTGGATTGATCAATGGCCATTACCTTTAGAAAAATTGACCGCCTTACGCCACCTAGTGGCTGAACAATTACAAAAAGGACATATTGAAAATTCAGCCCTTACAATACTCCGGTATTTGTAATAAAAAAGAAATCTGGCAATTGGCGTTTGTTAAATGATTTGAGGGCGATCAATAATATTATTCAACCCATGGGGGCGCTGCAGAGCGGTCTCCCAAACCCCAATTTGATTCCTCAAAATTATGACATGATGATCATTGATCTAAAAGATTGCTTTTTTTCTATTCCTTTGCATCCGGATAACAGACAGATTTTTGCTTTCACAGTCCCTGAATTGAACAATTCTCAACCCACCTGTAGATACCAATGGAAAGTATTGCCACAAGGCATGCTCAATAGTCCAACAATGTGTCAATACTATGTTGCTAGCATCCTTAAACCTTACAGATTGCTTTATTCTAACTTTTTAGTGTACCATTACATGGATGACATTTTAGTGGCTGCATCTGGCCCAAAGGGCACAGTGTTGGCCACCCTGCCTCAGCTTAGATGTGTTTTACAGAAGGGAGGTTTGCACATAGCTCCAGACAAAGTTCAAACAGCAGAACCTTTTTCCTAATTAGGTCACAAGGTACTTGCTTCACATGCAGTGCCCACAGTGCCTCATGTAAAGCTTCCTGAAAAGCCAACCCTCTTACAGCTGCAACAATATTTAGGCGCCATTAATTGGGTGCGTCCCTACCTGGGACTCTCTAATATGCAACTCTCACCTTTGTTTTCAGCTCTAGCCAAAGGAAAGCATCCTGCAGACATTATTCCATTGCAGCAGGATCAGATATCAGTCATCCAATTGGTCAATCAGGCCCTTAGAACCAAATGGGTGGATCGAATTCAAGCAAACTTTCCAATGGTGCTCTTATTGTTCAACACTCCAGGTTTACCAACAGGTGTGCTGGGACAAGTGACACCATCATTGCTAATTATAGAGTGGCTCCACCTTTCTCACACATCCAAAACCACGATCACTTCCAAACCAACCCTGTTGGCCCTGCTTATCAATAAAGGCCGTTCTCGTAGCAAAGCTTTGGTTGGTATGGAACCATCTACTATCTATGTCCCATGTTCTTTAGCTACTTGGGAATCTCTTCTTATCTCATCTGAACAGCTGCAATTTGCAATGGAAGACTGGCCTGGAATGGTCTCTTGTCACCCTCCTCCAGACCCCAGGCTGCAATTGCTAAAAACTGTACCTTTTCTTTGGAACTCGCCTTTTAATCCTTTGCCTATTACAGATGCTATAACAGTGTTTGCTGATGGAAGCAAAAAAATTGGTGCATGTGCCTGGCAGTTGAATGGCCAATGGCATACCAAAATTACTTCTCCACAGTCCTCTGCCTAGCATGCAGAGCTCTATGCCTCTTTGCTAGCATTTCAACAATTTTCTGATCAGCCTTTTAATCTCATTTTGGATAGTCTGTATGTCTCTCAAATTATTTCTTCCATTTATGAAGCTTATCTTTCTCCTTCTATTGACCCTACCTTGCTGTCCCTTTTTCTTTCCCTACAAACTCTCAAAAAGACAACACTCCTTTCATGTTTCTCACATCAGAAGCCATCAGCCTTTTCCTGGGCCTATCCAGGAAGGTAATGACATAGCTGATGCTGCGGCATCAGCTGCTTCTGCAGCTTTGACTCTACAGCCTGCCTCTTCCCTTCCTTGGGAAAGTCATTCCTATTTCCATCAAAATAAAAAGGCACTTATGAAACAATTTGATCTATCTTCAACAGAAGCGGCTGCAATCATTCAACAATGCCCAACATGCAGTCGTCAAGCACATTCAGTGCCTATGGGAGTAAATCCCAGGGGCACTGAATCCTGCCAGATCTGGCAAATGGATGTCACCCAATATGCTTCATTTGCCCCGTGGAAATATCTACATGTTTCCATTGACACTTATTCTGGTTTCATAATGGCCACTCCGCAAAGGGGTGAGGCCACAAAACATGTGATCAACCACTGCATTCGTACCTTTGCATCGCTGGGACGCCCAAAAGAACTCAAAACAGACAATGGTCCGGCTTACACGAGCACTGCTTTTGCAGATTTTTGTAAAAAATGGGAAATTGTCCACAAGTTTGGCATCCCTTACAATAGCCAAGGACAGGCCCTTGTAGAACGTGCAAATCAGACCTTGAAGCACGCTCTAGACAGATATATTGGCACACAGGGAAAAGCACCCCCTAACCTCCCAGCAGTGCAAAATATTTTAAATCTCTCCCTGTACACCCTGAATTTCTTGAATTTGATGAGGCAGCCTCTTCTACTGATCGCCCTGATGGCAATCTGGACTGCAAAACACAATCGAAATGTGTCGGCCGCCACGATCAACCAACTACCACCTCCACTGATGCTGATGCCGCGGACTGCCACTGCTCCAGTTAATGGGACCACATCTTTCACCTGCATCCTTACCATGGGTGGCCCTAGACCAATGATTTTAACATGGGCCCAGAAAGGCAAGGAGGAACATCAGCTGTCCAGCTCTCCTACCATTTCCATTACCTCTCGTGTCAACCCTACATCATCTACGCTGACCTTTCATCACACCCAACTCTCAGACTCTGGTGTTTATCGGTGCTGGCTCCTTCGTACCCGCCTTCCCATTCGCAAAGTCATTTTTTCACTTGACGCTTTTCTTAAAGTTTCTCACCTGCCAAGACGAAAGCGAGCAACCACCCTTTCTCAGGATTGTGCGGAATGTATCCAGACCACAAAATCAGGCACTTGCACTCGTCAGACATTAATCTACCACACAATGAAGCCAGACTGTACAAAAGACTTAGACCCTTGCACCCGAAACAACACTGTGTATGCCCGCTGCACCACTTCGTCAGGAACTCAGTGTTATCACCCGCACGCCCTGGGCCCTGTTTATGCTTCTGTTCATATATACGGGTATAAAGGGGGTAATTGGCATCCGAATGCAAAATTTCAAGTACCCTCAACTCTCTTTTCGCTTGCCCAACAACGATACGGGTATGTTGCTCACAATACCTCCTGGAATCGCCCCTCAAATAACCAAAAGGGCTCAGTTTCTGTTTGTTTTGACGCTTGCACGGCCATAACTAAAGGGCAAGGTGATGGGGCTGTGGGGGTCACCTGTGGCTCCTTTTCATGGGAGCAATCATACTTAACTGTACAAAAATATCTTTTTACTCTTCGCAAGGTCCAATCCACTGGGCACGTTAGTTTTCAAGATGCTTATAACTATTGGTACACAGGCCCGATTGGAACCATCCAATCTGGCCCTGAGGGTTTTAACTTTACCTTAGGCCCAGCTGCCACCACATGTTCCACCGGCCATTGTAACACTGTTTGTTTATCAGCCCCTACTACGCACTCCCCTTCAACCCATTATTATGGATTTGGCCTTGGTATTGATGTCACAGGAAGGGACCCTTATGGGTATATTGTGGTATGGGTTCAAACCCACATACTCTCCTCTTCCTCTCTTTCGGTGTTTTGGGAATATGAGGAAGAGATTTCAAAACTCAATCAACTCCCCGCTCCCCCTAAAGCCCATAATATGTTTATTAATTTGGCCAAAACTATAGCGAAAGAGTTGGTTGTAAAAAATTGTTTTGTGTGTGGTGGAACTAATATGGGAGATCAGTGGCCATGGCATGCCAGAGAGGCCAATTATACTGAACTTGCAATATGGAAAGCAAACTATACCTATCTCCAACGAGCAAATGAAACTTGGCTATTAAGTTCTAATCTCGTTGGACGGGTATGCTACCAAAGAAATAATGCTTCGGACAGAGTCCCAGTGGGAAATCTGTTGTGTCTGTCCACCTGGAATAATAACACATGGTGGTCTTCTAACAGTGCCACAGCTCCCATCAATTCACTTGCATCCATAGAATACTTACCGTATCTACAGGACCCTGAAAATGATTTTTTACCATGGTTTTCACCTGACGGGCTATACTGGATTTGTGGCGCTTACGCATATAATGTTCTTCCCAAGGGATGGTATGGCTCTTGTGTTTTAGGTGTCATTCAACCCTCCTTTTTCCTTCTTCCTCTTAAACGACGCCAAATACTTGGCATACCTTTATATGATGAAGTAGGCCGCATACAAAAACGTGACATTTCTAGAATTTCAAACAATATTAACATTGGCAACTGGAAAGATAATGATTGGCCCCCCGAGCGCATTATCAATTATTATGACCCTGCTACATGGGCCCAAGATGGCACTTGGGGCTATCACACAACCATTTATATGCTTAATCGCATCATAAGACTCCAAGCAGTGGTAGAAATCATTACCAACAAAACAGCTCTTGCCTTAAAACAACTCGCCAAAGAAAGTGCTCTTTCTCGCACATACATTATGCAAAATTGTCTTGCCTTAGACTATTTATTAGCCAAAGAAGGGGGAGTATGTGGAAAGTTTAATATATCCAATTGTTGTATCCAGATAGACAACAGTGGAAAAGCAATTGAACAAATAACATTGGATATGGTAAAAATTGCCCATGTTCCCGTCCAGACATGGTCTGGGTTAGACTTCAGAGATATGTTTGGTTCATGGTTCCCCAAATTGCCTGGCCTTCAGGCCATTGTTGCGCTCATTGGTATGATTGCTTTAGGATGTATTGTATTGCCTTGTGTCTTGCCAATTTTTGTAAAAACTATTTCCAATAGTCTATCACTGATTGCTGAAAAGCGTGCTGTCGCTCAGGTGAATGCATTATGGCACAACAAGGGATATTCCTTGATACCTCAAGATGAATCTATCCAAAGCGAGCTCCCGGATGCCTTTAAAGGCAGCGAGGAAGAAATAGACAATGATATCATCCCCATTAACTATGATAAAAAACCTCCCATCACCCTCAGTAGTGATGAGGAGACCATTTCAACATCTCCCATTTTTTAGCAACAAGTCTAAAAATTCTGCCTTTTAAAACAAAAAACAGAGCAGATGTTGCAGTAGTATCTGATCCACCATTAAGGGCTAAACAAAAAACATGTGCTCAGAAGAACTATCCCTGGTAAATTTCCACTAAGTGCAGGCCTCTGGGAAGAGGCCGGACCACGTTAAGAGGAAAAACAAAAGAGACAAAAGGATCTCATCACCACAATGCCAGGATGAGCAGCCAATGGAAACGTGACACCAGGAACCAATAGAATGCTTGTACAGGAAGTATGACCAAATATGGTAGTGTTAAACCTATGTGTAATTGTAGTATGTACCCCTTACTCCGCCCTTCCTTGTTGACCAATAAAAGAGATCCCCAGAGGCAACTCTGGGCGCGGTCTCATCCCGAGGAATCCTGTGTGGTGTCTTCACTCTCCATCTCATGAAATCGGCCCCCGGAGAAGGCCTCTGGCCCAACCGGGAAGATTGAGCCCCGGTTTTTCACATTAAAGTCAGCCCCAATTTAGGATTCATACATGGAGTCCTGATATAAAGGAAAATCACCAAGAGGCCCTGCTCTTAACATTAGGCAGGGTTCAAGGGTGTTGATTGCTTCCTTGGCATTAGAAGACAGGCAGCACTAAAGCTATGGGACATCCACCTGGAGTGGCACCCAACTCTGGGCTCTGGGAGACCTTCCCCAGCAGTCTCTGAAGACAAGAGGCCATGTTGAAGGAGAGCAGAATTCAATCTCTTTGTTAGTGATTCTTTTCTTCCTGCATCATCAATTTCTGGATGTGTCCAGACAGGAAGGACCACAAACTCACACAGAGCAGTGACCACAGGGGAGTATTTGTAACTTTTCACTAATAAGCTTTTCTCCAGTCTCTCCTCTGCACATGGAGCCCAGAGGAAGTTCAAGATCCCAAGAGGAGAAGTTGCTTCTCCCTGTAATTATGACCCTTTGGGATTTCTGTACCTTTGATGTAACTGTCATATTGAAGCAACATGGAAGTGATCTTGCATCAGAAAAGGATAAAATCCTTGGGTCAAGCTCTGTGGGAAGAAGTTTTGGGACAGGCAGGGTCTTTGCTCTTGAATGTACCTTTCTCTTCTTTCCAGGTGAAGCTCTGATTGTCTCTGTCTGAATCAGAAAAGCCGCTGGCATTTCCACCTTCTGAGAGTGTTTAAATCCTTCCAGCTCTTATTCATGGTCAGAAGCTGTCAAGGGATTGATTCAGCCCATGAATGATGGACCTCCTGCTCCTGGTTCTGATGCTGCTGATGTCTCAGCCAGTCTCTGGGAAGCTTAGAATGAAGTGTGCGATCAGTCTGGATCACCAGGATGGACAGAATCCAGGGACCTATTACAAGCCAGGAGACCATCTCATTGGTATAGTCACAACTACAAAAACAACATCGTCTATAATGTTGCCTTTCAACAGTCCTCCTACTATTCAGTCTGATATGTAAGTCATTCAGGGTGATGGAGCAGCATTCCCTCCATTTGCAGTTCTAACACTCTCCTTCTTTTCCTTCTTTTTTCATTTATTCCTATCATGCATGATGTGTCTGATTTCCTGAATAATTTCAATTTCCATGGCTTCCCTCTTTGGTCTAATCTTGTGGAAGAGACTCAGGATCCAAAGATGGGGGTTAAAAAAAGCTGAAATATTATTTTCCTTTCCCAGTTCAATCTTCAATTCATCACTTGAAGTCTGACTTTTGTTGAAAGTAGCGATAGAAACAGTTGTAAACCAGCCAATTTCAATACTTTTATAATTGATCAGGGGGAGGTTTACATTTTTTTTAAAAAAAGCATATTTTGTTATTCTTGATAATAACTTGAACATTTTTCTACAGTACACAGTCTTATGGTTTTTTATTTACCCTACGATTAATTTTCAACATTCAATTGGTCAACAAGAATTCCCAGCTTCTGCACAACCTCACACTTGGCTACAACATCCATGACAATTATTTGAACCCTCTACGCACTTCAGATGCCTTGCTGGACATTCTCTCCACTGGAGAAGCCAATGTCCCCAACTATGGCTGTGGAAGGAAGGAGAATCTTCTGGCTCTTCTTGATGGAGCTAGAAGGGACATCTCCATTCAGGCATCAACAATAGCAGACATCTACAAAGTCCCACAGGTTTGTGTGTGTTTTTCTCTAACTGGTAAAGTGAGGGGTGGGGGTGGGGGATGAACAATAGATCCAATATCTTCTCCACAGAATTCAGGAGGTGTTTTTCTCCACATTAGCAAACATGTTAACTATTTTCTATCCTATTATATTCATGTTCAGATTAATCATAAAAGGCCTAAAGAGCAATAAGGTCCCAGGAGAAGACTTTAAAAAAGTTATTCCGCTATTCAAAAAACAACTCTCATTGTAGGACTTTCTATTGACAATTATAGTTAATCTATCAGATATTGTGGCTAAAATATATGCCACAGTTCTCTTATGTAAATTTGAGAGTAGGTAGAAGAAGAAGAACATTTTAGGGAGAGTTATATAAATTTGTATAATAAATTAATAATCTAATATTGTCAAAAATTGTCTTCAAATAATTACAAAATATATCAGTCAGATAAACCACTTTTTGCTGGCTTTATATATATTAGTGTAGCATTTGACACAGTAAATTGAAAAATGTTATGGAGGAAATTGATTGCCCTCAAAATGGAGGGCATGCAGCTCAGCCTGTTGGCCCTGAGCCAAGCCCTTTCTCCAAGCCCTTGTTTGAGAAAGAGGTTTGGGCTCAATGGAGCCCTGAGAAGGAGGATCAAAACCTACCAAGGAGGAAGGGAAGGGTGCATATTTCAACAATTGTTCTTCAGTCTAGATATGAATGACTCACCTGCGCTAATGAAGGATCCTGAGGTCTTCATGTCGAATGTGCTAAATGCATATTGGAATGCCCTGACTTACACTGATAATATGAGATTACTATCATAAATTTGATTGTGTAGGCTGTTAAGGAGTCTTTGATCGTATTGTCATAATTCTCTGATCATTAATAAATCAAGGTTTTGGTCTTTGTAAAAGGACCTCATAGCCACAGATGGCTATTCAATGGTGAGCCAATAGAGCAAATTAACATCTTTCCTTATCTGGGGAAGTTTTCTCTGAGACTGAATCTTAGATCCCTCATCTTCAAAGGAGCTCGTTTAGAGGAAGGACATGAATGAATCTAGTGCTTAAATTTACACCTCACAGCTGTACAACTTCTTTAGCCCCAACTCTTAAAGTATATAAGGCCAAAGTTCTCCCATGTTCTTACATTGAGCTGATATTTGGGGCTTCAAAAAGAATCACTAGTAGATCATTGCATCTGAGGAGTGTCTTGGGGTAGATAAAAGGACTTATCTAGTCATAACCCTCAAACAGATACCGAAGAGAATCAGAGAGTAAAGAAGGAATTACCAATTTCTCTCCACAAAACTGATAAAATATAAAATAATGTTCCATTGGTTGATACCGGAAGACATGTTAATATCCTGGCAAGACAAGAAAATAAGGATTGACCCCATAGATAAAGCCCAGGAATTCTATGAACATTACATAGAGGAAAAATCGGACAGCAGAGAGAAGTTGGAAACCAAAAGCCAAGAGGAGCAACAGACGGAGGAAAGAGGATTAGACCAAGAAGTGAGAGAGAGGACTGATACAGAAGTTCAGGAAAGAGAAGGAGTGAGGACAATAAACTAAAGGGAAACAAAACTAAGTAGAGGAACAAGGGTGACAAACAAGTAACAGGATGGAAGAAGAAAATTACAGGGAAATTACATCTGGCTTTGGCCAAAACAAAGAAAAGAGGAATTGCAGTATATATAAGGGATTGGCTAAAACCTAAACAGGTATATGTGGATGAAGAGGGAAGAACACTATTAATGGAAGTATCAATAAAACAAAAAAAGAGTACTAGTTGCAGTCATATATGCACCAAACACAAACCAGAAAAAAATATTACAGTAAATTATATAAGCAGTTTGCAGAATTGAAACTGGACAATGTATGTTTATTAGGGGACTTTAATGCGGTGGTAGATCCAAAGAAAGAATATAAAACAGATAATAAAAAAAATATATGTTCTAGCTAGGGAGAACTCGGGTGGACAGATGGAGGCGAGCCAGGACTTAAAGCAGCTAACAGCTTTTAATAGTAACAGGTTGCCAGCGCGGCAATTCACATTTCGCACGCGTAGCTAACAGGCAACAGCTGTGCCCTGCTTTGACAGCCTTTATATATGCCTGCTGTCAAACCGGGAACCAATCAGCAGTGAGCACAGCGCCCTCTGGTGGAACGGACCAGAGGGAAAACTATAATACACAACACTCCTTCACACTTAGAACGCACATGCGTAGTCCTCCAAATACCTTGGGTGGTGTCGAGTGCGCCCGGACCTTCTGGGGAGAACTTCTGCCCCGGCTTCTGGAACTGCTGTCCCTCTGGGCCCAGACCTTCCCTCCTCCACCCTAGTCATCGCTGGAGACTCATGGGGAAGAACAGGTAAGGCCCTTGGACTTGTATTATTATATTTACCTAGTGACCGTTCGGGGGAGGTAGACCAGGGCCTAGGCTCCTCGTTGTCCGCAGTTTGCAGGGGTAGGCCCTGCCTTTGATCCGTCTCGATTGCGGCCCCTTGCCGGCTTCTTAGTTGATTCAAGTGGCGTCTCCACACCCGGCCATCCCCCAGCTGTACTAAGTATGAGCATGGGCCCGTGATTCTTTGGATCACCCCGGGACCCATAGGGGGTGGCCCGCATAGTTTCTTGCATAGACAGCAGCACTGACATCAAAACCCTTTAGCATGCTGTGGGAGTCTAAGGGTCGCCCTGGGGCATAATCGGGATGCAGCCTGTCTAAGGTGGTCCTAATGTGCCGACCCATTAACAGTTCCGCCAGGCTTTTATTGGTAGTGGAGCATGGAGTTGCATGCTGCCACAACAAGAATTTGTTAATATCCTCTTGCCAGTTGTGGGGGCCAAACCTTTGCCGTCCGCACCACGCATTCTGCCAAACCATTAGCCGCGGGGTTGAATGGGGCTACAAACGTGTGTCTAACCCCTAGCTTGGTAAAGAACGAGTTCAGGACGGCTGACGTGAATTGGGGCCCATTGTCAGAAATGACAAGATCAGGTAACCCATGGGTGGCAAATAACCCGCTTAAAACCTTAACAATAGCTGTTATAACAAAGCAATATCAACCCATTTGGAATAGGCATCCACAATTACAATAAACATTTGGCCCTTTACTGGGCCTGCCAAGTCCATATGGATTCTGAACCATGGAGCCTTTGGCTGCTCCCAGTTCTGGATGGGTGCTCTGGGCCCGGCTGGGTGGGACTCCTGGCACGGTGAGCAGCCCGAGACCCATCGCACAATGTCCTGGTCCATTCCTTGCCATCAAGCATAGCTCCGGCCCAGAGACTTCATCCGAACGATGCCTGGGTGGCCATCGTGGAGGGTGGTGAGCACCGCTTCGCGCAGGGAGGCAGGGATGATGACTCTGCTGCCCCACAGTAGGCAGCCTTGTTGCGCAGAGAGTTCGTGTTGTCGTGTGGAGAACGGTTGCCACTCGGTGCCCACTGGCTTAGGTGGCCAACCCCGCATAGTCCAGCTCAGCACCGTGGAGAGAAGCTTGTCCTGTCTCGTGTGTGCGGCCACATCAGCTGCTGTAATCGGCAAGTGCATCTCGTCAATGAGCAGGATCTCGGCAGCAGGAGCAGGGTCTGTCAGCGTGATGGGCAGGGGACATCTGCTTAAGGCGTCAGCGTGGCAAATATGCTTTCCTGGCTGGTGGAGCAAAGTGTAGTTGTACACAGCCAGGAACACAGTCCACCGTGTAAATAGTGGAGAAAGAATCTGGGGAGTTTGCCTATCCTCGGCGATGATGCCCAGCAGGGGCTTGTGATCCGTCACTATATGGAAGTGGCGACCATAGAGATACGTGTGAAAACGTTTCACCCCAGCCACTATAGCCAATGCTTCCCGATCAAGCTGGCTATAGTTCCTCTCAGGGGAGGACAACATGCGGGGAAAGAAAGCAACAGGAGCTTCCCTACCAGAGGGCAGCAGGTGGCTTAGGACAGCCCTGACTCCATAGGGAGAAGCATCGCAAGTCAGAACAACAGGAAGTGACTCATTGAACTGGTGGAGGACACTGTCAGAAGTTAGCAATTTTTTAACAGTCTCGAAAGTGGAGGCTTCCCTCTTGCCCCAGATCCACTTAGCCGAGCGGTCAAGTAGTCTGTGGAGGGGCTCCACGATGGAAGCCTTGTGTGGCAGGAAAATGTTGTAAAAATTCAGGAGGCCTAAAAAAGCTTGCAATTCGGCTTTTGATGTAGGCGTGGGCGCTTGTTTAATGGCCATCACCTTGTCTGGGGCTGGATGAATTCCCTTGCTGTCAATCAGGAAACCTAAGAACTCTACTTGAGGCACCGCAATCTTGCACTTAGTTGTCTTGAGCTTTAAGCCCATGCTTCGGAAACGATGAAGCATGGTGCGCAAACAGGCCAAGAGGTTGGTCAGGGAGCGGGCAGATACCAGGACATCGTCGAAATAAGGCACGATATCTGGTATGCCCTGTAAGAGTCTTTCCATCAGTTTTTGGAAAAGCCCTGGTGCCACACTGACTCCAAATTGGAGTCGGTTGCACTTAAATGCCCCTCTATGTGTGGCAATTATCTGGGCTTCAGCAGTTGCCTCATCCACAGGCAACTGCTGATAAGCCTGGGCAAGGTCTAGCTTGGCAAAAATCATCCCCTGACCCAGAGAGTGCAGCAGATGCTGTACCACGGGTACAGGGTATGCGCTCTGCTGAAGGGCCCTGTTAAGAGTACATTTAAAGTCACCACAGAGATGCACAGACCCATCACTTTTTACTGAAATGACTATTGGGGTCTCCCAAGGGGCATGGTCTATGGGCTCTAACAACCCTTGGGCCAGCAGCTTGTCTATTTCCGCGTCTACCTTTGGTTTTAACGCGAAAGGAACCCTCCGCGGCTCCAGCCATCATGGGGGAACCTGGGGGTCTAGATTAAAAGAAATGGGGGTACCAGTGTACTTTCCCAGACCCTCCCCGAACACGTCAGGGAATTCCTTGATTAGCATATCCAAATGCGGATTGCTCTGAATTTGATTAATCCCAGTAATGGCTAACCCAAGGGCTTCAAACCATTCCAAACCCAGCAAGCTTGGCCAAGGCCCGTTTACCACTATAAGAGGTAGCTGCTTGCTATATTGTTTAAAGGAGACCTTACAAACATATTTTCCCAGGACAGGGATGGATTTCCCCTGGAAATCCCTCAACCTCAGCTGACAGGGCATTAAACTGGCTCTAGTAATGGCGGGCACCAGTCTCTTAATGGTGGCCCAAGAAATAATGGAAACGGCTGACCCTGTGTCAACCTCCATTTTGCAGGGTCTGCCTTTCAATTTTACTGTGAGGAAGATTTTTCCCCTTGGACTATGGACAATCATGTCCACTTCAGCCTCTTCCCTGTCATCCTGAACTGAGAAACAGGAGTCTTTTTTCCTGAAACTCTGGGGCCTGCCTGATCTGAGGGGTTTCTTTACATATTGGCTGTTACTTTGCGAGTTGCCTTCAAGTGCGCTCGCACAAGGCGTGACAGCCCTGCAGACCCTAGCCAAGTGACCTCTTTTCCCACAGCGGAGGCAGGTTACATTTTTAAAACGGCACTCCGCTCTGTCATGCCTGCCTGCGCACCCAGGGCAATTAATTTGGGGGGGGGGGTGCTCTTACCCTGCTGACCTCTGGCTTGCTCCGTTTTCAAACAATGGACGTCATCGTTTCCATCAGCTCCATCGTTCCCGAAAACATCTTCGTAATGAACATCTGAATGCTTATCGGCTGTTGGCAGCTTTGAAAAGCCTTGTATCTCGTCAGTGGATTTATTTGACAGCTCCACTGCCCGAGCCTCATCCAGCGCCGTCTGTAAATCTAACTCAGGTTTAGCTAAGAGACGATGCTGAATTTGGACGTCCCTAACCCCCCCCCCCAACAGTTTGGTCTGTCAGTGCCTCATCCAAATCTTTAAATTTACAATGGAGAGCCACAGCCCTTAAAGCTGCCACATATTCATTTATAGACTCTCCCTTACGTTGGAACCTCCTGTAAAACGCAAACCTCCTTGTTGTGCGAGATGGGGTAGGGGCGTAATGGTTTTTTAATTTGGCCATTAGCTCATCCCAGGACACTGTATGAAAGGAGTGAGGGGCCACTAAGGTTCCTGCCAGATTAAACATTTCAGTCCCACATAAATTTAGGAAGCATGACTTCTTACGTTTCTCAGTCAAATCAGTATAGTCTTTGGCTTCTAAAAAACATTCAAATCGGGAAATAAAAGAGTCCCAAGTTTCTGTGGCCCCATTAAACACAGCCAGAGTGTTCATTGACGCCATCCTGAGGCGAGTCTTCTGCTCGTGGGGGGTAATCCGCGGTCCTCTTCGTATTCAGTGACTCACTAGACCTCTCGTCAAGTGATTCCCCTGAGGAAAATTCAGCTCTGTGACTCAGCTCAGCTTAGTGACTTTCAACAGCTCTGCCTGGGCTCCTCCTCTGTGATCCCATCCTCGTCGCCAATGTTCTAGCTAGGGAGAACTCGGGTGGACAGATGGAAGCCAGCCAGGACTTAAGGCAGCTAACAGCTTTTAATAGTAACAGGTTGCCAGCGTGGCAATTCACATTTCGCGCGTGTAGCTAACAGGCAACAGCTGTGCCCTGCTTTGACAGCCTTTATACATGCCGGCTGTCAAACCGGGAACCAATCAGCAGCGAGCACAGCGCCCTCTGGTGGAATGGACCAGAGGGAAAACTATAATACACAACAATATATGAAAGGAGAACACTACCAAATGCATTCTTTGAAATGGCTCAAGAATTAAATCTAAAAGATGGCTGGAGAGAAATCAACCCACAGAATAGTCAATACCCATTCTTTTCAAACCACCATAATTCATGGCCCAGGATTGATATGGCGTGGATGGAAAAGGATGTAGAGGAAGTAGAAATAAAATCAAACATGTGGGCGGACCATAACCCATTTGTGAAGTTTCCAAAAGCTGACCTAATTAATTTAAGAGCCTCAAGACAAAGTTAAAAAGAAATCCAGTCATTTATTAGGATCAACATTTTGGCATGTTCTTCTGTGGAGCGGAAACTGATTACAGGTTAATGGTCTTTGCACTTTACCCCTATCTCTCCCCTCCCTCAGTCTGTGTCATAAATCATATCCACCAACGAGGTTGTAGAAATATGAGATCCAATTCTGGCCGAAGGTATGCATGGAATCCTCCCTCCAATGTCAACTAGATAATAATCATGGTAACGCTTTACAAGTTGACATCCAGCTCCCCTCACTTCCCAAAAGTGACCTGTGTGACACAAAAACAATTAGAGTACAGGTATATAAATTAGGGATGCATTCCTCCTCCAGGCTTGCCTGGATTTTCTGCATGGAATTTTGCTATAAGGCGATCAGCCTGGATATTCCTACTTTTTACCCAATATGCCTCTGATGAGGGGTAACCCTTCCACTTGATTAAGTATTGGAGTTGTCTCCTGTGCCACCTTGAAGCAAGGACTTGTTGGACCTCATAATGGGTTTGGCCCCTTATGACCACAGGGCCCAGGGGCTCCTGGTATAGTGGTCTCAGAGTGGATCTGATCACAGGTTTTAAGATGCTACTATGGAACGCCGGGTGTATTTTCCCCAGCAATCGAGGTAGTTTCAATTGCACTGTGACTGGATTGATGATCTTTACTATGGGGAATGGTCCCATAAACTTTGGCCCCAGTTTCTTGCTAGGCAGTTTTAAACTCAAATATTTTGTGGAGAGGTAAACCTTCTCTCCCACCCGGAATGGCCATTGTGGAACCCGGTGTTTATCTGCCGGATTCTTATACGTTCGTGCCACATTAGTGAGCGCTTTTTTGACATTTTCCCAGGTTGCTTTCAGCATCAACATCCAACCAGTCAAACTGACTGAGCGGGGGGGATCCCTTGGATACTCAGGCATTGGGACAAAGTCCATGCTGCTCACTACTTTGAACGGCATGACTCCTGTGCTACTGTGAACAGCATTATTGTTCGCGCCCTCAGGAAAAGATAAGAGGTCTGCCCAATTGGACTGCTGATAGTTCACGTAGCACCTCAGGTACTGCTCTACCATGGCGTTCAGTCTCTCTGCCACCCCATTGGTGCTCAGATGAAAAGCTGAGCTAAGACCCTGGGATGACCCAATGGACTGCAGGAACTCCCTCCAGAACTTAGCCGTGAACTGGACCCCTCTGTCTGAGATGATGCTTCGAGGTACTCCATGCAGGCAGTAGATGTGCTTCAGGAACAGTTTGGCCAGCTTGTGAACTGAGGGTAGTCCGCTGCAGGGTATGAAGTGTGCCTGTTCAGAGAACAGGTCTATTACAGTCCAAATCACCGTGTTTCCCCCCCATTTCGGCAACTCTACTATAAAGTCTATTGCGATCTCCTCCCCCTCCTCGTTGGCTCTGCTACTGGCTGCAGCAATCTGGGGGTTTTTCCTGGTCGCCTCATCATTGTGGCGCAGATGGTACAACTTTTCACGTAATTGTCCACATCTTTCTTTATTTGGGGCCATCAGAACTGCCTCTGGGCTAAGTCTAATGTCTTTAGGAACTGAAAGTTTGGCATTGTGGCTTCTTTGGAGAATTAGTGTACGTAAGGACATAGAATTTCGCCCCCTTCCATGCGAGGTCATCTCTTTTTGTCAAGATGTGTTGGTTTTTTCGGAACAAGGGGGTCCGCTAGCAGTTCGGTTTTGAGTCTCGTGGTTAGGTCATTTGCGGGTTGGTCTTGCCGGTCATGGCATTGCCACCTAGTGGTCACTTGGGCAGCTATTTGAGTAGAGGGAGTGATGGCATCCACTACCTGCTCCCATTCACATTTGTACTGGGGCATGCGGGAGAGGGCGTAAGCTAGAAAGTTCCTCCCCTCCTGGGATGTGCTTTAAAGCAAAATCAAAGTGGTTGAAGTATTGAGCCCATCGGACTTGTTTGGGTGATAGTTTCCGCTGGGTCCTGAGCGCCTCCAGATTTTTGTGGTCAGTCCAGACTTTAAACGGTCTCTGGCCTCCTTCCAACAGGTGTCTCCAGGTTAGCAGTGCCCATCTCACTGCGAAAGCCTCCTTTTCCCATGCAGCCCATCATCTCTCTGTGTCTGTGAGCTTGCGGGAGGTGTAGGTGCAGAGTTGTAAGTTTCCTTGGTTGTTTCTTTGGAGTAGCACCACTCCCACTGCCATGTCACTGGCATCTGCCTGGATCACAAAAAATTGCTTGGGGTCAGGATGCTTCAGCACCGGCTCCTTTGCAAACATTTCTTTTAGTGTCTCAAATGTCTCTTTGCAGGTTAGGTCCCATGGTAGGGGTTGTCCCGAATGAGGTTTTGTTCCTGGGCTCCCTGTCTTCAGGAGGTCTGTCAGGGTCTTGGCAGTCTTCGCAAAGGAGGGGATGAATTGCCTATAGAGGTTTGTGAACCCTAGGAAGCTTTGTAGCTGTCTGCGGGTGCGAGGGAGTTGCCATCTTAGGATGGCTTGCACTTTGGCTGGGTCCATCTCTATTCCTCATTTGACACTTGGTAACCCAGGTAGTCTAACTGTGCATGGTGGAATTCACATTTTGATACCTTGACATACAGGTTGGCTGCCAGAAGTTTTTTCCAATACTTGGCGGACCAGGGGTATATGGTCATCCATGGTCTTAGTGTAGATGAGGATGTTATTCAGGTAGACGAGGACCCCCTTGTAGTGGTGCTCATGTAGCACTTCATTTATTAACTGCATGAATACTGCTGGGGGGCCCTGCAGTCCGATAGGCATCACTTTGAATTTAAAGCTCCCTAGGGGGCAGTTGAACGCTGTTTTCCACTCATCTCCCTCTCTGATACGTACTTGGTAGTATGCTTCTCTGAGGCCGAGTTTCGTGAAGACTTTTCCCTTGGCCAGATGAGATAGCATGTCCTTCATGAGGGGGAGGGGGTATAGGTTGAGTACGCACAGACAATTTATCCCTCGTAAATCCACACACAATCTCATAATTCCATCTTATTTCTCCTTGAAGAGGACTGGTGCCACGACCCGTGGCTTGGCTGGCTCAATAAACCCCCTTTCTAGTTTTTTGTCTACGTATTTGCGCATCTCTTGCATTTCCCGGGGCGTCATGGCATATAGTTTGGGCTTGGGTAGTTTTGCCCAGGGGATGATTTCGATGGCACAGTCTGTCTCACGGTGAGGAGGCAGAACATTGCACTCAGCCTCGCTGAATACTTCTATGAGGTCCTGATATGCGTTTCAAGGTATTGATCACCATCTTTAAAGCGCTCCATGGCAGAGGACCTAGTTATCTGCAGGATCGCATCCTACCACACACGTCCCTGCGACCTATCCGCTCACACAGGGAGGGGCTACTCCTGGTGCCGTCTGCTAGGCAATGCCAGCGGGCGACACCTAGGAGTAGATCCTTCTCTGTGATGGGCCCAACCCTCTGGAATGACCTCCCCCCAGACATTCGAACTACCACCGACCTCCGTTCCTTCCGGCAAAAGTTAAAGACTCACCTATTTCAATCAGCTGGCCTGGCACTTTCTTAGTTTTACCTCCCGGGATTTATTTATTTTAATTGGGTTTGGGGTTTTATAGGCTTTTAACGTATTATATTTATTATTCTATTACAGTCTCACAACCTCCTTCACCAGTATTAATTTAATTGTTTATGTATGTATTTTACAACGTATTTTAGTGACTGTACACCGCCCCGAGTCCTCTCCGGGAGAGGGGGCGGTCTATAAGTGTGAATAATAAATAAATAAATAAGATATTCTATTGGAATCAGTTCGGCCTCTGGGGTTTTGTCGGATGTGGTTGCCAGTTGTTCTTGTGGGCTCTCTTGGGGGGTTTCCAGCATGGGTGGTGTTTCTGCTAGCTGGTATGGGAGGGGTTGGGGGCCCCTTGATATCCTAAGTCTGTGGTTACCCCCTTTCCACCAGATGGTCAGTCCCCACTTGTCTAGCCAGGAGAGTCCCAGTATGACTGCATCTGTCATTTTGGGGGCTATTATGAATCGAATTACTTCCCAGTGATCCACTAGCTCTAGTCTCACTGGTTCAGTTAGGTGGGTGGCATAAGCTCCTCCCATTAGGGACCCGTGAACCAGCTTGAACCGGATTGGGTGGGCCAGACTTTTTGCTCTGATACCCAGTTTCAGGACTATGGTTAGGTTGATCAAGCACCTTGTGCAGCCTGAGTCTATTAGGGCTTGAAAATCCCCCTGGCTTCCTGTATTGGGGGATCTGAGGCATATTGGAAAAAGGAAAGGGTGAATTGGTTCTCTCACCATTGGGTCATTTTCTCCCTCGTCCTCGCTGTCATATGGTTTGGGCAACTGGTTGTCATTGCCTGGGGTTCCACCACTTTCGCCTGAGGGGGATGGGGCCTCTGCAGCCTGGAGGGCCTTCCCGGATGTGTTGGTGGTCCGTTTGGGGCCTCGTTTTGGTCGTGCCCTGGGCGGTGGGTCTGGCCTTGGTTTTGGGGCTGGGGTTGGGCATGCAGCTGCTATGTAGCCCATCCCTCCACATCTGTAGCATTTCAGCGGACTTTGAGGGAGGGCTGGTCTCAGGGCCAGCTGTGGTGCTGTGGTTCCCCATCGACTGGATGGTTCCAGGTCAGGTTGACCTCTCACTTTTGTGTCTGGTTGCTTTCTCATGTCGTTGGCATGCAGCCCGCTGGCGACTTTTGTTGCTACTTGGAACAACTCAGAGAGTCGGTTTGGGATGTCACAGTATGAGGTTACCTGGGCAATTTGCTTGTCCAGGCTTGTTCTGAAGAAATGCACCAACAGCCGCTTTGGTAAATGGGGTAGCTTTCCTATGACCCTCCTAAATTCATGGATGTGCTCTTTGATGGGGCGGCCCCTATGCTTTAGATTGCTGAGTTCCTCTTCTGCATATGGCTTCTCCTCTGCCTCCACAAATCTAGCCTCTAGCAGTTGCAGGAAGTCATCTATGCCTTGCAGCTGGGGGGGCTCTCCTCTTGTGCAGGGCTGCTTACCATTCCCTTGCTTCTCCCTCTAGCCCCTCTGCAATGGTATTCACCATGGCTCTGGGGGATGGGTAGAGGTGCCCATAGCATTCTAGGTGGATATCAGTTGAATCAAGGAATAGGGCTAGCTGGTCTGAGTCTCCGTCAAACTTTCCCCTGAATTCAGCCCTACTCCTCTAACCTCCTGTTGGCCTCTGTATGCTTCCACCTGATATGGCTGGCCATCTCCCTCTCCTCTAATTTGGAGGGAGGGAGGGGTTTGCCTGCCCTGGGCAGCCTGCCTGCAGCATGGGAGAGGCACTGGTTGCAGTTTCGGGCTCCTTCTCCTTCTATTGGGTGGAGGAGGGGGGCTGAGATCCAGTCTGCATCTCCTCCCCTCAACAGGATCAGATGTCCCTACCCTCTCTTTTGGGTGGCATGATGGTCCCTCATCAGCAAGGGTGGTCCGGCAAAAATCCTCTCTCTGTTGCTCTATTGTACTCCCCAGGGATTCCATCTGGGGCTTTGGGAGCCTGGCTTGTGCCCAGTCCCATTTTCAATCCACCCTTGCCAGCTCACTTGAGACCCTTCCCTGTATCTGGGGACTAGGGTAAGGGAACTCAGCTTCAGCTGCCTTAGGGGCTAATTTCCACCAGTACTCATCCCTTCTTGCTTCTGCTGTTGGGAAAGGCATCACAGCTTGGCTGTCTGGAGCTTTGATGTCTTTGGATAATTGAACTAAACTACAGATATTACTAATTGGCAGCATCTCAACAATTAAAATGAATGTACTACCCAAACTACTTTATCTTTTCCAAACAATACCGATTAAATTAGAGAATTTTTTTCCCGAATAACTACGTAAATAAAATGGTATCCAAATTTATCTCATCAGGGGAAAAAACTTCATATTGAAAAGAAACTTCTATAAGATAGTAGAAACAAAGGCGGCTTTGGCCTCCCAGACTGGGAGCTTTACTATCAGGCGGCAACCCTGACATGGCTCAAGGACTGGGTTCAACTAAAAAATAAAAGGATTCTTTTGCTAGAAGGCCATGATCTCCAACTAGGCTGGCATGGCTTCCTCTGGGAGGGAAAGAAAAAATCTCATTCCTACTTCCAGAGACACATAGTAAGGGATGCCCTGTTTAAGGTCTGGGGAAAAAAAAACCCATTACATGAAAATCCCAATCTGGTTACCAATGATGGAGGCATTGACATATCCAAATACCATAGATCTCAATAAAATGGTAAGCTATGCAGAACTCTTAGATGAAAAAGGAGAACTATAATCAGTACAAGATCTGAAAACACAAGGAATAAATATGGAATGGAGGCCTTATTTACAAATTAAAACAAGATTTTAAAAAGATCGGGAACAATATGGAATACATGAGAAACAAATGGAATTAGATAAAATATTATGAGGAACGGGAGGAAAAATGATTACCAAATTATATAATTTTCTTTTAAGATATAAAATGGAGGAAGAGATGGTAAAGGAGACAATGATTAGTTGGAGAAGAAACTTTGGCCATAATGTAGAGTTAAAAAAATGGAATAAACTATGGGAAATAAATTATACATTTACGATGGCAGTAGCCTACAAAGAAAACCTCTATAAAATGCTTTATAGATGGCATTTGCCTCCAGCGAAATTGCCCAAAATATAGCCAAATTTATCCCCCAAATGTTGGAGATGTAGCCACAAGTCTGGAACATTCTACCATATGTGGTGGATGTGCCTCACCACAAGGAAACCCTGGTGCAAAATTCAGAAATGATTGGAAGAAATTACGGAGCAAAAAATAGAATTGAAACCAGAAGCATTCTTATTAGGAATATTAGACCTGAAAATGGACAAACCATTTTAATACATAATACTACACATACTCACTGCAGATAGGATTGCCTTCGCACAAAACTGGAAACAAATCAACACACCTGCAGATGAAAAAATAATGAGAAAAGTACTCGAATGTGCAGAGATGGACAAAATGACCATGGAACTAAAAGAAAGAGAAGTAGAAGGAAGGAAATAGAAGTCTTTGTGGGTTTTTTTTTCTAAATCAGTATTGAATTAAAATTAACCAAAGTTACTAATCACTATCAAACTTAAAATACTGACTATAATGTAAATATAATGGTGATATGCACAATTAATATTATTACAAGTGTTAGTACGACTGTTATTATATTATTAGAAAAGGTAAAATCAATAGGAAGGCAATGGAGAATGGAGAATTATAAAGGCAAAACATAAATGCCTATACAGAAGGTTGTATAATTACTCTATATTGTTATGTATGGGTTTTTTTGTGTGTGTTTTTTTCTTTCTGTTTTTAATGGTAAAAATGTTTAATTAAAAACTATTTTTTTTTTTAAAAAAGGACTTCAGTTGCTGCCCTTAGAGCTGATTTGGGAATTTACATTACTTCTTCTTTGTCTAAAATCAGGCTATATTAGTATTGGTTTAAAATTAAAGTTATGGAAACTGGAAGACTCCCCAAATTGTATCTATCCGAACAGACACATTTCAATTAAAGACCAATCTTGGATGGTACAACTGACAAATTCTATTATGAGCTGTGGTCTCCCTGTCTCTTTTTTTTATTGAAGAATTTAATAGTTTTACAAATATTTCCCCTTCCCCTTCCCTCCCTCCACCCCAACCCTACCCCTCCTCCAACCCTCCCCACCCAACCTCCCAGAGCAAATTACAGGGTATCAACATTTAACAATCATATGCTAACATAAGCTAACTAACTATAGCATCCTACCTCCTCTTGTACTTTAACTCCCCTTTTATTTAACTAACTTTAAATAAATTGTAACATTCCTTGTTCATTCATAAGCTAATTGGAATTTCTTAGTCCGATATTTATTTTGAATATAGTCAATCCATCTTTTCCATTCCAGCTTGTATTTCTCATCTGAATTCTCATTCAGTTCTGGTCACCACGATGTAAAAAAGATGTGGAGACTCTAGAAAGAGTGCAGAGAAGAGCAACAAAGATGATTAGGGGACTGGAGACTAAAACATATGAAGAACAGTTGCAGGAACTAGGTATGTCTAGCTTAAGAGAAAGAAGGACTAGGGGAGACATGATAGCAGTGTTCCAATATCTCAGGGGTTGCCACAAAGAAGAGGGAGTCAAACTATTCTCCAAGGCATCTGAGGGTAGAACAAGAAGCAATGGGTGGAAACTAATCAAGGAGAGAAGCAACTTAGAACTGAGGAGAAACTTCCTGACAGTTAGAACAATTAATCAGTGGAACAGCTTGCCTCCAGAAGTTGTGAATGCCCCAACACTGGAAGTCTTTAAGAAGATGTTGGATAGCCATCTGTCTGAAACGGTATAGGGTTTCCTGCCTAGGCAGGGGGTTGGACTAGAAGACCTCCAAGGTCCCTTCCAACTGTACTATTGTATTGTATTGTATTGAACAATCCTTTAAATATGCTGAAATTTTGGCCATCTCTGCTAAGTTTACTACTTTTAATGTCCATTCTTGAATAGTAGGCAGTTCTTCACAGAAGGAAGTATTACTACATCAGAGTTAAAGTTTGTACTTGCAATTGTAATCACTCCTGTTTTTGTTCTGCCTGCATCTTATTCAAATGTAGATTGAAACGTTGATTGCAGGGATGGTTGTGACGTTTTGTTTCTGCGAGAGCAGAAGTGTCCCAGCGAGGAGTTCTGTCGGGCTGCTGGGGAGCTCTCACCCTTTGAGCCCCAGATTTGCTCCTGGGAGTCTAGGAGAGCTCTACCCTTGCCTGGCTGCTCATCTCCCCCTCTTTTCCCAAGGGGAGAGTTTTCAAGCCGCTAGACAGCTGATTTACGCTGTTCTAGCAGCTTGACTCGATCACGGGGCTGGCGTTCCCTGAGGAGCGTCCTTCAATGCTGACGGTGCCACCGGAAGTTTCCATCTGGTCTCCCTGTCTCTTGTACAGCTGGAGAAGAAGGTACAAAGATGGTTCCACAAAGAATCTGGGTTATTGAATCAGAGAAAGACGTTGAATCTTCAAAAATAACATATAGCATGGCCCTTTATTGGAATAAAACACTTCATTTGAGATTTGCACATGTAAGTGATAACTTGTATGGGTGATACAGCAATATGCTTTGCATTTTTATGTTATTCTTTTTTACTTAACTTGTTTCTTATATTCCATTTTTATACATAGTATGTGGGGTTAATTGATTAATCAGTCATTGGCAAACCATTTTTGATTAAATCAGTCAAAGTCCATATTCCTTCCTCTCTCTTAATCCTTTTGGCTCCTAATCTCTTTTGCTCACAAGAAAAGCACAATGGACATCACATTCCATGCAGCAATATATTAACTCAGTAGAGAGTCACGTATCTATATCATGAGGTGATCATGAAATGTCCATGAGGTGTCCATGAGGAAAGCATGCATCTGTAAACCAATCAATAATTGCCAAGTGTATTTTCTGTCCAATGAGCTTTTACTATTCTGAGAAGTTTGACAATAAAAGGGAGCCCCAAGTAATGTTCTGGGTGGGTGCCCTTCGGGGTGCCTTCCATCGGGTGGTCTTCCCAGCACAACCTTACTCCTGTCTCCATCTGCTTTTCTACGTCACCAACATCTGGTGACCCCGACGTGATGCCCTCCTCCTCATTCAGCCGGACGAGCCTAGGTGCACCACAGCGAACCGCTCGAATTTCGCTCCCAATTTTTCGTGAGAAGAAGAAGGTTCATGCAAAAAAGCTGCAGTAATGAAGTGACAGGAGTTAGTCTACGTAAGTTAGTCTACTAATAGTGAAATAGGTTGTCAATGTCCCTGGTATCCTGAGGCTGGAACTTGGGAATTAGAGGACTGGATACAAATTGGAAAACAATTGCATATTTATTGTTGTGGAAACAACGCGGGGATATAATAGAGAAGATGGGGACTCATAAATTCGACTTCAAGGCACCCTCCTCTTCACTCTATTCCCTCCCAGAGGAGGAATTTGCTCCCCCTCCTTATTTTCAACTAAAGGGGAATACGAAGTGGCAAGCCCAGCTAGGACGAAGTGAGCCCCACATCTGAGCGGGATCATGGGAAGCGGTAGCTTGCGGGTGGCCACGGAAACCCCCCTAGGGGAGCTGATGGGGGCCTGGGACGAAAAGGCAGATGCCTGTCCTGGCCAGAATGAAAAAAAAGGAAGCAAAACAGATATGTAGAAAAATGAGCTTTGCTGAAAGATGATGCAGGAAAATTAATTTGGCTATATAAAGGTACTTATATAGGGGTTGCCACAAAGAAGAGGGATTCAAACTATTCTCCAAGGCACCTGAGGGTAGAATAAGAAGCAATGGGTGGAAACTAATCAAGGAGAGAAGCAACTTAGAACTGAGGAGAAATTTCCTGACAGTGAGAACAATTAATCAGTGGAACAGCTTGCCTCCAGAAGTTGTGAATGCCCCAACACTGGAAGTCTTTAAGAAGATGTTGGATAGCCATCTGTCTGAAACGGTATAGGGTTTTCTTGCCTAGGCAGGGGATTGCACTAGAAGACCTCCAAGGTCCCTTCCAACTCTACTATTGTATTGTATTGTATTGTATTGTATTGTATAAAAGAAAAGGGAAAATGTTGTGGTTTCTTCTTTTTTTCTCTTGTCTGTCTCTTTCTGTGTCTTCTATGCAACCACGTGGTTTGTTTGTTAAGATTTGAGCCTTCCCTCATTTAACAGATTTGTGCTGGGAATGACTATGATGTGTAAACCTGAGAGGTCTCTTTCCCCCCCCTCTTATTTTCTCCTTGTCTTTGTGTAAATGTGTATGTCTAAGACTTTGTGTACCCTCAAGGTAATTGTAACTAATAATAATAATAATAATAAATATTTATTTCTTAGCCGCACCCTCTCCCGAAGGACTCGGGGCGGCGTAAAATGTCACCAATCCGAAAAGACAAGAATTCTAAATTGTTCAAAAAAAGAAAAGAGTAAACTGGGAGAAACTCCCTTTGCTCAGTTTGTTGGGCCCAACAAACTGAGTGAAGGGGGAGGAGTTTTTACTTTGTTTCTGTTTGGCCAGCAGAAACAGAGTACAGAGAAGGTTTTTTTTTCCTTCCTTCCTTCCCTATAACTTAAAGTAACAACCCAGGAAATGTTTTAAAGTTCATTTGCAAGAAAAGTTTCATCCTTGCATTTATTGTGTGTCTAAATGATTTTACCTGTTCATTTCTTTCCTGAAGCATGTGAATCCAGACCCAATTTTTCATCTGTGATATCTCCATAATGTTTATCTGTTTATCTGTTTAGTAACTGAGGTTTTATTTTTCAAACTCTGCCTGCAAGCTATCTACCCCCCCCCCATGCCCCTTTACCTCTAATCCTCCAACAATACCTTTTCTGTGGGGGAGGGAACCTTGTTCTCATGTCTTTCAGCCCTGGAAGATTGTACTCTTCAAGTGAGTATAGATTTTTTTTCCTTTTGGGGGGAGGAGGAGAGTGTCCTCCCTCCTCCGCTGGTAAACAGGGGATTTTTGTAACCCTGGGGGTTGTTGATTCTGATTATGAAGGAGTCATAATGATACAATTTGAAACAAATATGCCCATGACTTTAAATAAGGAGGATTCTTGGGCACAGCAAAAATTGCCTACCTGAATTGACTCAAGATCTTGCAGTTTATGGATTGCAAATAGCACCAGAAAAGGTACAAGTTAAAGAACTTTTTCTTTATTTAGGTCATAAGCTATTACATACTTGTTCACACCCACAAATTCCTCAATTACAAATAGAGGATACATTGTCATATGTTAAATTACAACAGCTTCTAGGTTCAATTAACTGGTTACACCCATATGTGGGTCTTCCTACCAGTATTTATTTGGTGCATTAAAACTAAGAGATAATCCTCCTGATTTAATACAATTGATAGCAGCACAGAAGGAAATATTTGACCAAATAAACAATGCATTAAAATTAGTCTGGGTGGATAGATGTCAGGACCTCCCCCAGGCCTGAAAGTGTTGTTCCATGGTATTTGTGCATGTATGTGTGTGTGTGTGTGTGTGTGTGTTGAGATCCTTTAATAATAAAAAATGGAGCTCATTGGCTTATGTACAGCTCCCTGAAATAATTGTATTAACTGCTTTGCATGAAGAAAGAATGAAATGGGATTTTTGTATGTGAAATTAATGATTGCAGTGCAAATGTGAGTATGTTGATGGTAAAAGTTGGTATGAATGTAGTTTGATTCTCTTTCATATAAAGAAACAGTAAGTTGCAAGGTTGTTTAATGGTATGTGTGTATATGCATGTGTATTATCATTTCAAAACCTGAAGGGAGGGTGAGATCCTCTAATAAAAGAAAGTGAAGCTTGGTGGCTTGAACAAAAAAGCTTCCTGAAATACCTATGATTGGTTGGCATGAGCAAGCATGAAGGTCTGATTGCAGTATGAATGTGAGTATGTGTCCCTGATGCCCCAGGGAGTGATAAGTGAAGGGATCCAGAGACCTGTGATTGCCTGCGTGAATTCCCACCCCCCCTTCTTCCTTCTGGGTCATTCTTTGGAGGGAAGCAGGAAAGGTGGGGAGAATGAGTGTCTGCTCATTTTTACCATGAGTGTGTGTATACCTGTGAATGCCTCTGTGCATTCCCCCCTTCCTTCTTTCCCTCCTTCCTTTTGGGTCATTAAAGGTGGCTGAAGTTTTTCTGCTCACTTTAACTATTTTTTTTCCTCTCTCTTCTAAGAAATGTAAAGTAAATGGGTGATCTGTTGTGATCTGTCATCTGCATATAAAAGTTATGCAGTTACATTTCTTTGTCTGCTCTGAATACAATTTTGATTTTTTTTCTTTTCTCCTGGAAATATCTTCATGTTACAATTGATAATTTCATTTGGGCTACTCCGCAAAAAGGAGAGGCCACAAAACATGTTATAAATCATTGTATTAGGACATTTGCTGTTATGGGGCCTACCCTCTACTTTAAAAACAGATAATGGTCCAGCATATTGTAGTAAACTTTTTGCTGAATTTTGTGAGAAATGGCAAGTTAAACACATTTTTGGCATTCCCTATAATTCCACAGGGCAGGCTATTGTAGAACGAGCTAATCATACTCTAACATCAGCTTTGGAAAAACATAAAAAAACAGGGGGAAATCCTGTAGGCCTTCCTGAGAAACAGGAATGGCTGAACAAAGTTCTATTCACGCTAAATCATCTTAATATAAAAAATTTATCTACTCCAGTGGATAATCACTTTGGCCATAGAATGAGTCATCCTCAGCCAAAAGTAATAGATTGTTATCTAACCCTGAATGGCATGGTCCGGTTCCTTTGTTAACATGGGGACGAGGATATGCTGCTGTGTTTGCTCCAACAGGACCTGTGTGGATTCCAGTGCGGTGTGTAAAATCTCGGAAGAAACATAATCCAATTTGGGGACAGATTAAGGCTTTGTCTGCTCAAGCCAGTCAGTTGTTACAAGATCAGAACATGGAACCAACACCAAAGAACTTTTTAGTGGCTGCTTTTTCTTGCTTAAATGCGAACTCTCTCACTATTGTAGTGTGTCTATTTTTTACATGTCTTTTCCCTCCATCTTTGGCAACGATATCCCCACAGGACGGCATTCCAGAACAAGGACTTTGGGACCAAAATCGCTTTCTGTGGGATGTTCAAAATGTTTCAAGAATAATTAACAGAACTGACTGTTGGATTTGTATGCATGTTCCTGCACACACAAAAGGAGGACTCATGGTACATGCAGTGCCTTTTAACAAAACTGGCTGGATACAACATCCTTGGATAAGATGGAATACTGGAAAAAGAACATAATAGCTATACAACTTTAGCGATTGGAAGTAGAATTCAGGAGAAGGCAACATATTGTTGGGAATATACTAATACCACTAGCAATAAGAATACTTTGTATGTAGGAAAATATCCATATTGTGACAAAACATTTGTGTTAAACAACCCCATAACATGTAATGACTCACATTTGAATCAAACCTTTGTTGAACATCTTACAAATTATACTGAATTTGGCTGTACAAATCAAATCACGGGAGGTTGTCCGATAGCACAGGGATGTCCTACTATATTACAAAGCATCGAAACAAATGGTTTACACTTATGTAATTAAGTAAGAACTATGGTTAAACAATTGGTATCAGAAAATAATCACACCACAAATACATTAGATAACATCTGGATGTTATGTGGAAGAAGAGCGTATCAACGTATTCCTGCATGGTGGTCTGGTCAATGTACATTAGGATATATTGCTCCCTATATTATAATAACAGATCGCCCACCAAAGGGAAGACTGAGAAATCGCAGAGAATTATGTTAATTTGTTGCTGTAGCTGCATTCAATGGGTACCTACATTCTTAACAATGTTTCGGCCCAGAATTCGACCTCATAGACGCAACGAAATGTATGCGTGCAAATTGTTAAAACAAAATGAATTAAAATAAAAGAAAGGAGGAAATGTGGGGTTAATTGATTAATCAGTCATTGGCAAACCATTTTTGATTAAATCAGTCAAAGTCCATATTCCTTCCTCTCTCTTAATCCTTTTGGCTCCTAATCTCTTTTGCTCACAAGAAAAGCACAATGGATATCACATTCCATGCAGCAATATATTAACTCAGTAGAGAGTCACGTATCTATATCATGAGGTGATCATGAAATGTCCATGAGGTGTCCATGAGGAAAGCATGCATCTGTAAACCAATCAATAATTGCCAAGTGTATTTTCTGTCCAATGAGCTTTTACTATTCTGAAAAGTTTGACAATAAACGGAAGCCCCGAGCAATGTTCTGAGTGGGTGCCCTTCGGGGTGCCTTCCATCAGGTGGCCTTCCCAGCCCAACCTTACTCCTGTCTGCGTCTGCTTTTCTACGTCACCAACATAGTCTTGTTAATATTCTAGTAAAATTTTAAACAACGGCTAAACAAACTATTCTAATATGTTCATCAGAATGAAATTGGTTTAATTTAAAGCTAATATTTTGGGCTTGATGTAATCCCAAACATAACACAACAATCCTCATTGTTTTTTTCAGATCAGAGATAATATTGTTTCAGAGGCTCTGAGTGATAAAAGTCATTTCCCCTTTTTCCACCACATGTTCCCCAAAGAAGGATTCCAGTACCCAGCAATTGTCCCACTGCTCCTCCATTTCAGATGGACCCTGATTGGCCTCTTTGCTTCAGACACAGAGAAGGGAGAGAATTTCATGAGGACTTTCACTCTTATGCTTGTCAGGAATGGAATTTGTGTTGTTATATCACAACAATTGTCAACAATGGGATACACAGCAGCCCTCAAAGATGCCCTCTCTAAGTGGAGACAAGTCAACATCTTTGTTCACTTCATAGAAGGTACTTCCCATTGGGAGAGAATTCTTCCTTTCCATTTAACATTTATGCGTCTCCCAGGACCCATTGAAGGGAAAGTCTGGATCCTCACAAATTTTATAAACTATAAAATAAAAAGGCACAGACTTCTCAAATACATCCATAGTATTTGGAACTTTAGTATTATGGGAAAAGAAAGACCAGAAGATTCTGCCTTTGAACCTTATTACTTTGTGGAAGAAAAGTTTCAAGATCTTTATTTTCACTGTTCTCTTTTAAAGAATGTCTTTTCTGTCAAAGGCCGCATAAAGTGCACCCAGAAAGCCCCACTGGAGACCCAGGAGAAAAAGGACAGAATCCGGCTCCGAAATTCCTACCAACCTTACAGTCTCATAAAGACTCTGGCCCATGCCTTGAATGCTGCCTATTCCTCCAGATCGAGGAGGGGAAGGAAGGAGGGAGAAAAGATTTTGGGGTCTCCAAGGCTGCAGCCATGGCAGGTATGGGGGTCCCGATATGGATCCATTAATCTGAGTTCTTTTGGAGAAGGAGTCCAAAGGAGAAGGAGGGGGACCACCTCAACCTACTTATGCTACAAAAGTTGGACAGATTTGGCCAATCGAATTGCTGAGGGGATAATGCTCCAAAGAGGAGACACCAAGACAGATGAATGTTCATTTTCAACATAGCTCATTTTAAAAGGCATTTTTAAACAATTCCTATAAGTGTGGTTTTGTGGTCAGCATCGTGGAATGTTACCCTTATAAATTTGAAGGACATCCTGAGACCATCTAGCCCAACCCCTCCTCTCTGCAGGGATCCCCATTAAAGCTTCTCTGACTGATGGCTGCTCAGTCTTTGCCTTAAGACAGACATGTCAAACTCAAGGCCTGCAGGCCACATCCAGCCCACAATTTGGTTAGATCTGGCCTGTGGGACCGTCCTAGAGACAACAAAGGGATAGACCCTGCTGCCTCCTGCCCTGCCCCCATGTACATGCAGCTGACATGTGATGAGCATCACCAGCAGCCCTGCTGCCCTCTCACCCTCCCCCGCCCCCTCCTGCTGGGTCTCCCATCATATTGCTGGGGATGCTTTGCTTACAGATCTGGGTCTCCTTGCATGGAGAGGGAGGGGCCACCCTCTGACCCCCCCCCCCTTTGCTTTCTGCTGCCACATGTCCCCTGGCTCTGCCCCTAAGGCCAGGGATGAGCAGGAGGGCAGCATTGGGTCAAGACTGGTGTAGGGAACTCCATGCAGCCACCATGAGCAACCTGGCCAAGGAGAGCAAGCACTGCAGCAGTCGCCATGAGGAAGGGGTCAGGGAGGCTGGGCTGGGCTGGGTTGGGCTGCGGGGTCCTTAGGAGCTTGTGGGCTGAACTGAGCACTTGCCCTCCACTGCCTGGGGCTCTGGACAGTCTGTGACTCCATCAGGGGGTCCTCTGAGTGGCCTGACAGGGACAGCCAGGCTCCTCTGTTGGACGAGGCTTTGGCTCTTGCCCTTCCTTTGCTGGAGACCTCTGGATCCCCCCTCAAAGCCTTGCCTGTGTCCCCTCAAAGGAAGTGGAGGATGACACTTCTGCATGTGGAAGCCTGGAGGAGAAAGTTTGCAGGAAGCCGTTTCCTCCAAGTCCACCTTCTTCCTTGAGAGATCTCTGGAGAGGAGAAGGGGGTGTGGGGAGCTGCATGAGGGGAAGCTGCCCCAACAAGCCATCATCCTTTCCACCTGTGATTGGAAACTGGGATTCCCTTTCATGAAGGCCCAGCCTCCCTCATGCTGCTCCCCTGCCGCCTCCTCCTCCTCTTCCTCCTCCTCCTCCTCCTCTTGCTCTCCAGAGACTCTCAAGGCAGAAGTTGGACTCAAGGGCTTCCTGCAAACTTTCTCCTCTGTGCTTCCACATACAGCAGCCTCGTCCTCTGCCTCCCAAATGCCAATGATGTCTGGGATTGAGAGAAGAATATATCCTTTGGCGTGCTATGCTCTCTCTCTCTCTCTCTCTCTCTCTCTCTCTCTCTCTCTCTCTCTCTCTCTCACACACACACACACACACACACACACACTCACTCACTCACTCACTCATTCACTCAAGCTTGGAGACTTTTATCCAGATCGGAGGTTACAAACTGCCGATCATCCCTGGGCTTGGGGAGAAGCCCTTCTCTTTCGTCTTTGCATAAAAGTCCCCAAACTTGGAATGTGGAGTGTGTGTGCGTGTGTGCACGCATGAGTGTACGTACTTGGCTGCCAGCAGTTTGGGGAGGTGAGGAGCTTGTGGGGCACCAAATTGTACTCAAGTCAAGTTAGCTGGCGCAACTTATTCCGTCCCGACCCATCTGCCCCAAGAAAGCCACACCCACACAGCCACACCAACACAACCACACCCACCTAGTCCCAGCAACCCGGCCATGACTATCCAGCAGGGGTGGGTTTCAGCAAGTACGCACCGGTATGCACGTATCCCTTCGTGAAATTTAGCGTGCCTTCCCATACCTGAGCTTCCGGAGGTCCTGTACCGGAACGCTCCCTCCCCTGGCCCCGCTTGCTCCCCCCACCTGCCCAGTCACCTCTCGCTCGCCCTGCCTGTCTTCAACAGACTTGCCCCTCCCACCAACTTCCTTTGCCGGAGTGGAGGATTGGGAGAAGCCCACGTGGCATGTGCTCCATTCTCTTTGACAGCTGCCTGGCTTCCAATGGAGGGGGAGAGAAATCCATGCATTTTTCCTCCCTCTGCATGGATTTTCCCCCCCCCATTGGAAACAAGATGGCTGTCAAAGAGAAGGGAGCGCACACTGCATGGGCTTCTCCTAACAACCAAAGAAAGAACAGGAGGTGAGGATTCCCACGTGGTGCGCTCCCTTCTCTTTGACAGCTGCCTGTTTTCCAATGGGGGGAGAAATACATGCATTTTTCCTCTCTCTGCATGGATTTCCCCCCCCCCCCATTGGAAATGAGGCAGCTGTCATACACATACACAGAGAGAGAGAGAGAGAGAGAGATACACCATGCATGTGTAAGGAGGACTTGATCAGCTGGGAGGCTGGCAAAAAAAGCCTCTGTTTCTCCGCTGCTGCGACTCGCAGAGGAAGGAAGCAGGGATGATGGCCGGTGCTTGCCCCCTTGCCACTTTCCCAGCCAGCCATCCAGTTAAGCAGGGCAGGCAGGGCTGCAGCTGGCATGTCGCAGCAGCGGTGGCGGCCATCATCCCTGCCTCCTTCCTCTGTGAGCCGCAGCAGCGGAGAAAAGAGGCTTCTTTTTTTGCCAGCCTCCCAGCTAATCCAGTCCCCCCTACACATGCACCTTGCATTGCAGTAAGTGTGGTGTTTCTCTCTGTGTGTTTTTGCATTTGTGTGGGTGACGTGTGTGCCTTCCGTGGCATGCCCAACACCTTCAGACACCCACCAGGTCACCCACTGAGCGGCAGAGAAATCTGGCTTCGGCAAAAGGAAAAATAGCCCTCTCTGCCACTCTGCTAAAAAGGCGGGAACCAAGGCCAAGAGATAACAGGACGACTAACCATATTCGATTAACCACCAAAGCGGTAAGAGGCGGAATTGGGAGCTCTGTGAATTGGCTTGTAGGACACAGAATGCGGTGATCGTAGGATTTAATTCATAGAATATATCTACGAATATAATTGGAATGGATGTGTGTGAGAGAGAGGGAGAGAGAGGGGAAGAGAGAGAAAAAAAGAGAGAAAGGAAGGAAGGAAGGAAGGAAGTGGGAGAGATACACACAAGGAAGGAAGGAAGGAAGGAAGGAAGGAAGGAAGGAAGGAAGGAAGGAAGGAAGAAGGAAGGAAGGAAGGAAGGAATGGCGGGAGAGTGAGAGAAAAAAGAGAGAGACAAAGATAGAAAGAGAAAGAGAGAGAAAGAAAGGGAAAGAGGAAGAAGGAAAGAGAAAGAAAGAATGGAATAAAGAAAGAAAGAAAGAAAGAAGTGGGAGAGAGATAAAAGAAAGAAAGAAAATGGGAGAGAGAGACGGAAGGAAGAAAGGAAGGAAGGAAGGAAAGAAAGAAAGAAAGAAAGAAGAAAGAAAGAAAGAAAGAAAGAAAGAAAGAAAGAAAGAGAAAGAGAACTTGTGACCACAATTGAGCCCAAAATTTTGGTTGCTAAGCAAGAACGTTGTTAAGTGAGTTTCACCATATTTTCCAAGTTGGCCATGCCCACCTGGTCACACAACCACCAAGCCACTCCCACCTGGTCACATGACCGCCAAGCAGTGACGTGTGGTGAAGTTTATGGCTAGTGAGGCAGCAATTTTTTTAGACTTATGGACTTCAACTCCCAGAATTCCACAGCCAGGCATGCTCAGTTCCGATTTAAAGCAACAGCTTTAAACTTATTTAAATAAGTTTTCTTCCTTCTTTTTCTTTTACCTTCCTCTCCTTCCTCCCTCTCTCCCCCCTCCCCCCTCTCAAACACACAAACACAAACACACACACACAGAAGTTGGATTCCAGTGTTTAATTCCATGTAGCTGATTTCCAGGGCAAAGGAGGAGTTATTTTTGCCCTCTCCAATGGCATTTTCTTTGATAAAAGGGACGGAAAGATGGTCTTTGGGTTCCCTCCTTGAATGAGAGAATCCGTTTTAGTCAAAACGTTCAAATGTAATAAAATGATCTTCCTGTCTCGATCTATTTCATTGGAAAAGATATCCGCCTGAGGAAAGAGCCTTTCACATCTCTGAAAGCCAGCCCAGGGTGGGATCTCTCCAGGATGGGCGCAAGACCGATCCATGTTCACCAGCAAAGGGCAAAACTCTCTTTCATGGCCTCATTTCCCACCCGAAGCTTCCCCATTTCTTCTCCATTCTTTTGCTTTCCACAAAAACAGGGACGCGCTTTGGGAAGGCGGGAGCCCAGAGGAGCCCACCGGCGCCCGCACCGCCTGCTCTGGAAGCCAAACTGCCGCCCGGGACTTCCCAGCTCAGCTGCGTCCCGGGCGGGTGGCGCCTGCCAGACGGGACAACAGGAGCTGTGAGGGAGCACGGGCTCCAGGGGCTCTGAGCGTCCACCTGCCTGAGCTGTGCCTTGGACGAAAGAAAGCGCTTTAGTCAGTGGGGTGTCAGGGGAGAGGATAGAATCTCTCCTCCTCTCCCCCGACACCCCACTGACTAAAGCACTTTCTTTCGCCCGCGGAAGAGCTCAGGCGGGCGAAAGGAAGCAGTTTAGTCAACGGGGTGTGGGGGAGAGGAGGAGAGAATGCCTGGAGGAGGAGAATCTCTCCTCCTCTCCCCCGACACCTCACTGACTAAAGCGCTTTCTTTCGCCCACGGAAGAGCTCAGGTGGGCGAAAGAAAGCGCTTTAGTCAGCGGGGTGTGAAGGAGAGGAGGAGAGAATGTCTGAGCATTCTCTCTTCTCCCCCGACACCCCACTGACTAAAGCGCTTTCTTTCCCTCGCGGCAGAGCTCAGAGCTTTAGAGGCTTTTTTAAACAGGCAGTCATTCACGGTGAGGCAGCAGCTAGCTAGTTTCACTTCAGCACTCGCCTTTTCCCATTTACATTTTTTTTCCTTTTCATGATTGACAGTGGTGAGGCTCTGCCTCCCCTGCCTCCTCTGACCGCACATCACTGCCGCCAAGCCACTCCCACAAAACAGGCCAAACCTACAGAATTGACTCTAAAAATTTTTGAAACCCACCACTGCCACCCAGCCACGCCCATCTGGCCACTGTGAGTCGTCATAGTGTTATCTGCTACTGGCCCTTTGAGGGCAACCATGAGGCAGATGCGGCCCTCAATGAAACTGAGTTTAACCATCCGTGAAGGGGAGATTGAACTTCTCTGCTTGACTGGCTCAGCTCTCAAAGGGCTCCCCCTTTCAGGATTTTTTCCCCTCTTATTCGGCCAGAATCTCCTCTCTTGTCCCGGAGTTCATGTTACCAGGACTGACTCTCTCTGGAAGATTCTAAGCTTTTGTCTGAGCATCTTTCAGTTAGGCTGTATCCTCCCTTCTCCCACTGGGAGATTTTGTATGTTGGAGAAGCTGCTCCCAGACTTCTTTCTTTCCACTTCCGTAGAGCAAGGTGGCTCTTCTCCTCCTTGTCTTTCTTTGAGGCCAAGAGTAGCTCCTTTGAGCTCTTCCTCGGCTTCCTTGCCTGGCCCAGGTTTTCTGCAAGGTCTTCTCCAAGTGTGGGGCCTCCAAGGGGACCTGGGACTTGAGTGGGGTCTCTGCTCTAGAAGGTTCACTATAATTGACCAATTGTGTCACATTTATATTTTTCCACTATATATCTTCTCAGTATAAGATTGACAAATCTTGCTAAACCCTTTTTCTTTGCTTATGCAGTTCTCCTAATATAAGCATATTTGAAAGATACAAAATTGGAGAAGAAATACACACACACACACACACACACACACACACACACACACACTCCTTCTTGCTCTTCTCTGGACCTGCCAGACAGCTAGCCTCTCTCAGCCGCTGCTGGGTGAGGATACCTCCCTAAAAAGCCCGCTTGCCTCTTCTTCCCACCCCCAAGGAAGAATTGGCAAGAAAGGGGCCAGGAAGGTGGCGGCACTTGGCTGCGGCACGTTTGCAAAGTGCCTGAAACTGAGCTGGCCATCTGGTGATGCAGGTTCAGAAAAAAGCAAGAAGGAGGGGGGGCTGTTTTCTGGAAAGAGGGGAGGGGGCCAACGGCCATCGCTCCTTCACTCCTTTCTTCCCCCCCCCCTACCTTTTCCCTTCTGCTTAAGAGTGCTTGTGCCTCCTTTTTTAAAAAAAATAATTTTTATTGAATGTTTTAATCTTTAAAAACAGTAAGGAAGACACAACAAGGAAAAAACAAGATAAAATAAGACATAACAAAACATAGAACATACATAACAGTATACAGTAATTTTACAGCTTTCTATATTGGCTTTCCTGCTTAGCTTTTATAATTCTCCCTTCTGCATTGCCTTCCTATCACTATAACCTTGTCCTATAATGTAACAAACATAATATTAACACTTATAATAATATTAATTATTTGTATCTTCATATATTTGTATTCTCTATTTTCTGCCTTGGCTTCTGTTTTCTAGCCACTTGTACATTTTATTCCATACTTTATAGAAGTCCGATTCTTCTCTTTCTTTTAGTTCTATTGTCTTTTTATCCATTTCTGCGCATTCGAGTATTTTCCTAATCGTAGTTTCATCTGAGAGTGTATTGATTTTTTTCCAGTTTTGTGTGAAGGCAATCCTGGCTACAGTGAGTATGTGTATGGTTATGTAGTGAGATTGTTTGTCCATTTTTTGATCTAGTAGTCCTAATAACAATGTTTCTGGTTTGAGTTCTATTTTTCGTGCAGTAATTTCTTCTAAACATTTCCGGATTTTGCACCAATACTTCCTTGTGATGGGGCACGTCTACCACATGTGATAGAATGTTCCAAAGAGTGCTTGTGCTTCCAAGCGCCTTTGGCTTGGAAAATGGAAGCAGGCAAGATCTCCACCGGCTTCTTTCCCAGGCTTTTGGCCATTAAGACGGGCAGCGATCTGCTTTTCTTGCCCATTTCCTCTGTCTTAAAGGGAAACGTGGATGTGTACCCGTGTGTGGGCTCCCGCATGAATGCTCGCCACTAATAGTGCACAGGGTGCACAACTTTCCGGAAAACAGCCCCTCCTTGCTCTTCTGTGGACCTGCATCTCCCGGTTCAACTTCAGGCAGCTTGCAAACACCTTCCTGGCCCCTTTCTAGGCAATTCCCACTCAGGGATGGGAAAAAGAGGCAAGCAAGCTTTTTAGGGAGTTCTCCACATCATCAGCAGCTGAGAGGTGGCCGTCTGGCCGCCTCCCCTCCAATGGAGTGGGAGGGAGAACTCCCAATCCCTTTCCCAAGTAACCGAAGGGAGCGTATGATTCATAGCACTTGGAACAGTTCAGTTTAATAGCTTGGGGGTGGCTTTGGCACTCTCTTTTTGGCCTCCCCCCACCCCATTGAGTGGTGCAAACTCTTTTGGGGATGAAGATCTGGAGCGGCTCCCCACTTCAAGTCAAGGTTGAGTGCTGATCTTCTCCCCTTAGCACAGAACCAAAGCCATCCCTGGTTTTGGTGCCAGGTGGCTTCACAGGAAGGCCTGCTAGCACCAAAACAAAGATAGCTCGCGCATGCGCAGGGTGGGAAAGCACCAAAAACACAGCATGGGGGAGCCGTGCTGCACCCCCCTGCATGCGCGCTCCCCCACTCCTGCCTCCCCTCGCGCATGCACCTGCGACCTCCCCCTACACCACACGCATTCACACGCGTCTCCCACTGGTACCAGAGACCCAAATGTCAGCTGGCTGGTGGGAGGTGCATGGGCATGCGTGGTGGATCTGAGCTGGGCGACGGCTCGCGTGCCAGCAAAAAGGGCTCTGCATGCCATAGGTTCACCATCATGGCTCTAGAAGGTTCACTTTAATTGACCAATTGTGTCAATTATATTTTCCCAATATATAACTTCTCAGAATATGATTGTCAAATCTTGCTGAACCTTTTTTCTTTGCTTATGAAGAGAATGCTCTCCTAACTAGGCATATTTGAAAGATAGAAAATTGTAGAAGAAATATTCAAATCTGTGACAAGAAACAAAGTTTTCTGCTTTTCAAATTCTTGAATGTTTCATTACTAGTTTCATCCCTTTCTGGACAAGAACAAGTTTTGCAATCTTTCCGACCTTGACCTCTACTTGGACCAAAATGGAGATATAGTAGCAGATCTGGGCATCTACAGCTTCTTGTTTCGCCTGAAGGAGGATGCCAGGAGAAAGATTATGGGGATTATTGAAAGACAGAGACCTTTTTTCAGAGAAGATGCTCATACACATTTTAAGCTGCTCAACAAGGTGAAATTATGGCGTCTTTGTTTTCCAAACCCCGAAGTCCCGTTTCAAGTGAGCTCAGCCTTGTCCCCAAGGTGGTTGACCTTCAGGTTGAACTGAATGTGGGGAGTAGAAACCTGTTGGTTGTCTTAGACTGCTTGGGAGTGTTATTCCATTTTGTGGACCATCTACAATTCAGTATCTCCATCAGAAACCCAGAAGGGCTGGGGAGTGTGTAGCTAATTGTATCAGTTTTGTACACAAATAGCAAAGAAGGCAATTCAGTTGACCAGTGCCTGGATTTAGGTTTGGAGAGGTAAAATTAAATCATGATTGGATGAAGGTCCTTTGGGTTCCATTGGGAAGACGCTTCATCTTGTCCTGCTTGGGGAAATTGTTCCCTGAAAAGTCAGGCTCATGGTCTGGGATATTCTTAAAGAGACCAGACATAGTCAGAGTTATCTGTGCCTCCCTTTCACACACACACCGGAATGGAGTGAGTGACCTTCTTCTCCTAGGAAGGAACTCCAAGGCTCTCCGTTCACATGAAATTGCCATGGCTCTTCTGATGTGTCCTGACCCAGACAGTTGAAGCACTGAAACAAGATTTTGATCCAAAGAAAAGCCATTCCTCATCTATGAAGTTAGAAGAGAGAAAGGAAATGCTAGATTTGGCCTTTGGCTTGTAAGAGGTTCCTTTTTGAGAGACACTTTATCATGAAAGTGTCTCTTTCTCATCCATTTCATCTCACTCCAGTTCTAGAAACTAGGGAGTCAGTTTTAGTCTGACTTCTCCAGTATGGCAGACCCAAGGTTGAACAAATAACTGTGCAAATTAACAAAGAACATCTCTGTTAAAATTGACAGTCCTAATTTCTAAGGAATATTTCCCTTGTGTTTTAAGTTCAAGGTAGTTTTGGACTACTTTCAAAGGATGGAAGCTTTGCAATGCTTTACATACTCTAGAAGAAAATTTTCCAGATTCTACTGGTGAGAAGTTTTTTTCTTCATCACAGGCCATGATGAGGAAGTCCTGGCTTTCACTTACTGCTTAAATCTTTCCTCAATTCCATCCACTCAGATTTTATTAAGTAGAAACTTCCTTTATTGCTATATGATATGCCAGAAGCAAAAGGGAGGAATTAAGTGAAGAATCTGCAGTAATTTCATCTCCAAAAAATATTTTGAATCACTTAGAGATTTCAAATTTGTCTAAGTGAATCCTAGAGTCTACTTGGCTAATGTCCATGCCTACCTCCATTTTCCATGGATGGAGAGTCCTAACACTTTTTCTTTGCCATTTCTCCTTAGTCCCTGCCAGAGTCCAAATGTGTGGCAAGTTGTCATCCTGGATTTGTCAAGAGGTTTCGAGAAGGAGAGCCATTTTGCTGCTATGACTGCGTTCCTTGTCCGGAGGGGACCTTCTCCACTCAAGAAGGTGGGTGAGACTGGAGGAAAGGAAATGGAACTGATTCACTATATACATCAAATAATAAAGGTTCCTATGATGGCTCTGAACATCACACAGGACATTATTTGGGTCCAATTCTTCTCTCACTTTCATAAATGATTAAACAAAAATTGATTTTTTAAAATATATATGTATACTTTTTATCTTCTCTCACTGGAGGTATTAATAAATAAGTCCTTGACAATGCTCCTGGTATCACTTGTTGTCCAAAGAAGATATTTCTTGAAAGGTAAAAGGAGAGAATAGTAAGGGAATATGTTTCTTTTTTCTCAGATGCAGGAAAATGCACCAAGTGTCCGGATGAAAAATATCCAAATGAGGACAGAGTCCAATGTATCCCCAAAGTTATAACCTTCCTGTCTTATGAAGAACTTCTGGGAATCATCCTGATCTCCTTTGCTGTAGTTTTGTTCCTAAACTCAGGCCTTGTTTTAATCATCTTCATTAGATACCGAGAAACTGCCATTGTGAAAGCCAACAACCGGGACCTCTCCTACATCCTCCTGGTCTCCCTCCTGCTATGCTTCTTGTCTCCTCTTCTCTTCCTTGGTCAACCAAGGAAAGCCACCTGCCTTCTCCGACAAACGGTTTTCAGCATCATCTTCTCAGTTGCCATTTCTTCTCTCTTGGCCAAAACCATCATGGTGGTGCTGGCTTTCCTGGCCACAAAACCAGGAAACCGAGGGAAGAGATGGTTGGGGAAGAGCTTGGCCAACTCCATCATCCTTTCTTCTTCTGCAGTCCAAATTATCATCTGCTCCATCTGGCTGGGAGTTTCTCCCCCCTTCCCTGACTCTGACCTCCACTCCAAGCCTGGAGAGATTATCCTGCAATGCAACGAAGGGGCTGTTGTCATGTTCTACATCACCCTCAGCTACATGGGCTTCCTGGCTGCCATCTGCTTCACGGTGGCTTTCCTGGCCAGGAATCTGCCTGGGGCCTTCAACGAAGCCAAGCTGATCACCTTCAGCATGCTGGTCTTCTGCAGTGTCTGGGTGACTTTTGTGCCCACCTACCTGAGCACCAAAGGGAAATACATGGTGGCTGTTCAGGTCTTCTCCATCCTGGCCTCCAGTGCTGGTCTGCTGGTCTGCATCTTCATCCCCAAGTGCTACATTATCCTTCTGAGGCCAGACCTGAACACAAAGGAGCATCTCACAGCCAGAACAAATGTAAAAACATGAGAAAAAACACCATGATATTTAAGAATGGTATAATGTCCATTTATTTGAACGAATACCTGAATTATTTCCACTTAGATAGTATGCAGGAATCAAAGAACATATCTACATGTTTCCAAATGGGAAATTGTTGAAGGATCTTGATTCTTATAACTGCCTTCCTTTTCACCTCATTAAATCTTGCTAAAGAAAACTCTGTGAAAGTCATTCAGAGGGATTTGTTGTTCATCAACTGCCAATGAATTTGACACTTTTTAAAAACGATTTCAGCAATGATTCCCTTGGACAGCACTAAAAGTGTATGTGTGAGAGAATGAATAGGAAAAGTGGTAAGATAGATTCTATGGGAGCCAAGCTCCAACTACCATGTTATTTGATAATCTCCATGAGAGCCATTGGCCATCCCACCAAGCCAGAGAAGGTGGGGGCCTCCCGGTCCTCTTGCTTAGATGTTCTCATCCAAGGAGACCTACTTAGTTCACCTTTTCCATAGCTGCTCCTGCCCTGTGAAAGAGGATTTTCCATGAGATCCACCATCCTGTCTCCATCCTGTTTTTTGGGTGATAAGGACAGCAGAAACATCCGGTTCTTTTCCCCAGTGCATGGACCAGGTTGAGACTGGAGTCCAGAAGATGTGGGTGGAGAAACCCCACAGGAGAGTCAGACTGCATCCTGAGGAGATTGGGCTCCTTGTGGCTGCACCAGGTGAATAGTTGCAAGCAGGAGATTGGCTGTGTCTCAAACTCCATCAGAGGAAAGAAAGAGGGTCTCCCTCTCTTCAAGGTGAGAAGCCCAGCAGTGCAACCCTTGGAGGCCTGATCTGGTGGGTTTCCCTCCGTCATCTCAGGCTGCTTCCAACCCCAGAAGCCCCAAAAATAAGTCCTTCAGAAGGACTTTGCTCCCGGCTCCCAGGAAGCAAGCAGAAGGGAGAAAAAAGGGGAAGTTCTAATTATGAGATCCTGAAGATAAATTACAATGGACTATGAGGCAATAAAGATAGTCCTCCACTTATGACCACAATTTCTGTTGCTAAGTAAGTTCTGTGTCATTTTACAAACTTTTTGCCACAGTTGCTAAGCAAATGAGTGCAGTCGTTAAGTAAATCAAGCGGTCGGTAAGCAAACCTTATAGTGATCCCATGACCCTAAGGTATGGCAACTGTCATAAATACACACCAGTTCCCAAGTGCCTGAGTTTTGATCATGCGACCAGGGGGTGTTGCAGCGGTCGTAGGTGTGAAAATTGGTCCTGAGTCATTTTTCTCAGTGTTGTTCTAACTTCTGTCACTAAATAAATCATTGAAAGTTGAGGACGACCTGTTGTCCTCAGGGCAGTTTTTGACAACGAGGCTCCTGCCCTTAAGATTCAATCGGAATAGAGCTGGAAGGGACCTTGGAGGTCATCTAGTCCAACCTGCTGCTCAAGCAGGAGACCCCAGGCCATTCCATACAAAGGACTGTCCTTCAGTGAGTCACAGCCAATTTCTCGACCTCTTGTGCCCCAGATGGTAAAGAAACCACTGCAGTTGTGGAAGGAACCCCGAGATCCTTAAGGGAAACCGGCTTCTCCCATCGACTCCGTTTGTTGGGAGCTGGCTGGGAAAGTGGCCAATGGAGGCCACACGACCGAAAGACGGCAACCCTGGCAAATACACGCTGGCTGCCAAAGGCCCAAAGGTTGATCATGAGACTGTGAGAACGTTGTGATAGCCGTAACTATGAGGACATTTTTCAGGTTGTGATGATGGTTGTGGGGGATCCGGTTCCAGCATCATCTGTTTTATTAATGGAAGACCTGCCATCTGGTCCTATTTTGGCAGCGGAGATCTCTGCACACTCCGCCAAGGACCATGTCATCGCCCAAGTGCTCAATTGGGTGTGGAGGGGGTGGCCGAGGGGGCCAGTCAACACAGAGTTCCTTCCCTTCCACACCCAGCTATATGAGTTGTCCACTCAAGGGGACTGCCTACTCTGGGGGAGTCGTGTGGTGGTACCCCAGAGGCTGCGGTGGCCAGTTTTGGCAGCTTCTCCTCTAGGCCAGCCAGGCATCATGCGGATGAAGGCACTTGCCCGCAGTTATGCCTGGTGGCCCAACTTAGACAAGGGCATCACTGATTGGGTCGCATCTTGTCAGCCTTGCCAAGAGTCAAGGCCAGCCCCCTTCCACCCCAGCATGCGAGTGGGAAGCACCCAAGACACCTTGGTCAAGGGTGCATATTGACTTTACAGGGCCTTTTCATGGACAGACGTTTATGGTGGTTGTGGATGCCTACTCAAAGTGGCTTCAGGTGGTACTCATGACTTCGGCCACCTTGGACGCCATGATCAGGGCCCTTAAAAGGCTATTTGCGACTCACGGACTTCTAGATGTCCTTGTTTCGCACAACGGGCCACAGCTCACATCAAGGCAGTTCAAGCTCTTCCTGGTGGGTCACAGCATTCATCATGCCGATTGCACCATTCCATCCTGCTAGCAACGGGGAGGCTGAGCGGATGGTCCGATCAACAAAGGAAGCACTGGCAAGGATGGCCCGGGGGATTGGCAAACACGGATAGCTGAGTACTTCCTGGTCCAGCACGTCACACCCAGCTCCACCACCAACAGGAGTTCGGCCAAACTCTTAATGGGTTGCCACCTGCAGACCGACTTGGACTGGCTGCACCTGGACTACTCCTCGGACAACTCCTGCAGACTTGACCAACCAGCTCCGGTCATTCTCACTTGGGGACCTTGTCTATGCCCACAACTATGCCAGGGGCCCTTCCTAGATTCCTGCCCGCGTAGTGGACATTATTGGGCTGCGTTCCTACAGCGTGGCACTCAAAGATGGCAGGCTGTGGTGCCACCTCATCGACCAACTGCATGGCTGCCTCGGATCCTTCGTCTGTCACCAGCCAGAAGGGACTCCGCCACCACAAACAACAGTGCCGTCAAGAGACTGTGGTGAGTGACAGACGGTTCCTCTTGTGTTGGAAGCACCAGGGACCGAGCCCTTGCTGCCACCACAAGCTATACCTGAAGCAGCCACTCTGCCTTGTCAAGGCTCTGGAGCTACTGGTCTTGAGATGGAACCTCGTAGGTCGGGACGGACACATCACTGCCCTGCCTACCTAAAAGACTCCATATGTTGTTATTTTAATCACCATAATGCTCCATCTTGGTGGGAAGGGGTGTTATGTATTGTATATAGTTGTCAGTTGAAGTTCTCTATCTGGTCCTCTGTTGGAGCGGGAAAATACTCTCTCCTGATTGGCTGTTTGGCTGAGCAGTTTCCTATAAAAGGAGCTGTGTCAGTCAGGGAGTTCAGTTGCCTCACAGTAAATGAAGAGCTGTTTGAAGTCACTCAGGCCTCCCTTCCCTTCAATCGCCCAGAACTTATCAATGGCCAAATCAGGCCTTTGATTCTGCCTCAAGTTTATCTTTTCCAATAAGCAATCGAGTTGGAAGTTCATGTAAGAGCAATTTATTACTCTGATATAAAGTGTGTTCTCCCTATGAAAAGGGGGAACCTCCAGAAATGGATTTCACTTGCTTTTATAGTTTGTACCACAAAAAACTTCAAAGCAAAAGTTGATTGGTTTAGAAATACCGTATTCTTCGGTCTATAAGATGCAACCCCCCCCCCAATGGGTGGAAATGTCTGTGCATCTTATAGAGTAAATGTTGCTGAAGCCCTGCCCACCTGCCAGCCCCCACCCTTTGGAATCTGCCTCCCAGCAATTTGCCTCCTTGCAGCAAACAGCAAACAGCCTGGTCAGCTTCAGCACAGACTGATTTAGCACCAGCAGCTGATTGGTGGTTGGATCAGCCTCCTGAAATACCACTGTTCCAGGTTGCGAGGATCATTGCCGCCCATCACTGCAATTGCAGCCTATCACTGCTGCAGCCTATTGCCACCTCCATGGACCCCATTTTTGGCCATGTGTCGTGTTTTTGACCTCCACACGCCCCATTTTCAGCCTCTGTGCACCCCATTTTTGGCCTGTTACAGGCAGCCAATCACTGCCGCCTGGAACAAGGCTGATCCAACTGCCAATCAGCTGCTCGTGCTAAATCACACTGTGCTGAAGCTGACCAGGCTGTTTGCTGGGAGGCAGAAGCAGATTCTTTTTCCTTGTTTTCCTCCCCAAAAGCTAGGGGTGTCTTATAGTCTGGAGCGCCCTATAGTGCGAAAAATATGGTAAGGGGTAGGGAGGGGTAGGTGCGAGGATAGACAAAAAACTTTTAGTCGGTTGGGAGACCATGGTCGTTGGACACGCCCGGTCACTTGTACCAACCCCCGCATACTAGGTGGCCAGGATCTACAGAGCCAGGGCCTGAGGCTGATGCTGTGTAATGCGAGGTCTGTTGTCAACAAGGCCCCCCTCATAAAAGACCTGATTTCAGAGGGGGAGCCAGACCTCGCAGGAATAACGGAGACCTGGTTGGGCCACGAGGGAGGTCTGCCCCTCGTGGAAATGTGCCCACCGGGCTACCGCGTATTCCACCAGCCATGGGCCCAGGGTAGGGGTGGTGGGGTAGCGGTGATTATACGGGAGAGTCTGGAACCGAGAGAGTTCACTGTGCCACAGACATCCGGGTGTGAGTCTCTGGGCGTGAGATGGGGCCCAGGGAGACAGTTGGGCCTGCTGATTGTATACTTGGCTCCTCGCTATACATCAGCGGCCCTGCCCGAACTCCTCGAGCTGATTGCAGAGATGGCAGTTGAGACCCCAAAACTGTTAGTTATGGGGGATTTCAACTTGCCGTCGATGGGAGAGGCATCCGAGGCGGTTCGGGAGTTCATGGCTTCCATGACAGCCATGGACCTGACTCAAGTAATTCAGGGCCCCACACATGAGGGAGGTCACACTCTGGATCTTGTTTTTGTCTCTGGCCAGTGGGCGAGTGATTTGGGAATAGGGGATTTAGCCATCACACCCCTGTCATGGTCAGATCACTCACTACTCTGGCTTGACTTCCCTGGTACTACCCCCCACCGCGGGGAGGCGGAACCAGAATGTCCTAGATGGTTCCGCCCCAGGCGCCTGATGGAACCGGATAGGTTCCAGACAGAGTTTGGGCCACTTCCTGTCGACCTGACCCACTCCCGGATGGAGGACCTGGTAGCCGCATGGAATAATGCGGCCGCCGGGGCCTTAGACCGGGTTGCGCCTTTGCGGCCTCTCCTGTGGCAAAGAACCACCCTGGCCCCTTGGTTTACCGAGGAGCTGAGGGTGATGAAACGCCACAAGAGACGCCTAGAGAGCAGATGGAGATCCTCTCGTTCCGAATTTGACCGAACACAGGTAAGAACCTATTTAAGGAATTGAGAGTGGCCAAATGCTGATATTGTGCCGCTCTCATTGCATCCGCAGACAACCGCCCTGCCACCCTGTTTCGGGTGACCCGCTCCCTTCTGTCACAGAGGCCGCGGGAAGCCCCCTTGCAGGGCAGGGCAGAGGAATTTGGGGAATATCTGCAGAATAAAATCGCTCAGATCCGGAGGGAATGGGTCTCCCTCAGTGATCCAGGGGGGACTTCCGAGGCTAGTCTTGAGAGACCATTCTGGGAGGAATGGTCTCTGTTGCCACCGATGATTTGGACAGGTTGCGTGGGCGATTGCAAGCCACCACATGTTTATTGGACCCATGTCCCTCCTGGCTTGTACTGGCATCCTGGGAGGTCACACGAGGCTGGCTCTTGGGACTAGTGAATGCTTCGTTGAGCGAGGGGTTCCTACCAGCTGCCTTGAAAGAGGCGGTTGTGAGGCCCTTACTCAAGAAGCCTTCTCTGGACCCAACTGAGCTAGCTAATTATCGTCCTGTCTCCAACCTTCCCTTTTTAGCGAAGGTTGTAGAGAGTGTGGTGGCCATACAGTTCCCACGTCACCTGGAGGAAACTGATTATTTAGACCCGCGCCAGTCCGGCTTCCGACCCGGGCACAGCACAGAGACGGCCTTGGTCGCGTTGGTTGATGATCTCTGGAGAGCCAGGGATAGGGGCTGTTCCTCTATCCTGGTCCTATTAGACCTCTCAGCGGCTTTCGATACCATCGACCATGGTATCCTACTGCGCCGGCTGGAGGGGCTGGGGGTAAGGGGCACCGTTTTACGGTGGTTCTGCTCCTACCTCTCCGACCGGACGCAATGTGTGTTGGCAGGGGAGCAGAGGTCGACCCTGAGGCCTCTCACTTGTGGGGTATCGCAGGGGTCGGTCCTCTCACCCCTCCTGTTCAACACATACATGAAACCGCTGTGTGAGATCATCCGTGGTTTTGGGGTGGGATACCATCTGTACACTGACGACACGCAGCTGTACATTTCCACCCCGAACCACCCCTAGGAGGCCATTGACGTGATGTCCCAGTGTTTGGAAGCCGTACGGGTCTGGATGGGAGACAACAGACTTAAACACAACCCCTCCAAGACGAAGTGGCTTTGGCTACCGCCCCCCCGGTTCAACCAGCTGACTCCAACGCTGGCCATTGGGGGCGAGCAACTGGCCCCCGTGGAGCGGGCGTGCAATTTGGGCATCCTCCTAGATGCCCGGCTGTCTATGGATGACCATGTGGCAGCCGTGGCAAGGGGGGCGTTCCACCAGGTTTGCCTGGTGCGCCAATTGCGCCCCCTACTGGACCGGGATGCCCTTCGCACAGTCACTCATGCACTGGTGACGTCCCGTTTGGATTACTGTAACGCTCTCTACATGGGGCTCCCCTTGAGATGCACCCGGAGACTGCAGTTGGTCCAGAACGCGGCCGCGCGGGCAGTTATGGGGAGTACAAAGTACTCCCATGTGACACCTCTCCTGCGCGAGCTGCACTGGCTCCCTGTAGTCTTCCGGGTGCGTTTCAAGGTGTTGATCACCATCTTTAAAGCGCTCCATGGCACAGGACCTAGTTACTTGCGGGATCGTATCCTGCCCCATACATCCCTGCGACCAATTCGCTCTCACAGAGAGGGACTCCTCCGGGTGCCGTCCACTAAGCAATGCCAGAGGGCGGCGCCGAGGCGTAGGGCCTTCTCTGTGATGGGCCCAGCCCTCTGGAATGACCTCCCCCCGACATTAGGACAACTACCGATCTCCGCTCCTTCCGCACAAAACTCAAGACCCACCTGTTCCAACTAGCCGGCCTGGCTTGAATTATAACTACATTTTCTAATCCCCCTGGACAATTTTAAATTTTAAATTAAGTCTGACTTTTTGGGTATTTTAATTGTTTTAATCTTACTGTGTTGTTTTAACTTATGATTATTTATTTATGTATTGTAAATTGTTTTTGTATATACCTCCTCTTCGTCATTTGTTGTATATTGAATTGTACGCCGCCCCGAGTCCCTTTGTGGAGAGGCAGCGGCCTATAAATTGAATAAATAAATAAATAAATAAATAAATAAATAAATAATCATCTCTTCAGTTACATCATAAGAATGACAGCATTGCCATAGAAAAGAGAATTGTATTCTGAATAAAGTAAAAGAAACATTTGAAAAGGGAAAACATCAAAATGGGGTTGGGAAAAATACATCCTCAGCGCTTCCCAAGGTTGGGCTGGACTATCTTCTTCTTTCACAGAGACTTGAGAACAGCTAAAAACGAAAGTGTTGTCTACAATGTATTGAATGCTCCCCTGCCAATCCTGGTTCCCGAAAGAGAGGCTTTTTCTTGAAGGTTATGTGAAATGTTCAGCAATACAATTGAAAAAGCAAATTTAAAAGAAAAGAAAACAGTATTACAATAGCCACATTTCAAGTATTACAAAGTCCATCCTCTGTGGCCCTCAGGTTACATCTGTTCTCTGTTGCTGTCCTTTTAGTTGCAGCTGGGATCTCCGATAGAGATGGCTGTGAAAGGATGGGAAGGAGAAGAAGCCGTTATGTTTTGGCACTGCCACGATGCCTCCTGGGTAAGTCCCAGGCAGTCAGGCAAGACAAACAAAGCTTTCCCTAGCTCTTGTTTGTGGGGTTTTAGAAGCAACTCACTCTGGGTGAGGTTAGGATGGTCCCTGGGTAGAAATTCTGTGTGTATAAAGCACCACAGAACAAACAGAGTACAATCACCATGTGCTTTACTGCTCAATTATCTAACTGTAACAGAAAACAGGAAACTCAGAACAAAAGAGCATAGAGTATATACCATAGTTCCAAACTTCTATACACTCTACTGGCTAAATACTACTGTAGTTGTTGCATAAAAATACATTCCAACAATGCCTTTGGAGGCATCCAGATCATGGTTGTCCCAAAGGTGCCCCCCCACACCACCCCAGTCAAGAGGCAACTGGACTTTCTGGTTTTTCTTTTTTAGACACTTCACTTCTCATCCAAGAAGCTTCTTCAACTCTGACTGGATGGTGGGGAATGGAAGGATTGATACTTATACTAATCCTTCCATTCCCCACCATCCAGTCAGAGCTGAAGAAGCTTCTTGGATGAAAAGCAAAACATTTTCAAAGAAAAATTAGAAAGTCCAGTTGCCTCTTGGGGGGGGGGGGGAGGCAGAAGCACCTTTGGGATTCCAACAATGAATTCCAACATCCTCCACTGATGGAAAATATTCCCCTCTGGGACTAAGTCAGTGTTCCTCAACCTTGATCACTTTAAGATGGGTGGACATCAACTCCCAGAATTCTCTAGGCAGTATAGAGGTAGTCCTGAACTTACGACCACAACTGAGCCCATAATTTATGTTGCTAAGCAAGACAGTTGTTAAGCAAAGTCAATGGGGAAGCCAGATTTGCTTAATCGCCTTGTTACTAGCTTATTAATTGCAATGATTCACTTAACAACCGTGCAATAGACATTTAATAAATAATAAATAAATAAACAGTGGAGAAAAGTCATTAAATAGGGCAAAACTCACTTAACAAATGTCTCATTTAATAACATAAATTTTGGGCTCAATTGTAGTCGTAAGTAGAGGATTACCTCTAAAGAATTATCGGTTTTCCTAGGGAGCTGAAAAAGCTGGTCATGACAGAGAGAAAAAATGTGGATTCAAGTGCTTCTCATTCAGTGACTGCAATCGATCCAGTTATTAAATAAAATACATTAAGGGATAAAGAGAGGCTGCAAAGATTGCTCTGGTCTCCTATGGAATAGAATAGGATAGGATAGGATAGGAATAGGAATAGAATAAACAGAATAGAATAAGGAATAGAGAATAGAATAGGATAGGGATAGGAATAGGGATAGAATAGAATAGGAATAGAATAAATAGAATAGAATAAGGAATATAGAGTAGGATAGGATAGGATAGGAATAGGAATAGAATAAATAGAGTAGGAATAGGAATAGGAATATAGAATAGAATAGAATAGAATAGAATAGAATAGAATAGAATAGAATAGAATAGAAAATATGGACTGGATCAGACTGGACTGGACGAGCGGAGCAGAAGAGAAGAGAATTCTTTATTGGCCAAGTGTGACTGGACAGACAAGGAATTTGTCTTCGGTGCATAAGCTCTCATTGTACATAAAAAAAAGAAGTGATCAATCATGATCATAGTCACCATAAAAATAGAAAGATCAATTTCTTCTGTGCCGTGTGTGTGTGTGTGTGTGTGTGTTGCCCTCACTGGGTAGAGAGGGGTTGAACAGGTTTGTTCTTCTTCTTAAGCTGTTTTTCTTTCCGCATTGTTAAAAAATACTACAGGTATTTATCAACTTACAGGAGTTCATTTAGTGACCATTCAAAGTTACAACCGGATTGAAAAAACTGACATGATCATTTTTCACACTTGTGACTGCTGCAGCATCCCTGTGGCCACATGATCAAAATTTGGATATTTATGACGGTTGCCGTGTCCTGGGGTCATGTGATCCCCTTTTGCCACCACCTGACAAGCAGAGCCGATGGGGAAGCCTTATCCACTTAACAACTGTGTTACTAACTTAACAACCTCAGTGATTCACTTAACAACTGCAGGAAGAACGGTTGTAAATGGGGCAAAACTCACTGAATAAACATCTCGGTTAGTTACATAACGTTTGGGTTCAATAGCGGTCGTAAGTTGAGGACTACCTGTACACACCATTGATCACAATGGTATTTAGCCCGAAATCGGTGCAATGAAATATATTTCTATCTCGTCCGGTCGTTCTTTGGCTCTCCGTCTCCCCTTTCCCACCCCTGGTTCTCCGTCCATTGCAGCAAAGGCCTCGTCCTCGTCCCCGCAGGGCCTCCCAGGATCCTGGCAGGGAAATGGGAACGGCGCCTCCTTCTGGCAATTCAGTCTGGCTGCAGGCCCACCAAAGCACCTGGGGCATTTTCTGGGCAACAGAGTTCGGCCCGAAGCAATTCCCTCTGTTGCCATGGCCACAAGGGGCACACTAAAAAGGAAAAGGAGAAATGAAACACGAAGGATGAACACCTGGAGGCATAAGTTCCTGCTAAGGAGCCCTGGCTCCTTCCCACTGCTAAATCCCAAAGCATTGAAGGTAGACTGCTGCTCAACCTGGAGGCTCCCCAAATGGCCACCTCAGGGGATCAATCTCCCGTGCTGTCAAACCGGCCTCCTTCAGCAACCAAGAAAGAAAACACTTAGCTCCATTTTTCAGAATTAAAAGTACTTTTACTGGTTATGAAAAGATAGCAGCAAAGTAAGGCAAGGTCTGAGGCAGAAGGGCGCAGAATCATACATATCAATATTTGTCCAACCCCCTCCCCCCGACAACCCCCATCCCATTGCCCAATCTGCAAATCCCTCAGGTGTCATGTGGGTTGCATCTCCAAGAAGCATCATCAGGTTGGTATGCAGGACGGTATATTCCTTTAATATTCTATCCTTTTATCTTTCAAAAAAGATCTTATTGGGACAATGATTGATAACAGGATCAATAACTGATAGCTGGATTTTCCAAGATATGTTTCTTAAGGATTTCTCAAAAATGATAAGAAGAATATCATTTTTAATATGAGGCTGTCTATGAAATTGGAGGAAGTCTTGGGATGCTAATGATTTCTTATGTAGTGTGCAGAATCTTGATAGCAACCTACATTATTAGAGATCAATATTTAATCAGATAATTTTTCTAGGTAAACACCCTGCTCAGACCTCAGAACTATTTGGAAATTCATCATCCAGAAACTTGGTGCATATTTCAGAAGATCTTTATGTTTATGGTGGTTGCTGATCTTGATAGAAATTGTTTAGCTGATATATATATTTCTGCATCAATTTTGGGGGAGAACATAATGTAAGTCTGCTTCAGATGAGGAAAAGAAATGGGCCTATGGCAATTCCTTAATTTACAAAGAATTGAGATGTTCCTTGAAAGGTACCGTATTTTCCAGAGTATAAGAGTATAACCTTTTTCCCCTGTAAAAGAGAGTGAAAATTTGGGTGCATCTTATACACTGAATGTAGCTGTCTGGACATCTCCGTGGTCATGTGGCCAGCATGACTCAACGCCCAAGGCGCATGGAACGCACTTACCTTCCCACCAAAGGTGGTGCCTGGTTTTCTACATGCATTTTTTACGTGCTTTTGAACTGCTAGGTTGGCAGAAGCAGGGACAAGTAACGGTAGCTCACTCCATTACGCGGCGCTAGGGATTCAAACCGCCGAACTGCTGACCTTTATGATTGACAAGCTCAATGTCTTAGCCACTGAGACACCACATCCCTTCATATATTCAACTGCCAGTAGAAGAGGAGAATCTGCAGGAAACAACATTTATAAACATAATCAGGAGAATACATGTCAGATAGTTGTCCGAGGCCCCATATGTCTTAGAGGTCCAAACCCCCCTGAAATTAAGCTAAAACCATCCTTATAAAGGTCTGGAAAATTGCAAGGGGCAGGAAAACCTGCCCCTGGTGGCCACTTCTTACATTGCGGGTTGGGAAGAAAAATCACAATAAATAATATAAATAAAAATAATCAGGGATCAGAGCAAGATAAATCCGACTTGGGATTGTATTCTGAGATAGCTGATTCCATTAGTGGCCAAAATGAGGTGCCAAGTCCCTTCAAATTAAATGAAAACAGAGGCCATCAAAGGGATAATTGGATACCAATAACAGACTGCCACCCCGTGGTCATTGATGGTATGGCAGGTGAGGACCTGTAATCGCAAAAATTAATAGAAATAAAAATAATTAGGGTACAGATCTTGCGATGTCCGAGTGTGATCGTGCTCTGAAGCTCCCGGTCTCTCTTAAAATGAAAATGGGGTGAAATAGTCCTCAAAGTAAATGAAAACATCGGTTTTCAAAATATATAGGAAATTACATTAGCAATAGTAGCCTGCCATCTCGTGGCCATTTTGCGTATGACAGACAGCAATCTGTAATTCCAAAAATTAATATAAATAAAATAAGGATGCAAATCGGGCGAAATCCGATGTGAGATCTTACCCTGAGTCCCCCATCTCTATTGAGGTTAAAACGGGATAAAATAGACCTCAAATTAAATGAAAACAGCGGTTTTCAAAGTCTATGGGAAATTGCATTAGCAATAATAGCCTGCCATCTCGTGGCCATTTTGTGTATGGCAGAAGGCAACCTGTAATTCTAAAAATTAATATGAATATAAAACAAGGGTGCACATCGGGAGAAATTTGACGTGGGATGCTCTCTGAACTCCCCCTGTCCCTAGAAGTGAAAACGAGGAGAAATAGACCTCAAATTAAATGAAAACATTGGTTTTTAAAGTCTAAGGGAAATTGCATCAGCAATAACACCCTGCCATCTCGTGGCCATTTTGCGCATGGCATGTGGAGACAAGAAATCACAAAAGTTAATATAAATCAGGGGTGTCCAAACTTTTTGCAAGGAGGGCCAGATTTGGTTATGTGAAAATGTGTGGGGCCGATCATTCAGCCTGACATTCTTTGAACCCTTAACATTAAATGCGAATTAACTACCGTATTTTTCAGAGTATAAGACTCACCAAGATTTTGAAGAGGCAGATTAAAAAAAAAGTTTTTGCACTCTCCCCAAAACGGCCCATTTTTCGTGAAAACAGGCCTTTTTTTTTAAAGGGCATGAATAGCCCTTAAGAGGCTTCTAGAGTGCTCCTGGGGGCTGGGGGGGGGGGGGAAAGTTGAGCAAAAAACGGGCCATTTTTTGCTCATTTATGCCCTCCACAGTCCTCAGGAGCCTCTGAAAACCTCCTAAAGGCTATGCACAGCCATTTTGGTGAAGGGGGCAGAGTTTTGGTAGGCAAAAAATGCTGTATTCAGTTTATAAGGTGCACCCAGATTTTTAGCCTCTTTTTTGAGGGGGAAAAGATGCATCTTTATACTTTGAAAAATACGGTATTTTATGAAAGACTAAACAAATAACTCCAGTGGGGAGAAGAGGCTGTGGGCCGCTTGCAATTTGAAAAAGGGCTGCATTTGGCCCCCGGGCCGCACTTTGGACATGCCTGATATAAATAATCAGGGTGGGGATCGGGCAAAATCCGACATGGGTTCCTAGTCTGAGTCACCAATCTCTCTTGAGGTGAAAACGGGGTGAAATAGAGCTCAAATTAAGTGAAAACATTAGTTTTTAAAGTCTATGGCAAACTTGGAATGCGGTTTGTGTGTGTGTGTGTGTGTTTGTGTGTGTGTTTGTGCGTGTGTGGGCGCGCATGTCTTCGGCTGCCGGCAGTTTGGGAAGGTGAGGAGCTTGTGGGGCACCAAATGGTCCCCATGTTGACTTAGCTGGTGCAACTTATTCCATCCGGACCCAGCTCCCTCGAGACAGCCGAAGCTAGTGGGCAGCATCTCCCCTTGCCCCCTCCTCTCCTGCTGGGTCGCCCATCTTATTGCTGGGGATGCTTTGCTTACAAAGCCTGGTCTCCTTGCATGGAGAGGGAGGGGGCCTCCCTCTGACAGCCCCCACACACACACACACTTTGCTTTCTGCTGCCACAGGTCCCTTGAAATCTCTCAAGGCAGAGGTTGGACTCAACGGCTTCCTGCAAACTTTCTCCTCTGCGCTTCCACGTGCAGCAGCCTCCTCCTCTGCCTCCCAAATGCCAAGGATGCCTGGGATGGGGAGAAGAACGTCTCATTGGGAACTTCTCTCTCTCTCTCTCTCTCTCTCTCTCTCTCTCTCTCTCTCTCTCTCTCTCTCTCTCTCTCTCTCTCTCTCTCTCTCTCTCTCTCTCTCTCTCTCTCTCTCTCTCTCTCTCTCTCACACACACACACACACACACACACACACACACACACTCCAAACTTGATGCTTTTATCCCCTCAGCTCTCAAAGGGCTCCTCCTTTCAGGATTCCCCCCCATCTCATTCCGCCAGAATCTCCTCTCTTGTCCCCGAGTTCATGTTACCAGGACTGACTCTCTGGAACAACCTTGAGCATCTTTCAGTTACACCAGTGATGGCAAAACTTTTTTGGCAAAAGCGGGGGGAGTGCAGGGGGGTCTTGTGCGGGCGTTGCACACCCATAATGCCCCGCTGCCTCGCTCTCAGGTCGGGCAGAGCCATCCCTGGCAGGCGGTCTCTCTGAGCCGGGGCCTCTTCCCTCCCGGCCCACGTCGAGGCTCAGTCTGCAGAGGCTGCGACCGAGGAGAGTCTGGGGGTGGGGCAGACTCTGCAAGGTGGGCAGGCACTGCGGAGGGGGCGGAGGGGAAGCCGGTCTTGGGAGGAGCACATCAGGCACCGCCGGACTCCGGGACACGTTCTCTCCGTCCAAGGGTGCAGCTGTCGGGCGGGGGAGAAACGGCGCCCGGCTCCGCGGAGGGAGGAGAAGAGGCCAAGAGCAGCAGCGGCGGGGGTGGGGGTGGGTCGGTGGGTGGGTGTAACGTTGGAGGCTCTTGGAAGGGGGGAGGAGGGAGGGAAGAGAATCTCCTCTTTGGGGGGGGGGGTTGAAGGTGTCAACATCCCCCCTTTTCTTGGCTGCATCCAAATAAGGCTGGAAGAGCCGCCGCATCCCCTGGAGCTTCTCCTCAGCCGCAGATTTTCCCTTTCTCAATTCTGCCCCCCCCCCCCTAATCTGAAAGGACGACCCGACTTTCTTCCCCTCCACTCCCCCCCCCCCCCCCAATCACACTTCCCCGGTCTTTGTCCGACCGGGCACTCCGAGGGCGGCGGTCCTTCTGCCTGCCGAGAAGCCCCTGGAGGGACAGCCGAGGGGCGCTGCCCCCAAGGAGAGAAAAGCCCCCTTTCTGCCTCTGCTTTTCCCAGCGGCAGTTGCGTTGAGGCTCCTCAGCTCATTCTCCTCCCTCCCCCCGCCCCATCTTCTGTATCCTTGAAAGGGGCAGGTGAGGGCAGTGATGACACAGCCGGCCCTTCTTCACTCCCCCAACTACCCCCCCCCGGAGAAGGAGAGGTGTCCTCTCACTTGGGGGGAGTGCATAAAAATGACAGGACATCACATGGGGGGGGGGGGCAAAACTATGCTTTTCATGGGGTTGAGGTGAAGCCGGTCCCTCTCCCTCCAGACCTTCGCAGCCCCCAAAGACCGTGGAGGCTCCTGAGTGGCCCTGACTGACCGACTGACCGGGGTCCCTTGGGGCTTCTTTTCAATCCCTGCAGGATTAAATCCCCCTCTTTCTTTCCCCAGAGAATAAGAGAGGCCCCTCCTTTCCTCTCCACCACCACCCCCAGGCTGCCAGAACCCCAGCTCCTCCTTTCCCTCCGCTCTGCCCGGCAGCTCCAGAACTCGCCCCCCAGGGCAGCTCCCACTTGCCCTCCCCCTCATTTATCCAGAGCGCTGCCTCCCCAGAGGGACTGGTAGGTCTCAAGGGAACAGAGTCCTTTGTAGGGAGCATCGCAAGTCTCCAGCCTTCAAAGAGACGCTGAGCTGGTTCCTCTCCGTCTGGAGTCTCCCAGCCTCCGATCGTCTGAATGGGAGCCCTGGGGTAATAGCGATGCAAGAAATGGTCCTGGGGGGCCTCTCTCAGCTCCTTTTTTATTTCTCTCATACATATTTTATAAGTGCCTGAAATGATGATGAATGCCCATCTCCCTCTGTTAAATGAAGTCTCTTTTCTGTGTGGTCTCCTGTCCAACAAGATAATCGGGGTTATCCTAATGATTGAGGAATTTGCCTTAGCTCTGTGTCCGCTGAATGGGAAAGGGGGAAGAAGAAGGGAAAGGGAAACGGAGTAAAAAGGAAACAAACAGGAAGGGGAAAGGAAAGGGAAAAGGAAGCAGAAGGGAAATTGGAAGAAGAGAAAGGGGAACAGAAAGGGGAAGAAGAACTGAAAGAAACCCCTTCACCTTTCCTTCCATTCGGATTATTTTGCAACTACAAATAACTGAAGAAGAATCAGCCTGACCCGCTCACAACTTCAGAGATCAAACCAATCAGATGGCCTCTTCGGAAAAGACCCCCATGCAGCTCTCTTTGCTTCCTTTGTTGGTCTCCTTCTCTCCCCCCCTGCCCCCCCCCCTTTCCCGTCTTTTCCTTCCTCCCGTTTTCCTCCCTCATCAGCTGCCACGGAGTGCCTGGAGGAGCCTATTTGTGACGTCCTCTTATTACGTCACTCTTACACAGCTGAGCAAAACCCACCCAGCCAGTCCAACTCAACCACCAACCCAAAATCCCCGGGAGCCTCGATCAGCCCCGGGAAGACGGAGTGGAAGAGAAAGGGATCCAGCATGAGGAAGAAAGAGCTTCCTAGGGAGGCGGAGCTGTCTGAATGGCCGTCACAGAGGGCCACCTGCACATTCCCCGAGGGGCCCTTCTGGCCCTCCAGCTCCGCCCGGCTGCCAGGCTGAAGTCCGAAGGGCGCTGGAACCGGAGCGTCTCGGGGGCTGCGGAGTCCTTGGGGGGGAGGCAGCAGAGACAGGGGCCGCTGGAGCGCTCATGAGTCCCTCGGTGGGGCTGAAACCTTCGGCTAATGGGGAGGAAGAGCGCCCCCTGTGGGAAGGGGGGAGTTTTGGAACTCTTGGGCAGAGCGAAGGGAAAGGAGGAGCTGCGATTCTGGCAGGTAAGTAAAGGAGGGGGGGGGCTCTCTTCTTCTTCTTCTTTGGGAGAGGAATGAGGGAGGGAAATACTCACCTGTTGGCTGGCTGGCTCTTCTGCAGCCATCGCCCATCCAGGTGAGACCCTCCGCATCCCTCCTTTGTCTCATTAAAAGCTTCCTATGTGGGGAGCCGGTTTCAAAGGACTACAAAGCCCCAGATCCTTTGAAGTTCGAAGACAAATGTTTGATTTCTTCAGAGTAGATTAAATTGGGGGGGGGGAGACACAAAGATTACCCCCCTTGGGTTAAAATGACTGATCAGGATTGAAGGAGTGTGATTCATTGAGGGAATGTTTATCTCTGAAAAGAACACTGCCCTTCTCTTACTGGGGGTAATAATACTTCCACATTATAGAATGTGAAGTAACATAAATATTCTAAATAAATGCATATGTTAAATAGGAAAATGAAAGCAGTTGATGGGCTCAAAGTTTTTGTACAGATTTCAAACAGAGAGGAGTGTGTATTTATGACTCTGAGTGTTTGCCAATACAGATCATCCTTGCTTTACCCCAATTGAGAAGGGAAACTCTGTTGCTATGCAACACAATTAAGCAAGCCATCCCATAACTCCACCTTATAATTTCAGGTCAGCTTCTTCATTGACTGCTTGGTAGAAGTTAGCGGTGAAGCATGGAAATGGAAATCACATGACTGTGGGATGGGGGAGGGGGGCACTCTCATAAATTCAAAGACTGTCCGTAATGTTACTTTTTCAGTGCTGTCATAACTGCTAAATAATGGCCAAACAGGGCAGTTGTTAAGTGAGGACTACCTCTATGCTTGGGTCCAAGTCAAATTAGGAAAAATGTCACAGGCAACTTTCAAGAATGACCAGCTGGGTACATCAGCAGAAGGAATCCCTTGTTCTCATTCCACCCGAGAGAAATGGATTGTGTTGTTCTACACCCCAGGAAAGCAATCCAGCACAACCTGTGTGCCCAGGAAGGCTGTGAAAGCAACTGGAAATGATGAGTCTCCTTGCATGGTATCTGACATGTACGCTTCTGTTGAAGCTATACAATGACTGTCTTAAATACACACATTTAAAAAGCCTAATGTGTGCCATCCTTACATGAATGAAAGGAAAGGTCTTCCCTGAATGTTTACAGATGAAGAGGGAGTGTAAATTGCTACTGATTTTTCACTCTTGTAAATGGATTCCTTCCTTCCTTCCTTCCTTCCTTCCTTCCTTCCTTCATTCTTTCCTTCCATGGGGTGAGAGGCAGACTTGATTTCACCATCTCTTTTCACTTGTTTTTTTCCTCACTTCTCTCTGTCTTTCTGTCTCTGTGTTTTTTTTAACTCTGCAAAGTTCTGGTAACTAGTTTTTCATTAAAGTTGATATTGTTCAACAGACTGGCTGCACTATTGCATCAGCCCTTTTCCAGTGATGCCCTTGAGCATTAGCTTTCAAAATAAAATATTTTTTCTTCCAACTCAGCCGGCAGCTATTTTTCAATTCTGTGACATGCTCAGGCATTAATGAGACTCAAAAAGGTTTAATGGTGGACAGGACCACCTGGAGCTGAAGGGGAGAGATCTTTGTTATGTAGAATAGACTGGCACAGATCTTAATGGCTCATTGCCAAAAGTGGGGGGGAGATGAGTTTCTTCCTCCCTTTTAGGGGGAAATATTCTGCCCTTTAATATTTCCCAAAATATTTCATTTTCTAGGAGAGAGGTGGGTGCTAACTTCCTACAAGAGAAACTGCTGGTTGTTATAACAGAAATCGCAAAATTGGATTTCTATACACATAGACACACATATACAAATACATGAAGTTATATTTAATATTTGCAATTTAAGAAAGTGTTCCAAGTTTTTTAAAAATAATCGAGTCTAATTGCTTTTGGTTCTCCATAACTGACAGGAACACAACAGAAAAATCTCCAACTAATTGCAGAGAAGGAAGAGCTCTGCATAGATTTGGAAGAGAGACGGAGAACTTTTAGATAGCAACCCCAGCTTTTCTTCCAGAATTTCATATTAAATTCTTGACAGATTCCTCCCATGAACAAATATCCTCTAATGTTCAGAGTTGAACTGTGTTGCCTGGAACAAAGTTGGGGAAAATAAGAGGTGACTCTTTTCAACTTGTTCAAAACATGGGAAACCGACATTAATGAAAATGTAAGGCTATGTATAAAAAACAAACTATTGTTTAATTAGGTTTTATTTTAAACAATCCTGATCATTCAAGTAAAAACCTAAGGGGGCTAATTTTATTCTGGTCTGGATATTTTAGAGAAGAAATATTTCAAATGAAGCTTTGCAGATACAAAATCTTAGAAGGGAGACCAATTGCCTCCTTTGCTTGGGTCTAAAGCAAGATGGGAGAAGGCAGAACTCCCAAAAGAAAACACGGATCTGAAAGATGAACTTAACAGGTGAGAAATATTTAGACAGCAATCCTGACTTTCAAATTTCTTTATTAGAGCCCTGAGTCTACATATAAACAAGCAACTGAATTCAAGATGTATTACATTGTTATATATATATGTACTGCATACGTGTATAAAGAAAACACAATAAGCATAATGTAAGTTTAATCATCTTTGGGATCTCTGTGATGGTTGGCCTCTGTATTTTTCTGCACCAGGGAAGGGAAGTTGCTCCTGATCAAGATTTAGTTACAGAGATAGTTACATAGATAGTTACACAGGTACATAGATAGTTGTATAGGTAGGTATATAGATAGATACAGAGACACACAGGGAGAAAATCCATTCTGTAGATAAGCAGGACTTGGTTTTTAGTCTCGGGTATTTTTCTTTCTTCCTTGGGAGTTTGGCCTTGGGATGGAGAGTCTTGGAGGGAACCACCAACCATCAAAACCATAAATTGACTCTTCTCCCTCCATCCCTTTTCTCTTTCAGAAATGGATCAAAAGGAGCTGATGTGGCCCTCCAGTGAGAGACCCCAGAACTTCCTTGGAGACCCCTGGAAAATGACATTGTTTGTCTTTGGAGTCTATTTATTCATTGGCCTCTGCGTTTTTCTTCATCAGTGCAAGTAAGGTGGTCCTGATCAAGGGAGTGGTGTCATCACAACCTGGGAGCCCTAAGAGACTGAAAGCTCCCCAAAATGTTGGTGGAAGTAATAGAAGAAAAGATAGAATACCTCAGGTCTGGAAGGGACTTTGGAGGTCATCTAGTCCAACCCCCAATCTTTTCTTGAAAACCTCCAGTAATGGAGCCCCCATTAAGAATAAGCCTTATTATCATTGTTACGAAAACAATGTAGCAGTCAGTATTTTATATATAAATATATTTTTAAATATTCCTTCATTTCCTCTGACCCTTCCCTCCCTCTGATTCTGGGCTGCATCTGAACAGAGTTTCCTAAAGGAAAGCAGATTTCACATTCAAACCCTCCAGTTCTTTTTTTGCTCTTTAAACATTTTATCAATTACAAAATAAAATACAAAAATACAAAGTCAAATAGGAAGAAACTGGTAGGGGGGAAAAGGGGGAAGAAAAATAAGGTGGGGGGGAAGGAGAATAATAAAAAAAAAGAATTGACTTCTGACTTCCTCTGTTGCAATAAAATAAAGCATTAAAATCAAACCTCAACTTTTTATTTTTCCATAATAATTTAAAGGGTTTCTTAAAAGAAAGCAGATTTTGCATTCAAATCCTGAAGTTCTCAGGGAAGACGCAAATCCCGCCCCTCTTTCTCTCTAGTGGCTGCCTCTATTCCTGGCCCACCCCCTTGGTCACGACAACCCTGTAGCCAATCACACGGGGGGGGGGGAAGAGACGGTTACCTGGGAGCTTCCCTGCCCTCAGCCTGATGGAGAAGAGGCTGAAGAAGCCAAGCCAAAGGGGAGGGGATGAGGAAGAGACAGAACCTCCCAGAATTGCAGAGGGAGGAGGGCTTAAGCCCCCTACCCAGAAAAGGCTGCAATGAAGAGGGTCTCCTCAGCTGGGGGCTCTGAGAGCCTGGAGGGACCACAGGAGAACCCCATCTTCCTCAGAGTCACAGAGAGTCTCCTCTTTTCCTCCAGGGCAACCCCAGATCCCCCTTGGAAGACCCAGCCCTACATGGCTTCTCTCCCACAGGAGCCTCTCCTGGAAAGACATGCAGCCCAAGCAAGGCTGGAGGAACCCCGGGGGCTACATTCCCCCAACATTCAACCCTGGGACCCATAAACCCATCCTCTTCCCAGGAAGGCCCCAGACCCCCCTCCTCCTTCCTGACCATCCTGGGCCTTTTCTGTGGGTCTGGGGTTTGCTTTCCCCTGGGTGCCCCATGCATGGAAAGAGGTGGCTGAGCAACATGGGATATGGTCTCCCCCCTTCCCAGGACTCAGGAGATGGAACCTGGAGGGGGATTTTGCAGATCTGCTTCCATTCCCAAACATGAGGCTCTCCAGCTTCCTTCTCCCAAGAGCAGCTCCCCACTCAGCCGGGCAGAGTCCTCTGTGGCATCCCTGCAAGAGCCCTCTTGGCTGGCCTCTGCATGGAAAAGGGTGGCAGGGGAACATGGGATATGGGCTTATGCATTCCCAGTCTCTGAAGATGGAAATTGGATTTTGTACGTCAGCTTTTTCATCTGCAACACGAGGATCCTGAGCTTCCCTTCCCTTCCCTCCCTCCCTCCCTCCCTCTCCTTCCTTCCTTCCTTCCTTCCTTCCTTCCTTCCTTCCTTCCTTCCTTCCTTCCATCCATCCATCCATCCATGAGAGGCAGACTTGATTTCACCATCTCTTTTCACTTGTTTTTTTTTTAACTTCTCTCTGTGTTTCTGTCTCTGTGTGTTTTTTTTAACTCTGCAAAGTTCTGGTAACTAGTTTTTCACTAAAGTTGATTTTGTTCAACTGACTGGCTGCACTATTGCATCAGACCTTTTCCGGTGATGCCCTTGAGCATTAGCTTTCAAATTAAATAATTTTTGGTTCCAACTCAGCAGGCAGCTATTTCAGATCTGTGACATACTCTGGTATTAACTGGCATCTGGGATTTTTCTCTTTAACCACAATGCCAACAAATGTCACATTTCTCTTTTTTCTTCAGCCACAAGTGCCGTGTATTCCCTCTGGGGCCAGTTTCAAGCATGGAGACCCCAAACCTCTCAATTCTAAATGATGGATTTAACTCAATCTCTGCCCCTGTTATTATGAATCACATGAGGATTATTTCCCTTTCATTTCCCTCCAGAGAATTTCCCAATAATCTTTGAGTCCAAGAACTGGTTGAATTATCCAGGGATCCCTCCTGAGAGGGAGAATTATGATAAAAGTTTCAGCTTTGGGCAGAGAAATATGGTGTTTTGGGACAGGCAGGGTCTGTGCTCTTGAATGTACGTCTCTCTCCTTTCCAGATGAAGCTGAGTGTTTCTCTGCGTTTCAATCAGGAAAGCAACTGGATCATATTCCACCTTGTAAGAGCCCTTTGATTTCTTCTATTTTGCTTTGGAAACGGGAAGGAGATTGATTGATTCACCCCATAAATTATGGACCTCCTGCTTCTGCTTCTGATGCTGCTGGTGTCCCATCCAGTCTCTGGGAAGCTGAGAATGAAATGCCTGCAGAGTTTGGAGAACCAGGATGGAAAACGACCACAGAGCTTTTATAGGCCAGGAGACCATCTCATCAGTATAGTCCTCAGTGGAGGTGAAACATTGCATACAAAGTTTCTTTTCAATGTGGCTCCTTCTCTTCAGTTGGTTTTCCGTGATTGGTAAGTCATTCAGGGTGATGGAGTTGCACTCCTTCCATTCTAACACTCTCCTTCTTTTCTGTTTTTTATTCTTCTTTATTCCTATATTGGGGAATATGTCTAATTTCCTGAATGATTTTGATTTCCATAGCTTCTCTTTTGTCTGATTTTGTGAAAGAGACTCAAAAAGGGGTCTGAAAAAAAGCTGGAAGGACTCAAGATTATTTTCCTCTCTCAGTTCAATCCTTCATTTATCACCTAGATAATGAATTTTATTAAAAGTAGTGGTTGAACCAGTTGTAGTTGCCATACCTCAGCCAATTTGCATATTTGTATAATTGATCATTGGTTTTGGATCAATGTTGGTTTAAGGCTCAGTAGGCTTCTGGAGGATTATATATTTTTTAAAAAGTATTTGTTGTTGCTGTTCATTATAATAACACTTTTTTTACAATAGGGACTTTTATAATTTTCAAAATGGTTTACGGTTTATTTTCAACATTCAAATGGTCAACAAGAATTCCCAGCTCCTGCACAATCTCACACTTGGCTACAACATCCACACCAACTATTTCAGCACTTTCTGCACTTCCGATGCCTTGCTGGACATTCTCTCCACTGGAGAAGCCAATGTCCCCAACTACGGCTGTGGAAGGAAGGAGAACCTCCTGGCTTTTCTTGATGGAGCTGCCAAGGACATCTCTGTCCAGGCCTCAACATTAGTAGGCACCTACAAAGTCCCACAGGTTTGTGTGTGTTTTTCTCCATCTGGAAAAGTGAGTGGTGGGTGGTCCTCAATGGAACTGCGTCTACATTGAGGGAAACAAGCAGTGGGGGACCCCAAGGTTCCATTTTAGGCCCAGTCCTCTTCAACATCTTCATCAATGGTTTGGATGAGGGATAGATGGGGAACTCATCAAATTTACAGATGACACTAAACTGGCCGGAATAGCCAACACTCCAGAAGATAGGCTCAAGATCCAGATGGATCTAGATAGACTTGAACCCTGGGCCTATCTAACAAAATGAAATTCAATGTAGAGAAAAGTAAAGTCTTACACTGAGGCTAGAAATACCAAATGTACAGGTACAGATGAGGTGAAACCTGGCTCAATAGCAGGAACTATGAGAGGCATCTTGGAATCTTAGTGGACAATCTCTCAAATGTGAGCCAACAATGTGTGGCAGCAGCCAAAAAAAGCCATTGCAATCCTAGGCTGCATCAACAGAAGGAGAGAATCCAAATCACGTGAAGTATTGGTACCACTTTCTAATGCCTTGATAAAACCACCCTTGGAATAGGGCATTGATGGAGAACCTTTACAGCACCAAGTGCTTTTGTCAGAGACACAATCTGGAAGAGGAGTTGCCCAGTGTGCATGCCACTGCGCCAGGGGTGGGTTTCTGCCGGTTCTAACCTCTTCGGTAGAGGAGGTTCCAGAAATCTAATGAACCGGTTAGAAGAGGTTCATCACAGAATACCTGCTCCGCCCCCTCACTCACTTCTCCTGCCCGTTCTGTCGCCGCTCACGGGCGGTAGCTTGTGTGGCGCGACCGGCTTCCTAGGGCCTCCCCAAACTTGCCGAGGAGGTGTGGCCACCAGGAAAGCACGGGGGCATTCCAGGCCGTGTGTCCCCCCCCCCCTGGTTCCCTGCACAGACCTCTTTGCGGTGCTGGGAGGAATCCCTCCCCCCCAGAACCAGGTTTCCCAAAGAGGTCAGTGCAGGGCTCGGGTGGCTGCAAAGTGTGGCACAAAGGGCAGAAGTCCCTGAACCCAGCAGGGCAACGCAGCTCCAGCAGTAGCAGGAGTTTCCCCTTTCCTCCATCCAACTCTCCGCCTCCTCCTTTGCTTAGGCTCCCCACTGGGTTCGGGGACTTCTGCCCCTCTGTTAGATCTGGGCAACGAGAGACAGACTGCGGACACGAAGTAACTCAACAGCTCATTTTATTAGTAGTAGTAGTGATCCAGCTTAACCTGTGGTCGGAGGGTTCCCCTTTTATAGGGATGAGGCACGCCCATTGACCAATCAGATGAATACCTGTTTCCCGCTGTAGGAGCGGACCTGAGGGAAGACTTATCTCGATATATGCTAATATCTAACACCCCTCCCCTCCTAGATGGGACGTTGCGGTAGGTGACATAGTCCTTTAGGTAGGTGGGTGTTTGTCTTGCTCGGGAGGAACGTCGGAGTTCAGGTTGCGTTGAAGTACTTGCAGGACTGGTTTCCTGTTGGTTTGAAGTGGTTGCAGGATCGGGTGCTTTTTCTGTTTCTGGAGGTCTTGCGTTTTCGATGCTCTTTTCCCTGGTATCTTGTTCGGCTGCGATGACGGGGGGTTGCTCAGCGGCTGTGATGACGGGGGGTTGCTCAGCTGCGTGCGTGATGTCCTGTCCCCCGCTTAGCTCGCCGGTGTCGTCGTTTCCTGGGATGAAGTTTCCCTGCGGTTGTCTTTCTGTGGACAGGAAACTTTCGCCCTCATCCCGTAAGTTGGATTGTGCTAGGCGACCTCGAAGCTGATCGATGTGCCTTCTCCAATTCCGCCCATCTTCAAGCTCTAACAAATACGATCGAGGGCCCATGATGCCAATGACCCTCGCCGGTATCCACAATGTCCCCCCTGTGTAATTTTGAGCATAAACAGTGTCTCCTTCTCTAAAAGATCTGACCTTACTTGTAGAGTCTGGGGGAGCCGAGGTAGAATAATTCGGGTGGAGCCTGTCCAGGTGAGACCGTAGGCGGCGACCCATTAGTAGTTCAGCGGGGCTTCTACCCGTCGTTGCGCTCGGGGTAATGTGTTGAATGAGGAGGTAATGGTCAATGCGTGTTTGCCAATCCCCCGGGCCCATCCTGGCGAGGGCCTCTTTCGCGAACCGCACCATTCTTTCTGCCTGACCATTGGACGCTGGATGGAATGGCGCGATGAGGGCGTGTCTGATTCCCAACCCTGCTAAAAATGTTTCGAACTGCATGGCCGTGAATTGGGGCCCGTTGTCCGATACTAACAGATCTGGTAGACCATGGGTGGCGAAAAGCCGCCTAAGAACCTTTATAACTGCCTCTGCCGTGGTTGATGTCATTAGGACTACATCTAACCATTTAGAATAAGCATCTACAACTATGAGGAAGGTTTGACCCTGGAATGGTCCTGCAAAATCAATATGAATGCGTGACCAGGGTGCCTTGGGTTTCTCCCATTCTGTGGCGGGCGCTTCCGGGGGTGCTGGTCTCGACTCCTGGCATGGGTCGCAAGTGGCCACCCACTCCTCTATTTCTTTGTCCATATTGGGCCACCACACATAACTTCTCGCTAACGCTTTCATTCTCACGATCCCCGGATGACCCATATGTAAAGCATTCAATACCTTTTTTCGTAGAGCAAAAGGAATAACAACTCGATCCCCCCACAACAAACATCCCTGTAACACGGAGAGTTCGTCCCGTTTAGACCAAAACATTTTGAATTCCGGGCCCACATTTCCCTTCGGCCACCCCCTCCATACCCAAGTTTGCACTTGTTTTATTAAATTGTCCTTCGAGGAGAACCTTGCGACATCGTAAGAAGAAACCGGTCCCGAATCCAAACAGTCAATGAGCAATACCGGTACTTCTGGAGTGGGGTCTGGCAAAATGTCTGGTAATGGGCAACGGCTGAGCGCATCTGCGTGCCCTAGAGTGGAGCCCGGTCGATGAATTAACTTGTAAGAGTACGCAGCCAGGAAAACAGTCCACCTGGTCATACGTGGAGAAAGGGAGACCGGAGTGGGGCGATTTCCCGCCAAAAGTCCTAACAGCGGTTTGTGATCAGTAATGAGTTCAAAATCGCGGCCGTAGAGGTATTCATGGAAACGTTTCACACCTGCAACGGCAGCCAATGCTTCTCTGTCCATTTGGCTGTAGTTCCTTTCGGCCGATGAAAGAGTTCTGGAGTAGAAAGCAATGGGTGCTTCTTTCCCGTCGGGCATCCTGTGGCTGAGGACTGCTCCAACCCCGAAAGGCGATGCGTCGCAGGTCAATACCAGCGGGAGGGTTTGACTGTATTGCACAAGTAGTGAGTCAGTGGTGAGCAGGCGCTTTACCCCGGCGAATGCTGCAGCTTCGGCTCGTCCCCATCTCCGTGGTGCGTTCCTCTGGAGTAGACGGTGTAGTGGCTCAGCAACGGTCGCCTTCTGTCTCAGAAAAACGCTGTAGAAATTAAGTAGTCCGAGGAAGGCCTGCAACTCGGTTTGATTTCGTGGTGTGGGGGCGTCCTGGATTGCCTTAATTTTCTTTTCAGTGGGGTGAATTCCCTGACCATCAATTCTATAACCCAGGAATTCTACACTAGGCACGTTAATTTGGCATTTTTCTTTTTTAAGGCGGAGGCCCTTCTCTCTGATTCTGGCCAAAACAGATCTGACTCTTTTGTTTAGTTGCTCCTCGTTTGCAGCGGACACCAAGATATCGTCAAAATATGGGACGACTCCCGGTATCCCTTGCAACAGTCGTTCCATGACGCTCTGGAACAATCCTGGAGCAATACTTACGCCGAATTGTAGCCGGTTGCATTTAAACGCTCCTCTGTGCGTCACTATAGTCTGGGCCTCCGCTGTGGCGCTATCTACTGGCAGTTGCTGGTAAGCTTGTGCCATATCTAACTTAGCGAAAACCTTTCCTGGCCCCAATGAGTGCAATAGGTGCTGTACTACGGGCACCGGATATGCGCTCTGTTGTAGCGCGACATTAATTGTGCATTTATAGTCTGCGCACAAGCGGACTGATCCGTCTGACTTAACTGGGGTCACGATAGGTGTCTCCCAACGCGCGTGATCTACCGGCTCAAGGATTCCTTGTTCCACTAACTTATCTATCTCTTTATCTATTTTTGGGCGGAGTGCAAAAGGCACTCGTCTCGGTTTAAGTCGGATTGGCGCCACATTTGGATCTAAATTGAACGATATTGGTTTGCCCACATACTTACCAAGACCGGAGCTGAACACATCCTCGAACTCCTTAAAGATCTTTTCAGCGCTGCTGTTTCTCACGGCGTTGATTCCGGTGACTTCTAATCCCAGGGCTTCAAACCAATCAAGCCCCAGGAGGTTCTGCAATGGCGCGCTGGAGATGGTCACGGGCAGCTGGGCTTCGATGTCCTTAAACTGGATGTGGAATGTGCCTTGGCCCACGATGGGGACTTGGTTCCCCTGGTAGTCTCGTAGCAGGACGTCAGGAGCGCGCAGTTGGCTCTTTCTGAGGCCGGGAATGGCCTGTTTCATGGATGCCCATGAAATGATCGTCAGGGTTGATCCTGTGTCAACCTCCAGCTCGCAGGGTGAGCCCTCCAAGAGGACTGTGACTTTCAGCCTTTTGGGCCGCTTAGGGCGGACCTGATGTATCGTGGTGAGATACGTTCGCAACTCCTCTCTCTGGGTCAACTCTATCTCATCGTCTATATCCTGAAAATACTCTCGTTGAGCGTCTTGGTAGAACGCTCTTTCGGCTCTCTGTGTGAATTCTCTCTGGGGATACGCTCGCTCACTTTCTTGTGAGTAATCTCTCTGGGAATACGCTCGTTCAGCTCTTTGGGGAGTTTCTCTCTGGGTAAACACTTGTGGATTTCTCTCTGGGCGCCCTTTTTGATTTCGCCAAGCCCCTGGGTTGGGCTTCTGTTGGCGGTACATGGGTGGCTGCCGTGAGGCAGGGACTCCGCTCCGGCACACTCGTGCGATGTGCCCAAGTTTGTTGCAGTGCGAACAAACAACGTTCCTGAACCTGCAAGTAGACCTGGGGTGATTCCCTCCGCAGCTTGCGCAGGGCGGCAAGCGGGATCCGGGTTTCCCCCCAGGCCTCCAGTGACTGCTCTGCATTAGGTGACTGTCCTCGAACTCGGGATCCACGTAGTCGGGGCTTGCGTCTTCGTAGTGGACTCTGGTTTGTCTCGGTGCCGGCTGGGTTTCGTTGACCCTTCTTTGTATGGTCACTGCTGATTTCTCCGCTGATTCCGACGCTCTTGCTTTGTTCAATGCTGACTGTAGGGTTAGATTCGGGTTGGCTAACAGTTTCTTTTGCAACGAAATGTCTCTTACCCCACAGATGAATTGCTCTAAGATATGCTCTTCCAAATCCCTGTATTCACAGTGGGCTGCTATTCTTCGTAGAGCTGCAACAAATTGGTTAATGGATTCTCCCGCCATTTGAGTCCTCGTGTTGAATTCTTTGCGGCTGACATGGCGGGACGGTTTTGGCGCGTAATGTGTTTCCAAGGCTTGTTTCAGCGTCGCCCACGGTACTGCTTGTATTGGAGTAGGCGCGGTGAGGTCTCTGGCCGTATTGAAGACTTCCTTTCCGCAGTAGCCGAGGAAGATATTTTTCTTTCTTGCATCGGTGATCCCCGTGTACTCATTTGCTTCGAGGAAACACTCGAAGCGAATCATGAAGGCTTCCCATTCGTCGGTTGCTGGGTCGAAAGGAGCGGGGGGAGCATGCATCGCCATTTTCTCAGTTTGAATTTGCCGCGCTGCGGTGATCTGAGATGGCTGCCGGAATTTCTGCCGAATTCCTGGGCTGGATCAAATCCGGAGATTCTTGAAGTGCGCTCTTCGTCCTATCTGTCTCTCAATCCCACCTTCGTCGCCAATGTTAGATCTGGGCAACGAGAGACAGACTGCGGACACGAAGTAACTCAACAGCTCATTTTATTAGTAGTAGTAGTGATCCAGCTTAACCTGTGGTCGGAGGGTTCCCCTTTTATAGGGATGAGGCACGCCCATTGACCAATCAGATGAATACCTGTTTCCCGCTGTAGGAGCGGACCTGAGGGAAGACTTATCTCGATATATGCTAATATCTAACACCCTCATGATGTGCTTTGCAGCCACCACGCACAGATCTCTTCAGAGTGCTGGTGGGGCAACTTGGTTCTGGGGATTACCCCTTCCCCAAAAGACCGCCCCCCATCTCTCACGATCTTGCATCTTTTTCAGGGTTTCCTTTTTAAAAAACGCCTCTCTGGATGATCTTGAAAACCTGCGAGGTTGCTTTGGGAGGGGGCAGATGGGCAGCATTTCCCCCTGGCCCCCTCCCTGGGCACGTGTAGCCTTGGAGCCTGCAGCTTTAAAGCAAGCCTTGCACAGTAAAGAAAATATTTTCACAAGCATGAGAAGTTCTTAATTTCCTTTACTGTGCAAGTTGCTGCAGGCTGTGAGGCTGCAGGTGCCCAGGGACGGGGGGGGGGGGTTGAATCCTGCCCGTCTGCCCCCTCCCAAAGCAACCTCGCAGGTTTTCAGGATCGTCTGCAGAGGCGTTTTTAAAAAAGAAAACGGTCTTTTTTGGGGGGAAAGGGGCTGCGCATGGAGGAGCCGGCGGCCAGGGCGCCCTGAAGCAACACCAGCCAGCATGTCCCTTAAGAAGAGCCCCAAGGGCAAGGGCAGCAGTGCTGCACCCACCTCCATCCTGCCCACTGCTCAGCAATGACCCCTGCCTCCTCCTCCTCCTCAGCAGGCAGGCCGGGCAGGGGCACGGGCACAGCCCAGGAGGGAACAGCCAATGGGGAGGGAGGCACTGGCCAGCTGCCCCTCCCTCAGCGGTGAGTTCCACGATGTCACCTTCAAGGTAAGCGGCAGCTGCAGGCGCCACTTGGCTAGGACAGCAGGGCTAGCCCAGCACCCACCCAGCCACCGCTTGGCGGGTGGGCGGGTGGAGGGTTGCCCTGGCCACACCGGCAGCTGATGCGAACTCTCCTCCTATTCCTTCTTCTGCGGGGGGCGCTGCCTTGCTTTGACAGCCACCTCATTTCCAATTGGGGGTGGGGAGAAATCCTCTGCATGGATCCCCCCAATTGGAAGGAGGAGGCTCCGCTGGTCCAGAGCCCATCCGGGGGGGAGGAGATCCCCCTCATTTTCCTCATCTTCCTGGATGGGCTCCGGACCAGCAAAGCCTCCTCCTCCTTTTTAACCAGGCAATCTTTCCTAAAACATAAAAAGAACCTTAATTGCAGGCTCAACAAAAGAAGCTGGAAACAGATACTGAAGCCAGGAAGCTGAAACCTGGGACTGGAGAACAACCTTTTCTGTCCCACTTCCAGCCCATCCAGGAAGATGAGGAACGCAAGGGGGATTCCTCCCCCGGTGGATGGGCTCCGGACCAGAGGAGCCTTGTCCTTATTTTTAGCCAGGCGATCTTTAACCAGGCGATCTTCGGCTGCTGCACAAGCCCACGGGCATGCACTGCCTTCTTCTGATAGCCGCCTGGTTAAAAAGAAGCACTCTGCCAGCCAAAAGCTTTGGTCTTATTTATTTATTTTATTTTATTTATTTACTAAGCGCTTATAGACCGCCCCCTCTCCCGAAAGGGACTCGGGGCGGTGTACAGTCCATATCAGAAATACATCATAAATAGCTATAAAATTAAACGATTAAAATTATTAAGTAGATAAATAGATAAGAGGAGGATAAAAAGATTTAAACAACTGTACTGCTAAGTAAATAATTTAAAACCCCAACAAATATCCTATAAAATTAAATTTAAAAAACAATCCCCCTAAAAAACCAGTAGGAAATATGTTTGCCAGGGGGTAGACGTTATAATTATTCCAGGCCAGCCAGTCGGAACAGGTGTGTCTTCAATTTCTGTCGGAAGGAGCGGAAGGTCACCAGGTGGGGTCTTGAGCAGAAGGAGCAGAGAGGAGGAGGGGGGAGAGGATACCATTCCTATACAGGGCTCCTTGATTCCAACGGTCGTAGGGAGGGGCAGATACGAGGACAGATTAACAACTTGCAGTCGGTTGGGAGACCGTGGGTGCTGGTTACACCCGGTCGCTTGTACCAACCCCCGCGTTCTAGGTGGTCAGGATTTGCAGGCCCAGGGCCTGAGGCTGCTGTTATGCAATGCGAGGTCCGTTATCAATAAGGCCCCCCTCATTCATGATCTAATTTTGGAGGGGGAGCCGGACCTCGCGGGAATAACGGAAACCTGGTTGGGCCACGAGGGAGGGTTACCCCTCGTGGAAATGTGCCCACCAGGTTACCAAGCATTTCACCAGCCCCGGGCCCGGGGAAGGGGCGGTGGGGTAGCAGTGATTATCCGGGAGGACTTAGAGCCGAGGGAGTCCACTGTGCCACAGACGTCCGGATGTGAATCCCTTGTTGTGAAATGGGGCCCTGGGAGGCAGTTGGGCCTGCTGATAGTATACCTGGCTCCCCGCCATACATCAGCGACCCTGCCTGAGCTCCTCAAGCTAATCTCATCGGTGGCGGTTGAGACCCCCAAACTTTTAGTAATGGGGGATTTTAACCTGCCGTCGGTGGGAGAAGCATCAGAGGGGGTTCGGGAGTTCATGGCTTCCATGACAGCCATGGACCTGACTCAAATGATTCAGGGCCCGACACACGAGGGAGGTCACACCTTGGACCTCGTTTTTGTCTCTCGCCAGTGGTTGAGTGATCTGGGAGGAGTGAATTTAACCATCACTCCTCTATCATGGTCAGATCACTCACTCCTCCGACTTGACTTCCCTGGTGCTACCCCTCGCTGCGGGGAGGCGGAACCGGAAAACACTAGATAGTTCCGCCCCAGGCGCTTGATGGAACCAGACAGGTTCCAGACGGAGCTTGGGCCACCTCCTGCAGCCCTGACCCGCCCTCGGGTAGAGGACCTGGTGGCCGCGTGGAATAATGCGACTACCGGGGCCTTGAACCGGGTGGCGCCTTTGCGGCCTCTCCGGCGGCAACGATCCACCCTGGCTCCTTGGTTCACCGAGGAGCTAAGGGTGATGAAGCGCCGCAAGAGATGCCTAGAGAATCGTTGGAGATCCTCCCGATCCGAATTGGACCGAGCACAGGTACGAGCCCATTTAAGGACGTACCTAGTGGCATTGAGAACGGCCAAACGTCGATATTATGCCGCTCTCATTGCATCCGCAGAGAACCGCCCTGCCGCCCTGTTTCGGGTGTCCCGCTCCCTTCTGTTTCAGAGGCCGCGGGAGGCCCCTCTACAGGGTAGAGCAGAGGAGTTTGGGAAATATCTGCTGGATAAAGTCGCTCAAATCCGGAAGGATTGGGTCCCCTTCAGTGGCCCAGTCGAGACGCCAGTGGCGAGTCTTGAGAAACCTTTTTGGGAGGAGTTTGACTTGGTTGCCATCGAGGATTTGGACAGATTGCGTGGACGACTGCGACCTACCACATGTTTGCTGGACCCGTGTCCCTCCTGGCTTGTACTGGCTTCCTGGAAGGTTACACGCGACTGGCTCCTGGGCCTAGTGAACGCTTCGTTGGGCGAGGGGTCTCTCCCGGCCGCCTTGAAAGAGGCGGTGGTGAGACCCTTGCTCAAGAAGCCTTCCCTGGACCCTACGGAGCTGGCCAATTATCGTCCTGTCTCCAACCTTCCCTTTTTGGCGAAGGTTGTAGAGAGTGTGGTGGCTTCTCAGTTCCCACGACATCTGGAGGAGAATGATTATCTAGACCCGCGCCAGTCCGGCTTTCGCCCTGGGCACAGCACTGAGACGGCCTTGGTCGCGTTGGTAGATGATCTCTGGAGGGCCAGAGATAGGGGTTGCTCCTCTATCCTGGTCCTATTAGACCTCTCGGCGGCTTTTGATACCATCGACCATGGTATCCTGTTGCACCGACTGGAGGGGTTGGGGGTCCGGGGCACTGTTTTGCGGTGGTTCGGCTCCTACCTCCCCGGCCGGACGCAACGTGTGTTGGCAGGGGAGCAGAGGTCGACCCTAAGCCCCCTTACTTGTGGGGTGCCACAGGGGTCGGTCCTCTCGCCGCTCCTGTTCAACACATACATGAAGACGCTGGGTGAGATCATCCGTGGTTTCGGGGTGGAATATCATCTGTACGCTGATGATACTCAGCTGTACATTTCCACCCCGAACCACCCCAACGAGGCCATCGAAGTGATGTCCCAGTGTGTGGAAGCCGTACGGGTCTGGATGGATGACAACCGACTCAGGCTCAACCCTTCCAAGACGGAGTGGCTGTGGGTTCCGGCCCCCCGGTTCAACCAGATAATTCCATCTCTAGCCATTGGGGGCATTCAACTTGCCCCCGTGGAGCGGGCGCGCAATTTGGGCGTCCTCCTGGATGCCAGGCTGTCCATTGATGAACATGTGACAGCCGTCGCAAGGGGGGCGTTCCACCAGGTTCGCCTGGTGCACCAATTGCGCCCCCTATTGGACCGGGACGCCTTACGCACAGTCACCCATGCGCTGGTGACGTCTCGCCTGGACTACTGTAACGCTCTCTACATGGGGCTTCCCTTGAAATGCACTCGGAGACTGCAGTTGGTCCAGAATGCGGCCGCGCGGGTGATTATGGGGAGTACCAAGTACTCCCATGTGACACCTCTCCTGCGCGAGCTGCACTGGCTTCCTGTGGTCTATCGAGTGCGTTTCAAGGTTTTGATTACGATCTTTAAAGCGCTCCATGGCTCAGGACCTAGTTACCTGCGGGATCGTATTCTGCCCCATACATCCCTACGACCCATCCGCTCGCACAGAGAGGGACTTCTCCAGGTGCCGTCTACCAGACAGTGCCATGGGGCGGCGCCTAGGAGCAGAGCCTTCTCTGTGGCGGGCCCAGCCCTGTGGAATGACCTCCCCCCGGATATTAGGACTACTACTGACCTCCGCTCCTTCCGTGTCAAGCTCAAGACCCACCTTTTCCAAATAGCTGGCCTGGCTCGATCATAACTTTGTAACGCTCCTGATGGGTTTTTTAATTTGGTAATTTTATTAGGGGATTTTAAATTGTATTTTTAACTGTCTTTCACTTAAGTCCATCCTCCTCCATGCACATATGTATATGTCTCTGTTCTCTTGTATATATGTTTGTCTTATGTGTATTTTTTATCCGTTTGATTGTACGCCGCCCCGAGTCCTTCGGGAGAGGGTTGCGGCTAATCAAATAAAATTATTATTAATTATTATTATTATTATTAAGTCGGTGGTGGTTCTAATGTTGGGGGGGAGGTCATTCCAGAGGGTTGGGCCCATCACAGAGAAGGCCCTACTCCTTGGTGTCGCCCGTTGGCATTGCCTAGTGGATGGCACCAGGAGAAGCCCCTCCCTGTGAGAGCAAATTGGCCGCAGGGATGTGTGTGGGAGGATGCGATCCCGCAGGTAGCTAGGTCCTGTGCCATGGAGCGCTTTAAAGATGGTGGTCAAAACCTTGAAACGCATCTGAAAAACCACAGGCAGCCAGTGCAGCTCGCGCAGGAGCGGTGTTACATGGGAGTACCTAGTACTCCCCATGACTGCCCGCGCGGCTGCGTTCTGGACTAGCTGCAGTCTTCGGGCGCGTCCCAAGGGAAGCCCCATGTAGAGAGCATTGCAGTAGTCCAGGCGAGACGTCACCAGTGCATGAGTGACCGTGCGTAGGGCATCCCGGTCCAGAAGGGGGCGCAATTGGCGGACCAGGCGAACCTGGTGGAACGCCCCCCTTGCCACGGCTGCCACATGGTCGTCCATTGACAGCCGGGCATCTAGGAGGACACCCAAATTGCACGCCCGTTCCACAGGGGGCAATTGTTCGCCCCCTATGGCCAGCGATGGAGTCAGCTGGCTGAACCGAGGTGCCGGTAGCCACAGCCACTCAGTCTTGGAGGGGTTGAGTTTGAGTCTGTTGTCCCCCATCCAGACCCCGACGGCTTCCAAACACCGGGACATCACTTTGACAGCCTCGTTGGGGTGGTTTGGGGTTGAAATGTACAGCTGAGTATCATCAGCGTACAGATGATATTCAACCCCTAAACCACGGATGATCTCCCCCAGTGGCTTCACATATGCGTTGAACAGGAGGGGCGAGAGGACCGACCCCTGCGGCACCCCACAAGTGAGTGGCCTCAGGGTCGACCTCTGCCCCCCTGTCAACACACATTGCGACCGGTCGGAAAGGTAGGAGCCGAACCACCGTAAAACGGTGCCTCCGACTCCCATCCCCTCCAGCCGGCGCAATAGGATACCATGGTCGATGGTATCAAAAGCCGCTGAGAGGTCTAATAGGACCAGGATAGAGGAACAGCCTCTATCTCTGGCCCTCCAGAGATCATCAACCTACGCGACCAAGGCTGTCTCTGTGCTGTGCCCGGGTCGGAAGCCGGACTGGCGTGGGTCTAGATATTCGGATTCGTCAAGGTGTCGTGGAAATTGCTGTGCCACCACATTCTCAACAACCTTCGCTAAAAAGGGAAGGTTGGAGACTGGACGATAATTAGCTAGCTCCATTGGGTCAAGTGAAGGCCTCTTGAGTAAGGGCCTCACCACCGCCTCTTTCAAGGCAGTTGGTAAGGATCCCTCACCCAATGAGGCATTCACCAGGCCCAGAGGCCAGCCTCGTGTCACCTCCCAGGATGCCAGTACCAGCCAGGAGGGACATGGGTCCATTGAACATGTGGTGGGTCGCAGCCGTCCACGCAACCTGTCCAAATCCTTGGGGGCAACAGAGTCAAACTCCTCCCAGAATGGTCTCACAAGACTCACTGTTGACGGCTCGTCCGGTCCACTGGAGGGGGCCCATCCGCTCCGGATCTGAGCGACTTTGTCCTGCAGATATTCCCCAAACTCCTCTGCTCTACCCTGCAAGGGTGCCCCCCGCGTGCCCTGTGACAAGAGGGAGCGGGTCACCCTAAACAGGGCGGCAGGGCGGTTATCCACGGACGCAATAAGAGCGGCACAATGTCTACGTTTGGCCGCTCTCAATGCCACAAGGTAGGTCCGTAAATAGGCTCTTACCTGTGTTCGATCAGACTCGGAGCGTGAGGATCTCCACCTGCTCTCTAGACGTCTCCTATGGCGCTTCATCACCCTCAACTCCTCGGTATACCAAGGAGCTCGGGTGGATCGCTGCCGCAGGAGAGGTCACAAAGGCGCAACCCGGTCCAAGGCCCCAGCCGTCGCCCTATTCCAGGCGGCCACTAGGTCCTCCGAACGAGCGCGGGTCAGGGCTACAGGTAGTGGCCCAAGCTCCGTCTGGAACCTATCCGGTTCCATCAGGTGCTTGGGGCGGTACCAGCTTGGACAGACTGGCTCCGCCTCCTCGCGGTGGAGGGTAGCGCCAGGGAAGTCGAGCCGGAGACATGAGTGATCTGACCATGACAGGGAAGTAATAACTAAATCCCTATTCCCAGATCACTCGTCCACTGTTCAGATACAAAAACAAGGTCCAGTGTGTGGCCGCCCTCGTGTGTGGGGCCCTGAATTAATTGGGTCAGGCCCATGGCTGTCATGGAAGCCATGAACTCCCGAGCCACCTCAGATGCTGCTCCCGTCGACGGCAGGTTGAAGTCTCCCATAACCAAAAGCCTGGGGATTTCAACCGCCGTCTCTGAGATCAGCTCGAGGAGCTCGGGCAGGGCCGCTGATGTATAGCGAGGAGCCAAGTATACAATCAGCAGGCCCAACTGCCTCCCTGGGCCCCATTTCACATCTAGGGACTCACAACCGGGTATCTGAGGGACAGTGAACTCTCTCGGTTCTAGACCATCCCGTATAACTACCGCCACCCCACCACCCTTACCCAGGGCCTGAGGTTGATGGAATGCAACTTACTTTGGAGTTTCAGTCCATGGGGCTTGCGAAGGTAAGGCCTGCACTCAACCGGTGGGTGGAGGCCAGCGGATGGGCAGAGTGATTTGGATGGGGCAGCCTCGTGATCCCACATGGGCTGGATTAATGGTTTTGGTGGGCTGTATCTGGCCCCATGGGCCAGGTTTGAGGACCCCTGGTATAAGGTCTCCTGTTAGAGCAGGGGGTTGGACTAGAAGACCTCAAAGGTTCTTTCCAACCCTTTTATTTTGTTATAAGTTCTGTTATAGTTACATATGCTTAGCATGCTAAATACCTATTCGAACATGTTGATTTACACTGTAAAATCAGAAAATGTGGATATTGGCATTTAATATATGGAAACTGACAGATTTTGTGGTGGCTGTTAGAACAGACAAAATTTCAATTACGGACCAATCTTGGATTGTACTACTGACAAATTGTATTAGAATTGAGATCTCCCTGTTTCTTGTACAACTAGAGAAGAAGTTAAAAAGATTCCTCCGCAAAGAATCTGGGCTATGGAAGCATTAAAATATGTAGCAGGGCTGGGTTTCACCCGGTACTGACCAGTACGGGCATAGCGGTTGGTGATATTGCCTTCTCATACCGTTCTTCCGGAGGCCCCGTACTGGAATCCTCGCTTCTTGTTCCTTCTTCAGCTGTTGGACAAGCCCACGTGGCATGCACTGTCCTCTGCTCTTTGATACCCACCTCTTTTCCAATGAAGGTAGTGGGGAATCCATGCAGAGGCAGGAAATTGCATGGATTCCCTTCTCCCTTCATTGGAAACGAGGCGGCTGTCAGAGGAGAGAGCAGCGAAGGTCGTGGGCTTGTGCAATGAATCCTCGCCTCCTGTTCCTTCTTCGGCTGTTGGACAAGCCCACGTGGCATGCGCTGTCCTCTTCTCTTTGACAGATGCCTGTTTAAAAAGCCATTTCTACTTAAAAGTACCTGGCAGTGGCATTTTTCCTTGGGGGACTCCGCAGAACATCCCAAGATGGATGCCACCACATCTGTCCTCTTCGGGAACAGGCCCTCTTTGGCAGGTCCTCTTCAGAAGGATGAGCCCCCCCTAGTCCCCCTCCCATTCCTCATCTTCCTGCCCCCGCAGATGGGCTACGGAGTCATCGCCGGCAGCGCAGAGCCTCAACAGCTCCCTGCCATTGGTCCTGCAGTTCAGGCCAGGGGCTTTGTTCACACTCTCTCCCCTCCTGGTTCCTCTTTTTATGCGCTTCCTGAAAGGTAGCCGCTAGTGGCACAAAAGATAGCCGCGGCCTCATGCTATGGAAAACATAAGCATGTGCACACACCCACACAATTACAGCCCCAGAGAGTCTTGGAGGGAAGCCTCTGCACAAGCCCAGGAAAGTGAGAACAGGTTTTCGCCATTACGAAGGCTCCGGGATGACGCTCCAGGGGCAGTGGGGCAGCCAGGTCCCTCACCCTCAGAGGGAGGAAGGGCCAGTTGGGAGAGGGGCTTTGGTCCTGCTGCCTCTGGCGGATAGGGCTTTACTGTCCCACAGCAAAGATTCCGTTCCTCCTCCCGGAGCCTTCGTAACAGTGGGAACTTGTTCTCACTCACCCAGGCTTGTGCAGAGGCTTCCCTCCGAGAGACTCTGGGGGTGTAATTGTGCGGGGTGTGCAGTTGCCTATGTTTTCCACGGCGTCTTTTGGGCCACTAGCAGCTACCTTTCAGGAAGCGCATAAAAAGAGGAACCAGGCGGGAAGAGAGTGGGAACAATGGCAGGGAACTGGCAAGAGACTGTGCTGCCTGCGATGACTCCGGAGCCAATACATAGGGGCAGGAAGATGAAGAACAGGAGGGGGACCAGGGGAGCCTCGTCCTTCTGAAGAGGACCTGCCGAAGAGAGCTTCTCCCCGAAGAGGGCAGATGTGGTGGCATCGGTTTTGGGATGTTCTGTGGAGCCTCCCAGGGAAAAATGGCGCTGCCAGGTACTTTTAACCATATATTTTGATGCCATGACTGCAGAATGCTGCAAAAAACTATAAATGCAGGCCAGTTGTTGTGTGTTTCAAATGTGATAGGAACACTCAAAAAGGTGACCACAGTATGTGTGTGTGTCTGTGTGTGTGTGTGAATGAATGAGAGAGAGACAGACAGAGAGAGATACACAGAAAGAGATACACACACAGAGAGAGTGATTAAGTGAGTGAATGAGTGAGAGACAGACAGACAGACAGACAGACAGACAGACAGACAGATACAAACACATACACACACACAGTGACAGAGAGAGAAGAAGGGAGGGGAGAGAGACAGAGAGATACAGAGAGAGTGACAGACAGACAGACAGACAGACAGACACAGCGAGAGAATGACATAGAGAGACAGAGAGGGAGGGAGGGAGAGAGAGACAAAGAGCTACACAGAGAAAGAGACAGAGAGAGACAGAAAGAGAAAGAGAGAGAAAGAGAAAGAGAAAGAAGGAAACAGGAGGGAGGGAGGGAGGGAGGGAGGGAAGGAAGGAAGGAAGGAAGGAAGGAAGGAAGGAAGGAAGGAAGGAAGGAGAACTTATGACCACAATTGAGCACAAAATTTTGGTTGCTAAGGAAGAGCGTTGTTAAGTGAGTTTCACCACATTTTCCGAGTTGGCCACACCCACCCAGTCGCATGACCACTGAGCCACTCCCAAAAAACATGCCACACCTACAGAATAGGTTCTAAAAAAATTTGAAACTTACCACTGATATGCAGCAATCCTCAAAAATTATAGTGGGCCCTTTATTGGAATAGAATACTTCAGTTGGCATTTGCACATGTTAATCTAATTGCAATAAATTGTAGGGGTGAGATACAGTAATATGACTTACATTGTTTATAGTTTTTTAATTTATTTATTATTTTCCACTTTTATGATACAATCTTGCTAATATCCTGTCTTTAATATTTTAAACAATGTCTAATTAACAAATTATTCTAATGCTTTCATGAAAACAAGATTCGATTTATTAAAATCTAATATTTTGGACTTGATCTAACCCCAAATATAACACAGCATTCTTCATTGTGCAAGGTTTTTGAATGCAGCTCAGAATCTGATAAGTCCAGTGAAACTCTGAAGACGAAGCTACGGATTATCAGCTTTATTTCTGCAGAAAGCAAAAGACTGGATGACCTTTTTGTCTCCCACCTTAACAGAACAGGCAGAGAGAGAAAAACAGGCATGTGCCAAAAACTTTTCCAAAAATCTTACAGCACACACAGCTTGCACAGAATGTCATTGCTATGGAAACATAAATTGATATCACACGGATTTCATGATTTTTCTCAGTGCTCTTAAAACAATAGACTTTAGAAGGGAAAAGAAATCCATTTTCTGGCATATAACTCAGATCTTTGTTAGGGAATGTTGAACACACACTTTAGTTTACAAGCAAGGCTACTTGGCAGAAACCACATTTTACTTTTCATATGAAGTTACTTTGCTAGGCTAAGCTTGGGAATTTGCCTAGAAGTTTTATCTATGTAGTTGGCACCTTAGGTTACAATGGAGCTTCTCTCAACAGCAATTTAACAAAAGCTGAATTAGGTTACACTCTGTGTATACTCTAATCCAGTGATGGCAAAACTTTTAGCGACCGGGTGTCCAAACCGCAACCCAAAACCCACTTAAACTGCACGGCAATTTAACCTGAATAATGAGGTTTTAGTTTAGAAAAACAACTCATACATAATTAACGTCTTTTCTCTGAAAAAAAAAAACCATAATAACAAGCGCATTCAATGATACATACATCTTTTTATTGAAAGGTAAACATTTGCATTTGGCATGCTTTTGATTAATGTGACTTTTGCTGTTGAATGCATGCTGATAATTTTTCTAACATTGACTCATACGTTGTAAGTTTGAGAGCAACACATGCAGCACTCAGGTCATCTGTTAGTCCAGGGGTGTCAAACTCAATTTCAATGAGGGCCCCATTGTGGTTGACTTTGGAGGCCATGGTGGGCACGGCCAGCTCCCACTGCTGATGTGCTCACTCTCCTTGGTTGCCCATGGTGTGTGCAGGAGGTCAAAGTAGGTGGATCAGAGGGAGGCCCACTCCCTCTCCTTATGTAACCAAAGCATCCTCAATGATAGGATGGAAGACCAGGGGAGAGGTCAGGAGGATGGGACAAGGAGATGGTAAAAGGCAGCAGGGCTGTTGGTGATCAAGTGCTAAGGCAGGATTTACTTCACACCCTCACTCTCTCTCATCATAATCTCCTTCCTTCCCTTTTTTTCCTTTCCTCTTCATTCTTCCTTCCCCTCTTTCATTCTTTTTGCTGCCTTGTTCTGTTCCCCTCTTTCCTTCTTTTTTTTTTTCCGTGGTCTTTCCTGTCCCTTCTTGGATGCCCCAATGCAAAAAGGGAAACATTCCTTGCCACTTTTGCTAGTAGTTTGTGGCCACTGAAAAGTCTGAGAACAAACCAGGATCAGTTTATTCCATGCTTGCATTTCATGGAGACAGACTACAGTACAGCAAAACTGTCAAAATGATGGCTCTGGTAGTTGATCAGAGCTCCTCTGTTTTTTATGTGCAACAGCTTTAGCATTTAAGAACAGAGGTAAGTTAGTTGCTTTACTATGCATACATAATGATCCTTAAAAGAGCTCTTCCGTAGGGAGCCTGCCATGGTCTAATTCACATTGGAAATATAGCAAAGGAAACTATTTTCCCCACTTGCTTTGTCCTTTTTACTCTACTGGAAATAGCTGTTTGCAACCAGGGGTGGGTTGTTCCAAGTTCTAATCGGTATGGTAGAATAGGTTCCTGAAATGTATCGTATGTTTTAGAACCCCTTCGTCCTGTGGGACAGTACCAGAATGTCTGCCCCGGCCCCCTTGCTCGCTCTCCCTGCCCATTTCGTCACCGCTCACGGAGGGTAGCTTGCACAGCGTGGCCGGTCTCCTAGGACCTCCCCAAGCTTGCTTAGGAATAAGAGGCCTTGCCGCCAGCAAAGCACGGGGCAGCAGGAGATAGGTTACGCAGAGCGGTGAGCCTCCTAGGCAAGTTCCAGGATGTCCTCCCCCGACTAGTTCCGTGCCTCCCTTCCCAGTGAAGTTTTCCAAGGTGTGGTTTCAAAAGCAGCCTCCCAACCCTTGTGCCCGGCTCCCACTGAGCTGGGAAGGAGGAGAAGAGTCTTTGGGGAGTGAGGAGGAGGAGGAAGGAGGAGGAGGCAAGCGCATGGGGCCGTGCCAGCTTGGCAACCGGTGCTAAGAAAGCACCTCACAGCTTTTGAAGGGAGGAGGGGAGAAGGAAAGGGAGAATGTGGAGTCGCCTTTCAGGGATGCCGAAGATGTGGGAAACCAGCACCGCCACCAGCGTCTAAAGTTTTCGGCGGCTCCAGACAGGTGAATCGGGATCAGAGACCCAGGCAGTTTCCTTCGCTCCCCTTGCAAGGGAGTAGTAGGAGTCGTTTTTGCATTCCTGCCTCTGCTGGACTTCGACCTGGAGTTTACCAGCTGTCTTAAAGAGAAATGGAAGGTCAGACCTGCGCGGCCCCAAGTGATGTGGCGCTCTCCAGGTAAGCACCCGCTCTCCTTCCTGCTTTTTTTTTGTCACCGAGGGGCAAAAGGCAGAGTGAGGCACACCGTTTAGCAAAGTTCAACAGGGGGGGAGGTAAGTGGCTCTGCTGTTCCTCTCCCTCATAGTGCCCCCTTCCTTTAAAACAAACAAACTTACCTGGCTAAGAGGTCAGTGCTTCACTTAGGGGAGCTCTGGGGATGATGGGTCTTATGGAGGCGGTGACCAGCTGCCCTCATGAGTGCGAGGAGAACAGTCTCTTTGCCTTTGCGGTGCTTTGACTGGGAATAGCAACCATGGCGGAACTTTTAGGGGAGAAGAGTCTCTGAATAGTTATGCTGGATAAACATGCATAGAGTTGTGTGGTTGCACCTTACTTGAAAAGTACAAGACCCAAAACCATCTGGGTTTATTCCTAAGTAAGGTTCAGTTTTCTGTGAGTTGTGGAAACTGGGAAGATTTATCCTGAATGCCTCCAAATCTTGAGGCTTAAGTGAGGAAGTAATTATTATTTTTTAAAAAGTTGGGGGGGGGAGAGGAAAATCTGCACTTGATTGAAAGCAAAGATAAGTTCGCAACCCTTGGTGGAGAGGAATGTAGTATGGTATGCTGTGTTGATGGAATAATAATTCACCTTATAAAGCATTCCTGTTTGCTTAGGTAAAACAATACACCTTAGCTCTGGAAAGGGCAAGTCAGCTCAACTTGATGTAAGAATAAAAGCTTATTGTTGAACTTCTAAGTGTTGAAAGATAGTGCCTGCTCCTTCCTTGCGCATACTGAAAACAAACTTGAGTAGTTATGTGGATTTAATGTGATATTTTGCAAAGACTGGGAAATCTCTCATGTAGTCTCTAAACAAGAAAAATGTATTTGCATGTTAATAGGTGAAACAGGTGGGTTAATTATAATCTTAAACTATGTTTGGCTTACTATACAGATAATTTAGTGCAAAGCCCTGCACAACAGTATTAGATTTCTATGGTTTTATCTTCCTTAGTTGGTTTGGGGGAGAGCTATGGAAAGCTAAAACAAATGCTGTGTAACAAGGAAGAGTGAAACATTCCTTTGGATTCATTGGAGAATTAAAACCAAACATTTCAAAGGAGAAAAGTTTCATATCATGCAACTTTCATCAAAACTACAGAATTTCACAGGCCCTTAAATCGGGGTGGGGGGGTGGGAAGAGACAATAGTGAACATCTAGGAAGTTTGGTAGTAGTGGCAAATATCTTAGAATAATATTGTGATGCAACTATTATAAATTGTTCAGCAATAATTTAACTAAAGAAATTGTGCATACTATATATAAATTGTTACTTCTTAGCAGGAAGTCCAATATTTTTTCTTTGCATTTTCCCATTTGGCTGAGTTTTTCAGTACTCCAACATACTATTCTTTTTTATTGGTGATATATTTATTGGTTTCAGTCTCCCATCAGTTAATAAGACAAGAACTGCAAAGCAGGTGGTTGTGAAAATATCGTAACTATTTTTGGAATGTATGTGTGATGCTACCATTGTGAATTTCTTGTTAAGAACACTTATCAAGATTTAATATTATGACTGTCTAACTTATTTAGAGGGCGAGTGCTTGCTTGTTGCAGTAAGGTACAAATGCCATAAGCAAAATACCTGTTTACTCAGAGGTATATTCCTCCTTAAATTGCTTGATAGCAGTGTGCAGAAACTTTAAATTGTATAGCTCACAGCACTAAAGAAACTTTAAATAACAGTGACTACTCTTGAAGGTCCACATTGGCTGTTTCTGCTTCCAAGTGATGCTTTTAAAATCTACTGGAACATATTGGGGATTTCTGCACTGAGAAGCAGAAGGATGGACTCTCGCCTTTATGATGGGCTTTTGAGACACTGGAAAGCAGTGGGAACTTTTGCTACTTCTGAGGACTTCCAAGTCCAATAAGAAATTGATTATCTTTCCTTGAGCCTCTTTATGCAGGGACAAGTGCTGATAAATCCTTCAGAAATGGAAACAGTGAGTTTGTGTGTGTGTGTGTGAGTGTGTGTGTGTGTTTGTGGGGGGGGTTGTTTCTGTTGTGTAAGATTGGAATATAACTTATTGGCCCTGGATTTTGAGGGTGGAGGGAAATTGCAGAAGCTGAAATGCGGTTGGGACAGACTAGGGAGTCCTATGTTTTCTCTCTTCTACATTTTCAGAGATTATATACAGTATAAAGAGTTAACAGTTGCACCGATTGTACTTTATGTTTGTGTACAGAAAACAAAGAACAGGTAGTTCAGCACATGACAGCCTGTCAATCTGAAAATACTCTGAAACAAATAGGTATTGTTTCTGGTGCACATAATTCCAAGCCCAAGATCTTAAGAGGGTGGCCAATCCAAGTAGTTTCCCCTCTACATACACAGTATATTGTATATTATACTCTACAAAGTGGTTTAAACAACAAAGACAAGTGTGAGAGAGCACACTGTTCTGCAAATAATCTTACTAGCCTTTTGTATGGTGCTTATGTGTAGTGGTGTTAGTAGTAGCACAAAAGAAAGTATACTTACAGACTGCATTTTCCTGTAGATTGTGGTATGAGTTTATTTTTTTAAGCAACAGATCAGAATCTGTTCATATTAATAAGTAGGAAATCTCTTGGACATCAAGCTTATTTTAAAAGGCTAATTATGTAGAACTCTTTTTAGTAGTCTGGATTATAGAAGAATTTCAGGAAAATATTAGATAAGACAGAAACAAGCTAAAATAGGGGTGGTGGTGGTGAATCAACTTCGTGTTTATTGCCCATGTTTTGTTACAAACTACTCTAAATGATGCCTGATATTATAATAATAATATTTGTTAGGGCTATGCACTGTTTTTGAATATATAGGAATGTAAAGCCCACAGCATCTACTTGGTACTTTTTAAAGCAGATATTTCATGAATCCAGGAAAAAGGTGCCGCTGCTTTAAAAAGTACCAAGTAGATGCTGTGGGCTTTACATTCCTATATATTCAAAAACAGTGCATAGCCCTAACAAACATTATTATTTAATGAATTTAAGTTGTTTCCACTGCTTTGAAGTTAAATTCAGATGTCTGGATGCCTCTTTCTTTTCTGAGTAATTTATACCTCTATCTTGACTGGGAATGCTGACATCGTCTTGGCCACTCCCTCCCGGTCACATGACTGCCAAGCCACTCCCACCCACACATGAACTGCCAAGCCACTTCCACCCGGTCACATGGCTGGCAAGCCACGCCTACAAAGCAAGCCACACCTACAGAAGAGGTTCTAAAAATTTTTGAAACCCACCACTGTTAGCAACCCACAAGGAGGGGGTACTTTCCTAACAGCTCACAATTCGGGAATAACAGGGGGGAAAACCCTTCACTTTCCACGCCCCATTTTGGCCCTGGAAAGCTTCCTGCACCAACCTGGAAGCAACCCCCCTCCCCAAAACCCTGCAACTGTTTGAAGGCTGAAGGAAGCCTCCAACTGAGCCAGGAAGCACTCGGGGGGGGGGGGGGAGTCCATTCACACTCACCATCACTGCATACCCACGCATCCCCCGCCCTGGCCATCTACAAAGGCCCGAAAACCAGCTGGGCTGGCAGGAGGTGAGCCTGCACGTCGATGCTAGTGGAGCTGGGCTGGGGCAGCTGGAGTGCCAGGAGAGAAGGCTCTGCATGCCACAGGTTCCCCATCATGGCTCTAATCCTTTCAATTCCTTTTTCAGATCAATGATGTAACACCTTCAGAGGCTCTGAGTGATAAAAGTCGATTCCCCTTTTTCCATCTCTTGATCCCCAAAGAAGGGATCCAGTACCCAGCAATTGTCCACCTGCTCCTCCACTTCAGATGGACCCTGATTGGCCTCTTTGCTTCAGACACAGAAAAGGCAGAGAATTTCATGAGGACTTTTACTCCTGTGCTTGTCAGGAGTGGAATTTGTGTGGTTATATCACAACTGTTCTCAACAACTGGATATACTGCATACCTCAGGGATTCCCTCTCTAAGTGGAGACAAGTCAACGTCTTTGTTCACTTCATAGAACTTGAAAACATTTGGGACAGAATTCTTCCTTTTCATTTAACACTTATGCGTCTCCCAGGACCCATTGAGGGGAAAGTCTGGATCCTCACAAATTTTGTAGAGTACGAAATGAACAAGCGCAGACTTCTCAGATACATCCATAGTACTTGGAACTTTGGTTATCTGGTAAAAGAAAGGGCAAAAGATTCTGCCTTTAAACCCTATTTCTTTGTGGAAATAAAGTTTCAAGATCATTATTTTCATTGTTCTCTTTCAAAGAATGTATTTTCTGTCAAAGGCCGCAGAAGATGCACCCAGAAAGCCCCACTGGAGACCCAGGAGAAAAGAGACAGAAAAAGGGCCCCAAATAACTACCAACCTTACAGTCTCATAAAGACTCTGGCCCAGGCCTTGAATGCTGCATATTCCTCCAGATCGAGGAGGGGAAGGAAGGAGGATGAAAAGATGTTGGGGTCTCCAAGGCTGCAGCCATGGCAGGTATGGGGGTCCCTATATGGATCCATTAATCTTAGATCCTTTGGAGAAGGAATCCAGAGGAGAAGGAGGGGAACCATCTCAACAGATCTGACCAATTTAATTATTCAGGGAATTAATGGTTCCAAAGAGTAGATACCATGACATTTTTATATTTAGCACTGCTAATTGGAAAATGCTGAATTCTTTTTAAAATCAATTCCTGTATTTGTGGGTTTGTGATGAGCCTGGTGGAATTCCACCTTTCTTCCGTCCCCATTGCACGTGGGTCTGTGTGCAGCTGGACAGGCAGCTAAGCCCCCCTATTCTCCTCCAATGAACGGGAGCCTGGCGTGGATCTGGATGCTTTATTGGAAGAAGATGGCAGGTGAAACTGAAGAGATGCAAATAGTGGAAATCAAATGTAAATATGAGATAGGCAGCATTAACTAACAGCCAGCAAAGAAGCAGCTGGAACCTCCCCAGTGATGCTCTGTGTGAGGGAGGGAGGCCGTCTCCGGAGGACCAGGGGTCTTGGTCACAATGGCTGCTTCCGTCTTCTCCAAAGGCTGACAGAAAATGGAGTCTGGCTTCAGACTTTATAGTGAGGCTTTTCTGCCCCCGGCCACTAGGTGGGGCTATAGCAACAACAGCACAACAGTTACCGTATTTTTCGGAATATAAGACGCACCTTTTCCCTCAAAAAAGAGGCTGAAAATCTGGGTGCGTCTTATACATCGAATACAGCATTTTTTTCCTCCTGAAGCCCCACCCCTTCACCAAAATGGCCATGAATACCCTTATGGAGGATTTCAGAGAGCTCCTGGGGGCTGGGGAGGGTAGTAATGAGAAAAAATGGACTATTTTTGCCCCCCAACCCACAGCAGCACTCTATAAGCCTCCATAAGGCTATACATGCAAATTTTTTTGACAGAAAACAGGCTTGTTTTTGCGAAAAATGGGCTGTGTGAAAGAGTCTTCTGAAGCCATGGTTTGTGTCCTATCTTCCTTTCATTTTCTCTCTTTCCCTCCTTCCCTCCCTCCATGTATCTATTGACCCATCCATCCAACTATATCTCATTCACTTCCTCCTCCCTCCCTCTCTTTCTTTCCCTTCCTTCCATGACTCCCTCTTTCTTTCTCTCTCTCCTTTCCTTTCTTTTCCTTTTCTTTCTTTTTCCTTTTCTTTCTCTCTCTTTCTACCCTTTCCTTTCCTCCTCCAAAGCTAGGAGATCCACCTGAATCAAAAACTCCTTTGGATGAAACCGCCCATTTCGCACGCACACACGCATGCACACGCACAGACACACACACATACACACACTCTTCCAACCAGCTCTGCGCCTCGCCTCATTGTTTGATTTTAGTGGTGGGCCATTGGCCGAAGTCCTTTCCAAGCACCCGGCAGCATCGCTCGCATCCCAGGAAAGCCCGGCTGATTAACTTGCTGGGACGCGCTTCGATCGGTGCCTCTTCTGCACAGGCAAGGTTCTCTCTCTGGAGCAGGCAGAGAAGAGGAATTGCAGGGATAAAAGTGTGTGTGTGTGTGTGTGTGTGTGATAGAGAGGGGGGGGAGAGACAGTAAGAGCGAAAGAGAGGGGGGGGGAGAAAAAAGAAAAAGAGAGTGAGAGTGAGGAATCAGAAGTTTTCAACCTTGTGCACAGCCTGGGAGGAGGCTGAAATGGGGCGAGGGCCTCTCCCCTTTTCCTCTGGATCTCCCTCCCTCTTCCCCAAGTTTTTCTTTCCTCCCATCCATTCTCTCCCCCACTCCTGAGAGCAAGGCGGCGCTGCGCTGCCTGGGAGTTTTCTGGGCTCTGGAAGGGGCAGCGGAGGGGAGGGAGTTGCGTTCCCCAGAACTTCTTTGGGAGAAGCGTCATTCTGAACTCCGCGTTGGGGGGCGTGTGCGTGGGGTGTCCACTGAGGGGCTTTTAGCCAGAGGCGCCTCTGGCCAGGGGGGAAATTGGAGTGGCTCGGGTGAGCCAGGAGGGACGATTGAAATCTGTTGGCTGAGCTGGTCAATATCCCCCCCCCCCCGGTTGGACCTGGCTGAACTTTCCTCCCTCTCTCCAGTCACCATGGAGCTGCTGCAGCCTCTCTCCCAACACGCTGCCCAGTTATGGGCCAAGCCTGACCTTCCCTGCAGTATTTGAGTGGGGGGGTCCTCTGTTTAGGGGGTAGAATTTGGTTGCAGAAACGCAAAGGGGTGAGCAGCCTTGGAGGGCCTGTTCACCCTTCCCCTTTTCCTCTCAGCCATGAAAAACTAGAAATCTCTCCCCCTCCAAGCAGCAACTGAGACTGTGCAGGGGGGGAGGAGGGGGACCAGGAGAAGAAGATCTGAAAGATCCCAATTCTGCAGCAAGAGGAGTTTCTGCAATGGGGAGGGGGAGGGGTAGCCCCAGCTTCCAAAGGACTTTTATCCATAATTGCCATCAGAGCAGATGTTGGGGAGGGTGTCAAGGAGGAAAGGGGTCCCCTGACTCTCACTCAGACCCCAAGGAAGGAAGGAAGGAAGGAAGGAAGGAAGGAAGGAAGGAAGGAAGGAAGGAAGGAAGGAAGGGGGAGGGGGTGAAAGGAAAGGAAATGGGAAAGAAGAAAAGGATGAAAAACGGAGAGAATGGGAAGGGAAGGAAAAAGGATAAGAGAAAGGACAGGAAAGAGTAAAAAGGTGAAGAATGGCCACTGCTGGAGTGGTCGGGAGCAGCCTGAGGTGGGCATTCGGGAGCAGGCCAAGTCGAGCAGGAGGCCACGGCAAAGCCAGGCACACAGGCTGGGCTGCGTGGCCACGTGGTCGAGGCAAGGGAGCCAAAGAGCAGCTGCAGCTATGACTCTAAGGCCCCAGCCAAGGCCTGCGAGGCAAGTAGTGGTGGTGCAGGGTGTGGCCAGGCAGAATCTTTACTACCAGTTCACCCGAACTGTCCCAGACCGGCTGAATCCCACCATTGGCTGTATCTTCCCTTCTCCAACCGAGAGATTGTGTCAGTTGGAAAAGGGGCTCCCAGACTCCTCCTGATCTTCAGCTCTTCTCCTTGTGGTCTTTCCTCAAGGCTAAGAGCAGCTCCTTTGAACTCTTCCTTGGCTTCCTTGTCCTTCCCTGAAGTTCAAGTAGATTGTGTGCAAATTCTCTTCCACGTGTGATGCCTGCAAGGGGACCTGGTCCTTGAGTTGGGGTCTCCCCAAACCAGAACGTTCACTTCCTGAGATTCTTATGGCTGCATTTACCTTCTTTCCATGAACATCTCCCTGCTGACTCAAATTCTGTTTCCATTTAACTACAATTTTGAGATCGTTTTAACAAACATACATATCAAGTTTATTATCCCTCATCATCCAGTCCATCATCAATGTTCTTATGTAAGACACTATTGTTAGTCAATTCCTAGTTGCTAAAAATGACATATTTTCCTACTGCTTTTTACTTCTCTGTGTGCTAATCATAAATATTGTTTCTGGAAAATTGATATTCCTCTTTTTAAATTTTATTTTAATGAAAAAGATAAAATACAAGTTTTGGAAAATAAAACTATTACAAAGACAAAATAAAACTAGATAAAACATTAAAAACAGACAAAGACATGCATATTGTCTCCCCAATTAAATATAATACAGCAATAATCGTTTAAATGAAGTTTCAAATAAGGCTTCTTAGTTGAAAGATTTTTGCATTCTTTAAATCACATAAAATTAGCTTACTCTAAGATCGTATTAATAACCATATTAATGACAACATAGAAAAATTGAGGATGACCAGGGAGAAGATTAGCCTGCCAACTTTCTTCTTGATCAACCCATGCTTTCTAGGAATCAACCTGTTGTTTTCAAAGAGTTTATGGATCATCTTTTTTCTCTGTGTTCATTTTATTTGTTATCTGCTCTAGAATGTTCCCTATAATTGACCAATTGTGTCAATTATATTTTCTCTATTTTTTGATAATTTTTTCTTAAGCTTTCTCATTCACTTATGAAGATAATGGCAGTATTTGCATCCTTTTTAACCATATTTGGAGATTAGGCAACTGTAGAAGAAAGAGTCAATGTGGGATAAGAAACAAAGTTTTCTGCTTTTCAATTCCTGGATGTTCTTGTTCCAGTTTCATCCCTTTCTGGAGAAGAATGAATTTTGGAATATTTCCCACTTTAAACTGTACTTGGACCAAAATGGAGAGACAACAGCAGATCTGGGCATGAAAATGTGGTTGGTTCTCCGCAAGAAGAATGCCATCAAAGTGATTCTGGCATATTTTAAAAGACGGAGACTATCTATCAAAGAAGATGCTCTTTCACTGCTAAAGTTGCTCAATAAGGTGAGAGAAATTTTGGTGTCTTTTCTCTGTTTTCCAAAGCCTGAGGTCCCATTTCAAGTGGGCAAAGCCTAGAGTCTCCAGGGTGGTTGGCCTCCCATGCCAGTTGGTGTCATCTCATGGAAGTTCTTCAATAGATGGGACCTAAGTGGAGGGGCTTTGCCATGTTTTATGGAACCCTTTCAAGATCTTACTGGTCAGAGGCTTCCTTTTTCATCACAGTTTTATTGTTTATTGAAAAAACTAATGAAATAAAAGTTTTCTAAATCTTTTACAATAAATTTTATTATCAGTTTTAATATGAATATATCATCATATGTAAATCTTTTTTCAATTCCATCTCTGCTGACTTTATTAAGTAGAATAGTACGTTATTGTAATGTTAAATGCAAAGAGAGGAACTGCATGAAGAATCTGCCAGTAGAATCTCCTGCATCTTCATAGAAGTAGTCAGATATTTCATATTTACTTACATGAAGATCAGAGGCTATTTGGCTAATGTCAGTGTCTATCTCTATTTTCCATTAATGTTGACTAGTAACACCTTTTCTTTGGCATTCCTTGTTTCTCTGCTCAGTCCCTGCCTCAGTCCAACTGTGCAGAAAATTGTCATCCTGGATTTGTCAAGAGGGCTCGAGAAGGAGAGCCAGTTTGCTGCTATGACTGCGTTCCTTGTCCGGAGGGGACCTTCTCCACTCAGGAAGGTGGGTCACACTGAGGAAAATGGGAGGCTTTGTGGAACTGGATCCATCCAAACATTTTCATGAAAGTGCAAGTTAAAAGACACATTGAAGTTCACCTTTTTTATTTTTAACCTGCACAATTTCTTATCTAAAAGGAAGTAAATCAAAAGAATTTTGAAGGAGGGGCTGGGAAGAGATGGGAGGAGGGGGTGGCAGACTGAAGAACCTTTAATAATGGCAGAGGAAATATCTCTCCTGTTTTTAGTTTTCTTATGTGCTGCTAAGTTCACCTTTCTAGGAACACTTGAGCTCTTTGAAACTTGATGAATTGTTTTAGGTCCACCTTCTGAAAGACCTTGCAATTCATTGTATATTGGATCATCCCCTTGAGGATCACTGAGAAGGTATCATTGGTCCATAATGTGTTGCTGTGGATAGTTATGGGGACAACTCATTGCACAAATATTCTGCCAGTCATGTAGATCAATCAATCAATCAGTAGAGATCTGGAAGGGACTTTGGAGGTCTTCTAATCCTACCCCCTGCTCAAGCAGGGGACCTGATACCATTTCATCCTGTCCAGTCTCTTCTTAAAAACCTCCAATGTTGAAGAACCCACAACTTCTGAAGGCCGGATGTTCCACTTGTTAATTGTTCTCACTATTAGGAATTTTCTCCTGAATTCCATGTTACTTCCAGATGTTACAAGATTTCCTGTAGATTTCCTCTAAGTCCAGTATATTAACTGCCATGTGGCAGGACTCAAAATGCTTGCCTAAAAAGATTATATGATTCATTATTAACCTCTAATAATGTAGCTTCCTATGAATTACATTACACCAGAAATAATTAGCACCCTAGGACTTTCCTCAACTTCAAATACCTTATACACTTTAAAAAAAATTAAATTACTATTTTAAAAAAATTACATCCTTCTTATGCTATTTTTAATAAAAAATAAAAGGAGAGAATATTAAAGAAAATTGATTTTTGGTCTCTCAGATGCAGAAAAATGCACCAAGTGTCCGGATGACAAATATCCAAATGAGGACAGAGTCCAATGTATCCCCAAAGGTATAGCCTTCCTGTCTTATGAAGAACATCTGGGCATCATCCTGGTCTCTTTTGCCCTATTCTTGTTCTTAATCACAGACCATGTTTTAATCATCTTCATAAAATACCGAGAAACTCCCATTGTCAAAGCCAACAACCGGGACCTCTCATATATCCTCCTGGTCTCCCTCCTGCTTTGCTTCTTGTCTCCTCTTCTCTTCATTGGTCAACCAAGGAAAGCCACCTGCCTTCTCCGACAAACGGTCTTCAGCATCATCTTCTCAGTTGCTATTTCTTCTCTCTTGGCCAAAACCATCACGGTGGTGCTGGCTTTCCTGGCCACAAAACCAGGAAACCGAGTGAAGAGATGGTTGGGGAAGAGCTTGGCCAACTCCGTCATCCTTTCTTCTTCTGCTGTCCAAATTATCATCTGCTCTATCTGGCTGGGAGTTTCTCCCCCCTTCTCTGACTCTGACCTCCACTCCCAGCCTAGAGAGATCATCCTGCAATGCAACGAAGGGGCTGTTGTCATGTTCTACGTCACCCTCAGCTACATGGGCTTCCTGGCTGCCATCTGCTTCACGGTGGCTTTCCTGGCCAGGAATCTGCCTGGGGCCTTCAACGAAGCCAAGCTGATCACCTTCAGCATGCTGGTCTTCTGCAGTGTCTGGGTGACTTTTGTGCCCACCTACCTGAGCACCAAAGGGAAATACATGGTGGCTGTTCAGGTCTTCTCCATCTTGGCCTCCAGTGCTGGTCTGCTGGTCTGCATCTTCATCCCCAAGTGCTACATTATCCTTCTGAGGCCAGAGCTGAATACAAAGGAGCATCTTACAGCCAGGATAAATGTAAAAACATGAGACATAATCCATTAGAATATTTAAAGAATTGTAAAAGTTCCTTTTATATGAAAGAAGGCAGTAATTGTTCCCACTTAAATAGTGTGTGTCAGAGTTTGTTGCAGCAATCAAAACCAGAAAGCACACACAGGTAACTGATTCAGCAGGATTCATTAACTTCTCTTTACATATAAGAATATATACAATACCGTTCAGCATACAATATGAGGAACACAGAAGCAATATTCATAGAAGGAAGTCATTGCAGCATAGACAGATAGAGAGGCTAATATATTGTACAGAGGCTCTCATTAGAGGCCAAACAAACTCTTATATATAGTTCAGCAAGTCTCAGCCACGACCAGACTCCAAGCTGCCTCTTATGGCCCTACACAAACAAATGCTATGTTTCAGCTATCCAAAGAGTCCCCATTGGCTGATCTATTCCAGTCTATGAATATTTATACTCTGAGAGTATGCAGGAGTCAAAAAGAATAATATTTGTATTTGTTTTCAAATGGGAAATGGTTGAAGGACTGGACTTATTGCATCTCCCTATTCATCCCAATAAATCCAGCTAAAGAGAACTCTGTGAAAGTTATTCAGGCATTTAATATTCAGCAACTCCCAAGAACCAGGAAGTTTATGGAAAATAATCTGAGCAATTTTATTCCTTCTGACAGTGGCTGAAAGTTTAGATGTTTGTGTGTGAGAGAGGGGGGGGGGATGTAAAATGGAAGCGGCAGGATCCATGCTCCAAGAGTTGTAGGATAATCTTCATCAGAACCCTCCACACCAGGGGGGGGGGCGTCCCTGAAGGCTCCCTCGCTTAAAGACCCCATCAGCATCCTTTTCCCCCCCCGCAGCTGCCCTTCCTTGGGAAAGAGGCTTTTCTACCAGATCCTTCATCCCCCCTCCGTCCCATTCTTGGGTGTTAAGGACCCCTCAGACAGCTAATTCTTCCCCCTGATACAATTCTCCCCAGGCCATGGGGCTGCAACCTCGGGGAAGGGAACTGCAAAGCAAAATCCCCGAGGTTTCCCGGAGCCCGGCGCTGGTGGATCCGCCGCCCTGGAAAACCCTTTCTCCGCCGCCCTCCTCCTCGGCTCCAGCCCCCCGGAGACCTCCAGCACTCCCGGGGTGGTTCTCCCGCTCTCGGATCCGGGCTGCTCCACTCCCTGGCCCGGTCCCCCGTGCAGCCTCTTCGGAAGGGCTCCCGCAGCCTCTGAGCTCCGACAGGGCCGGGAGGGAAGAAGCGCAGAGTCGCCCGCTTACCCCTCCGGCCCCGCAGCCGGGCTGGGAGGAAGGCGACGGTGGCGCCCGCTGCTGCTTCCTCGCCCGCTGCGCTCCTCCCTCCTGGCTTCCCAGAGAGGGTCTCAGCCGGGGGGGCTTCTGGGGGGCCAAGGCAGCGGGAGGGGGGCGGGGAGGGGGGCGGGGAGGGGGGCTCAGGCCGAGAGCACGAGGGCCCAGAAAGTGAAAGCAATAAAGGAAAGGAAGGAGAGAAAGGAGAGAAAAAAGAGGAGGGGCTTCCAAAGGTCCACTGAGCAAGGCAGGGGGGAGAACTGGGGCTTTTGCCAAGTATGGGGTTCCTTCTTGAGCGCAACACAAGCCAAAATGGGCCAGAAAAGCGGTGACGTCACCTGTCAACCTGCCTGTCAGCCGAGCAGCTGCGCCTGGTCTCTCCCCCCCAGGGGATCGGGCCCTTCTTGCGGGAGCTGCGGAAAGGCCCCTCCCTGGGCTGAGCTGCCTTGTCCGGCCTGCCTCTTGGGGGCTCCCTCCGAACGGAGATTCGGTCTCTTCCTTTCACTTTGGGTCTTCGGGGCTCCTATTTCCACACGCGGGGAATCCGGGCCGGCTGTGCCGGGGGCTCCCCAGAGTAACTGAGGCACAGAATCCATTTCACTCCGATGCTTCTGCGCTGGGTGTGAAGGCCGCTCAGGTCACAATCAGAGGCGACTCCGGGGGGTTTTCCTAACCGGGCAGAGGCAGACCTTCCGGGAAGCCTCAACGCCCTGCCTGGAGCTTCTGGGAGGGAGGGGCTACTCACTCTCCCTGGGCTGAGTCTGCCTGAAGCGGCCTAGAGGTCGAAGAAGCAGCCAAGAAACAGAGAGATTCCGGGTTCGAATCCCACCTTTGGCGTGGAACTCAGCTGGGGGCCTCTGAGCTAATCGCTGGTCCCAGAAGTTAACTGTCAGCCTTTGTACAGCTGCGATGAAGACACAACCCTCCACACTGAGGTGGATTAAGAAGAGCAATGAGTGGATCCCGCTGTCTTTACTTCTCTGGATCTGGATCTCCTCAAACCCGGACTGAAGGTTTCCCTCTGGGAGAGGAAGGAGGAGGACGGAAGGCGCCACCCAGGCGGGGCTTCCTTTGCCAAAATGCAGGTGACGAGCCCCACCAGACACGGACCAGCAACACACACACACACACACACACACACACATACACACACACCACCGACCTTCTCCCGCACTGCCCAAGCCCTCTACTCTTGGGAGAGGAGCTGCAGCCCCCAATTCCATTGTCCCTTCGACCTCCCACCCGCGGAGGACCCGCTACGCTCTGCCACCAATCAACTGCCCCCCCCCTTCTCAACCTCAATATTTGGCATCTAGGAAAACGTGCAAGGTTGCTCCCTCCGGGGCTTACACGGTGCCTGGAGGCTGCAAAGATCTAGATGGACAGGAGCCAAACCAACCCCAACCAAAGATGCGTGTCGGCCCACCTGGGTCTAGAGAGGCGTCGTCTTCTTCCTCTTTCCCCGAGGGAGACGAAAACTCACCTTTCCCAGACGTTGCTGTCCAAAGTCGGTCTGAAGCCCGGGAGACTCTCTTGGCCACTTCCACCTTGGCAAAGGGCAGCCCTGCCTGGGTGGCCCCTTCCTCGCTCTCTGCAAAGGGGGACCTGCAGACAAGGGGGGAGGGGGAGGGGCAGCTCAAAGGGCCCAGAAGGAAACCTCCAAGCAGAGTTTGGGAATATGAATAATAACAGGGTTCGAAGGGACCTTGGAGATCATCTAGTCCACCACCCCCCAAGCAGGAGACCCTACACTTTTCTGACAAATGGCAGTCCAGCCTCTTTTTGAAAGCCTCCAGTGATGAAGCTCCCACAACTTCTGTTCCATTGGTTGATTGTTCTCCCTGTCAGAAAATTTCTTCTTATTTCCAGGTTGAATCTCTCCTCCTTCAGTTTCCATCCATTATTCCTTGTGTGCAATATGAGGAGGATCTAGAGGAGTAAAAAGGGGGGATATCATATGAATACTTCTCTTACTCATCCTCTCGCCCCTTATTTGTAGACCGTTGTTTAATCACATAGCTTGTGTTTTTTTTAAAGTGGGGATTGTTCGAAGATGAGAAAATGCAGGGGAGGGGGGCAACTGATTGGCGGAGGGCAGCGTATCCTCCCAGGTGAGAGCTTGAAGGGGCGACCGCAGAGGAAGGCTGCGTGCGCCGTCTCCTCTCCAAAGAGGGGCAAGGGGTTTGGGGCAGAGTAGGACAATGGCTTCAAGGTCGGGGTGTGTGTGGCTGGTGTGTGGCTGGTGTGCCTTGTTCCAACTCCCCCCCCCCCCCGGTAGCAAGGGAGCGGGACAGGCAATGAAAGTTGGCTGTTTGCCTCCATCTGCTATTCTAGCCCCATCGCTGCCTGGCCCTTCCCACAGGGGGCGCTCTTCCTCCCCATTGGCCCAAGGGTTCAGCCCCACCAAGCCTCCCTCTGCCCACCCATGCAGCCTCTGGTGCCCCCGCCGAAGGACTCCGCCCGGAGAGGCTCCAGCTCCAGCCCGTTTGCTCTCAGAACCGGGCAGAGCTCCATTCCGCTCTGGGAATTGGCCGACCGGCCCTTCGCGACGGCCACTGAAAGAGCTCCGTCCAAACAGGAGCCTCTTCCTCCCTCCTGCCAAACTTCTCCAACTAGCCGTCCCGCTGGGTCCCTTTCTCTCCAACTGTGGCTGGGATCTCCGCCGACGCTCCTCGGGATTTGGGGTTGGCGGTTGAGGTAGCCCGGCTGGCTGGGTTTTGCTCTGCTGTGTAAGGGCTGTGCAATAGGAGGATGTCCCAAAGGGGCTCCAGGCACTTGGGGGCAGCTGATGGGGAGGAAAACATGTAAGAGAAAGATGGGGGGGGGGGAGAAATCAATACGTGCCCAGAAGCTTCTCATTGATTTGAGCTCTGAAGTTTTGAGTCGGTCAGGCTGAGGCTTCTCCAGTTAAGCCGTTTAAACCCAGCCAGGTAATCCAACTCAACAACCAAGGCAAAATCCCCGGGAGCTTCCATCCTCCCCGGCCAGATCCATCATCCTCGGCCAGATGGAGCTCCGCGGCAGAGTGGAAGAGAGGGGGATCCCGAGGGAGAGCCAGGCTGAGAAGAGGGACGGGAGGAAGGAAGAGCCTCCTGTGACGGGGGAGCTGAAAGGCCACCACCAAGGGCAGCTCTGCGCTTTCCCAGCTTCCTTCTCGCCCTTCAGCTCCGCTGGCTGAGTCCGCAAACGGCGGGATTGGAGTCCAAAGAGCGAGGGGGGGAACCGGAGCCTCTCTGGGGCTGCGGAGTCCTTCGGCTGCGGGGGCGGCAGAGAGAGTCTAAGTGGGACCAATGGGGAGGAAGAGCGCCCCCTGTGGGAAGGGCGAGGCAGTGAGGGTAGACTAGCAGGGGGTGGATGAGCTCTCCTAATAGTGGGGAGTTTGGGAACTGCGGGGCCGAGCGAAGGGAAAGGAGGAGCCGGGATTTTGAGAAGGGTTGGTGGGGAAGCGAAGGGGAGGCTTTTCTTTGGGGGAAACAGGCTTCCCTGCCGGCTGGCTTTTCCGCAGAGCTCGCCCTGGTCGCCCGTCCAGAGGAGACCCTCCGCATCCCTGCTTAGCCCCGGGAGTCGGGACGCTGCAGGCAGCTGCACTTCCCTGCTCCCCTCCCGCCTTGCCCAAACATTCAGCTGTCACTCCAGCCCCTCGCCTGCCTGGCTCCCTTGCACCCGGAGGTAGCCGGAACGAGCCACGACCACCAACACGCGACCCCCGCCGGCCTTGCAACCATGGCCCCCGCACTGCCAAAACCTCTCGCCCCCCTTTGGAGAGGAGCCATTGGACGCCACCTTTACCTGCAGGTGTCCCTTCAACCTCTCACCCACGGAGGACACGCCATGCTCCGCCCCCCAATCAACTGCCGCCTCCCCCCCTTACATTTTCTCCATTTCCCCCAATTCGCAAGTAGGAAAACATTCATTCTTTTAATAATCTCACCAAACTGCCAGAAACGCCGCAAAGGGCCTGAAGAAAGATCTGTAAATAAAGGAGGGAGAGGAGGGAGTGCTGTGGAGGAGGGGGAAGGGCAGCTTGGTCTCCCCGTATGACAATTTTGGAAGGAGAGGACCAGGAGGCTTCCACCCTCTCTTCCTTGGGGAGACGGGCGGGGACCCTCATAGAGAGAGGAGTCCCACCAGTCTCCTGGCCCCGTCTTATTCCTGGTCTTCCAAGCGATGGGGGGGAGCTGCTTCCTCTCCCACAGGACCCTCACAGCCTCTGGACGGGGGAGGGTCGCCTGAATGGCCTTGCCTGACCCACCAGACGTGGGAATGGAGGTGTGTATAGGTGTGTGTGTGTGTGTGTGTGTGTGTTGAATGAGGGATTGGGGTCTTCCTGCTCCTTTTTGAGACCCCCCTTGTTAGATATTAGCATATATCGGGATAAGTCTTCCCTCAGGTCCGCTCCTACAGCGGGAAACAGGTATTCCTCTGATTGGTCAATGGGCGTGCCTCATCCCTATAAAAGGGGAACCCTCCGACCACAGAGTAAGCTGGATCACTACTATTACTAATAAAGAGCTGTTAAGTCACGTCGTGTCCGCAGTCTGTCTCTCGTTGCCCAGATCTAACATTGGCGACGAGGGTGGGATTGAGAGACAGATAGGACGAAGAACGCTACTTCAAGAATCTCCGGATTTGATCCAGCCCAGGAATTCGGCAGAAATTCCGGCAGCCATCTCAGATCACCGCAGCGCGGCAAATTCAAACTGAGAAGATGGCGATGCATGCTCCCCCCGCTCCTTTCGACCCAGCAACCGACGAATGGGAAGCCTTCATGATTCGCTTCGAGTGTTTCCTCGAAGCAAATGAGTACACGGGGATCACCGATGCAAGAAAGAAAAATATCTTCCTCGGCTACTGCGGAAAGGAAGTCTTCAATACGGCCAGAGACCTCACCGCGCCTACTCCAATACAAGCAGTACCATGGGCGACGCTGAAACAAGCCTTGGAAACACATTACGCGCCAAAACCGTCCCGCCATGTCAGCCGCAAAGAGTTCAACATGAGGACTCAAAAGGCGGGAGAATCCATTAACCAATTTGTTGCAGCTCTACGAAGAATAGCAGCCCACTGTGAATACAGGGATTTGGAAGAGCATATCTTAGAGCAATTCATCTGTGGGGTAAGAGACATTTCGTTGCAAAAGAAACTGTTAGCCAACCCGAATCTAACCCTACAGTCAGCATTGAACAAAGCAAGAGCGTCGGAATCAGCGGAGAAATCAGCAGTGACCATACAACGAAGGGTCAACGAAACCCAGCCAGCACCGAGACAAACCAGAGTCCACTACGAAGACGCAAGCCCCGACTACGTGGATCCCGAGTTCGAGGACAGTCACCTAATGCAGAGCAGTCACTGGAGGCCTGGGGGGAAACCCGGATCCCGTTTGCCGCCCTGCGCAAGCTGCGGAGGGAATCACCCCAGGTCTACTTGCAGGTTCAGGAACGTTGTTTGTTCGCACTGCAACAAACTTGGGCACATCGCACGAGTGTGCCGGAGCGGAGTCCCTGCCTCACGGCAGCCACCCATGTACCGCCAACAGAAGCCCAACCCAGGGGCTTGGCGAAATCAAAAAGGGCGCCCAGAGAAAAATCCACAAGTGTTTACCCAGAGAGAAACTCCCCAAAGAGCTGAACGAGCGTATTCCCAGAGAGATTACTCACAAGAAAGTGAGCGAGCGTATCCCCAGAGAGAATTCACACAGAGAGCCGAAAGAGCGTTCTACCAAGACGCTCAACGAGAGTATTTTCAGGATATAGACGATGAGATAGAGTTGACCCAGAGAGAGGAGTTGCGAACGTATCTCACCACGATACATCAGGTCCGCCCTAAGCGGCCCAAAAGGCTGAAAGTCACAGTCCTCTTGGAGGGCTCACCCTGCGAGCTGGAGGTTGACACAGGATCAACCCTGACGATCATTTCATGGGCATCCATGAAACAGGCCATTCCCAGCCTCAGAAAGAGCCAACTGCGCGCTCCTGACGTCCTGCTACGAGACTACCAGGGGAACCAAGTCCCCATCGTGGGCCAAGGCACATTCCACATCCAGTTTAAGGACATCGAAGCCCAGCTGCCCGTGACCATCTCCAGCGCGCCATTGCAGAACCTCCTGGGGCTTGATTGGTTTGAAGCCCTGGGATTAGAAGTCACCGGAATCAACGCCGTGAGAAACAGCAGCGCTGAAAAGATCTTTAAGGAGTTCGAGGATGTGTTCAGCTCCGGTCTTGGTAAGTATGTGGGCAAACCAATATCGTTCAATTTAGATCCAAATGTGGCGCCAATCCGGCTTAAACCGAGACGAGTGCCTTTTGCACTCCGCCCAAAAATAGATAAAGAGATAGATAAGTTAGTGGAACAAGGAATCCTGGAGCCGGTAGATCACGCGCGTTGGGAGACACCTATCGTGACCCCAGTTAAGTCAGACGGATCAGTCCGCTTGTGCGCAGACTATAAATGCACAATTAATGTCGCGCTACAACAGAGCGCATATCCGGTGCCCGTAGTACAGCACCTATTGCACTCATTGGGGCCAGGAAAAGTTTTCGCTAAATTAGATATGGCACAAGCTTACCAGCAACTGCCAGTAGATAGCGCCACAGCGGAGGCCCAGACTATAGTGACGCACAGAGGAGCGTTTAAATGCAACCGGCTACAATTCGGCGTAAGTATTGCTCCAGGATTGTTCCAGAGCGTCATGGAACGACTGTTGCAAGGGATACCGGGAGTCGTCCCATATTTTGACGATATCTTGGTGTCCGCTGCAAACGAGGAGCAACTAAACAAAAGAGTCAGATCGGTTTTGGCCAGAATCAGAGAGAAGGGTCTCCGCCTGAAAAAAGAAAAATGCCAAATTAACGTGCCTAGCGTAGAATTCCTGGGTTATAGAATTGATGGTCAGGGAATTCACCCCACTGAAAAGAAAATTAAGGCGATCCAGGACGCCCCCACACCACGAAATCAAACCGAGTTGCAGGCCTTCCTCGGACTACTTAATTTCTACAGCGTTTTTCTGAGACAGAAGGCGACCGTTGCTGAGCCACTACACCGTCTACTCCAGAGGAACGCACCATGGAGATGGGGACGAGCAGAAGCTGCAGCATTCGCCGGGGTAAAGCGCCTGCTCACCACTGACTCACTACTTGTACAATACAGTCAGACCCTCCCGCTGGTATTGACCTGCGACGCATCGCCGTTCGGGGTTGGAGCAGTCCTCAGCCACAGGATGCCCGACGGGAAAGAAGCACCCATTGCTTTCTACTCCAGAACTCTTTCATCGGCCGAAAGGAACTACAGCCAAATGGACAGAGAAGCATTGGCTGCCGTTGCAGGTGTGAAACGTTTCCATGAATACCTCTACGGCCGCGATTTTGAACTCATTACTGATCACAAACCGCTGTTAGGACTTTTGGCGGGAAATCGCCCCACTCCGGTCTCCCTTTCTCCACGTATGACCAGGTGGACTGTTTTCCTGGCTGCGTACTCTTACAAGTTAATTCATCGACCGGGCTCCACTCTAGGGCACGCAGATGCGCTCAGCCGTTGCCCATTACCAGACATTTTGCCAGACCCCACTCCAGAAGTACCGGTATTGCTCATTGACTGTTTGGATTCGGGACCGGTTTCTTCTTACGACGTTGCAAGGTTCTCCTCGAAGGACAATTTAATAAAACAAGTGCAAACTTGGGTATGGAGGGGGTGGCCAAAGGGAAATGTGGGCCCGGAATTCAAAATGTTTTGGTCTAAACGGGACGAACTCTCCGTGTTACAGGGATGTTTGTTGTGGGGGGATCGAGTTGTTATTCCTTTTGCGCTACGAAAAAAGGTATTGAATGCTTTACATATGGGGCATCCGGGGATCGTGAGAATGAAAGCGTTAGCGAGAAGTTATGTGTGGTGGCCCAATATGGACAAAGAAATAGAGGAGTGGGTGGCCACTTGCGATCCATGCCAGGAGTCGAGACCAGCACCCCCGGAAGCGCCCGCCACAGAATGGGAGAAACCCAAGGCACCCTGGTCACGCATTCATATTGATTTTGCAGGGCCATTCCAGGGTCAAACCTTCCTCATAGTTGTAGATGCTTATTCTAAATGGTTGGATGTAGTCCTAATGACATCAACCACGGCAGAGGCAGTTATAAAGGTTCTTAGGCGGCTTTTCGCCACCCATGGTCTACCAGATCTGTTAGTATCGGACAACGGGCCCCAATTCACGGCCATGCAGTTCGAAACATTTTTAGCAGGGTTGGGAATCAGACACGCCCTCATCGCGCCATTCCATCCAGCGTCCAATGGTCAGGCAGAAAGAATGGTGCGGTTCGCGAAAGAGGCCCTCGCCAGGATGGGCCCGGGGGATTGGCAAACACGCATTGACCATTACCTCCTCATTCAACACATTACCCCGAGCGCAACGACGGGTAGAAGCCCCGCTGAACTACTAATGGGTCGCCGCCTACGATCTCACCTGGACAGGCTCCACCCGAATTATTCTACCTCGGCTCCCCCAGACTCTACAAGTAAGGTCAGATCTTTTAGAGAAGGAGACACTGTTTATGCTCAAAATTACACAGGGGGGACATTGTGGATACCGGCAAGGGTCATTGGCATCATGGGCCCTCGATCGTATTTGTTAGAGCTTGAAGATGGGCGGAATTGGAGAAGGCACATCGATCAGCTTCGAGGTCGCCTAGCACACTCCAACTTAAGGGATGAGGGCGAAAGTTTCCTGTCCACAGAAAGACAACCGCAGGGAAACTTCATCCCAGGAAACGACGACACCGGCGAGCTAAGCGGGGGACAGGACATCACGCACGCAGCTGAGCAACCCCCCGTCATCACAGCCGCTGAGCAAACCCCCCCCCACAGCCGAACAAGATACCAGGGAAAAGAGCATCGAAAACGCAAGACCTCCAGAAACAGAAAAAGCACCCGATCCTGCAACTACTTCAACCCAACAGGAAACCAATCCTGCAAGTACTTCAACACAACCTGAACTCCGACGTTCCTCCCGAGCAAGACAAACACCCACCTACCTAAAGGACTATGTCACCTACCGCAACGTCCCATCTAGGAGGGGAGGGGTGTTAGATATTAGCATATATCGGGATAAGTCTTCCCTCAGGTCCGCTCCTACAGCGGGAAACAGGTATTCCTCTGATTGGTCAATGGGCGTGCCTCATCCCTATAAAAGGGGAACCCTCCGACCACAGAGTAAGCTGGATCACTACTATTACTAATAAAGAGCTGTTAAGTCACGTCGTGTCCGCAGTCTGTCTCTCGTTGCCCAGATCTAACACCCCTGGTACCATAAAACCAAGGCCACGTGATCCCGTGCTGCAGCCTCTTCTCCTAAATCCACTCACCCGACGGTTCCATCCTCTGCTGGTTCTGAGGGGGAGCCGCGAGGGTCCCTGGTCAGCCAAGCGAGGCTTTCCTGAGCCCCCAAAGGGACTGGAGGCAGGGACCGTCTGGAAGGGGAGGAATCAGGTCTATCTGAACCTGGAGAAAAGGAAGATTTCGGCCCACCTGGGTCTGGAGAGGGCTCGTCTTTTATACCGACTCCAAGTCAGATTGACCCCCCCCCTTCCCCAGAGATTGTTGCCTCTCTTTGGGGGGTGAGAGAAGAAGGGCCGAGCCTCCTCCAACAGCTCCCCCCTACAACTTCCACATAAGCAGAAGATTGGGCTGGGTGGGTGGGTCCGGAAGTCCCTGGGCATCAGCCCAACAAACAATTGGCAAAGTGGCCGAAGAGGGTCGGGGCCCTTTGGCTACCCTCCCACTGAGCTGTCAGCGGGCAGCTACCAAGCAGAAGGACCGCCGCCCTCTGAGTGCCCGGTCGGAGAAAGATGCGCGGAGCGACTTATGGGGGAGAATAAGGGAAGCCGGGGGTCCTCTGAGATCGTGGGGAGGGGAAGGGGAGAGAGTTCAAATCTGCAACTGTGTTAAAAGCACCGCGGAAGCAGGCAAAAGGGGGCGGGGATTTGACACCACCCAGAGAAGTTTGACTCCCCTCCCCTTCCCTCTCCCTCCCCTCTTCCGAGAGGTGCAGCCTGCCGCTGCTCCTCCCCTCCCCAAAGCGCCGACAGCCAAGCGCGCAGCCGGTGCTGTTTCTCCCCACCCCGACAGGTCGCAACCTGGAAGGGAGAGAAACGCGGGCGGCTCCACGGAGCCCCCAGCTGGAGCCCTGAGAGGTCGATCCGCTCCCCCCAAGAAGGGCTTCCCCGCCGCCGCCCACTCCGCCCTGCCTGTCTGCGTCCGGCGAGGTGGCGCTGAGCTTAAGCCCCGGGGCAGCCCGCCTCTCCGCCCAGGCGCTTCTCCCGCGCAGATCCCGGGACAACCAGCTCGCCTGCCCGCCTCCCGGGCTCCCCTGCGGCTCTCCTCGGCGGGGGCGCCCGCAGTCTTTGGGAGACTGAGCCCCGGCTCGGCTCGGGAGGGAAGCGGCGCAGAACCGGCCGTGGCCTCGATCCCCGCAGCCCTGCTGGCAGGAAGCCCCTCCAGGCGCTCTGGCTCCTCTCTCGCCCGCTGCGCTCCCACCAAACCCAGGAGGGCACCCGCAAGCCAAGGCGGCGGGAGGGCAGGGGGCTCAGGCAGGCCGCCTGCCGGGGGTGGCCCTGCCCGACCTGGGCGCGAGGGAGCGGGGTAGGACAGGGGCTTGAGTGACAGCTGTCTGTTTGGGCGAGGCGAGGGGGGGAGCCGGGAGGCGCAGCGGCAGAAGGAGCCTTTTGCGTTGGGGGGGGGGGGGCGAAGAATGCCTGAGGAGGGTGCGGGGATCAAAGCCACCTGAGGGACTTTGCCCCAAACACTGAAGATTTAATCCCACCTTCAAAATAAAAGCCATTTTGGTTTCCCTGGGGCCAATCATCAGAGGACTGAGTTCTGGACCTGCCTTAAGTGTGAAAGCCAACTGGGAGACTTTGGGGCCACTGTCCAGGAGGCTCCGAGTTCTAGTTCTGCAATAGACATGATTGGTGACTTTAGATAATCACCAGGGGATGGTGAGTTCTAGTCCCATTTTAAGCAAGAAAGCTGGCTGGGTTTCTTTGGGCCACTCACCAGGGGACTCTGAGTTCCAGTCCTGCCTCAGTATTTATTGATTGGGGGTGTGAACATTTAAAAATGTTTTCTCAGATTACTGTTAGATACCAGAATTGGGGATTCCTAGAGTGTGAGATGTCCGAGTGTCCAATATTGTGGTGTGTGATGGAAGAAAGTGAAATTGTGCAAAAATGTCTGTTCCATGTTGAGCAAAGCCATAAGTCTCTGCCTTCCTCTGCTTGTGGGAGAACCAGAGGCCTCTGTGTGGTCCCTGTGAATCTTGGACTGACCTCCGTCTGATCCATCAGAGCTTTTCTTGTCTCCTTAAATTGGAATTTGCAAAGGGATTCCATTCCCAATTAGGAGCCATTCATAGACCTAAACATTGATTACCAACTGATCAGCGATCTGTGTGATGGGGAGCAGAAGAGCTTCCATGGGTGCCTCATCCTAGAAACCTCAAAGTCCCCCACCCCCTAATTCAGCCCCTTCTTGGACCTGGATGGATATTATGCAGCATTGAAGGTTTGTGACCTGGTCAATGATGCGGCTGCCTTTAGACAGGATCCCTTTAACCTCCTCCAGGGGAGAGTCTCAAGGTCCTCTTTCTCTGGGCATCTTCTCCAGCCCTCCACAGACAAGACAAGCTTGGAACAGGAGCAGATAAAATGCTTTAGGTAGGAATTGTAGAGTGGGAAATTAAACGGTCTGAATATCATTAGATATTCCTGTTTTAATTCTCTGGATGAGGAAAGACAGAAAAAAATAGAGTGGGAAGTTCTTAGAGGTAGACAACTAAATAAAAACAACTCCAAAGTGAAATACTAGACAGCACTTGTAGTCGACATTTTCTGCAAAGAGGGTTTTATCAGGCAATCAGCAAATGAAGATTTGCTTCCCTGCTGAGAGAAAGTCAAACATGGCATTCCAGCTCATTCTGGCATTCCAATGGTCCTCATGGAGATTAACATGCTTGAGGTTGGTTCCCAGGGCTTCCATCTTATTTCTTTCCCTTTCTCTCACATATATATCTACCCTTTTAGCTCTCTGTCAGTAGGAAAAATCAAATGATTTTTTAAAATACAGTCTCAGGTTCATTGACCTTCTCAGAGTTCTCTTCATCAAGATTTATTGAGATGAAAGGGAGTTGCAAGAAACATATACAATAAGTATATTTTTTCTTTAATTCCTGCATACTACCTAAGTGGAAAGAAAATCTTTTTTCAAATAAAAGAAACTTTAATAATTCTTCCAATATCATAATGGTGTTATATCTCATGTTTTTATATTTATTCTGGCTGTGAAATGCTCCTTTGTGTTCAGGTCTGGCCTCAGAAGGATAATGTAGCACTTGGGGATGAAGATGCAGCCCAGCAGACCAGCACTGGAGGTCAGGATGGAGAAGACCTGAACAGCCACCATGTATTTCCCTTTGGTGCTCAGGTAGGTGGGCACAAAAGTCACCCAGACGCTGCAGAAGACCAGCATGCTGAAGGTGATCAGCTTGGCTTCGTTGAAGGCCCCAGGCAGATTCCTGGCCAGGAAAGCTACCGTGAAGCAGATGGCAGCCAGGAAGCCCATGTAGCTGAGGGTGACGTAGAACATGACAACAGCCCCTTCGTTGCATTGCAGGATGATCTCTCCAGGCTGGGAGTGGAGGTCAGAGTCAGGGAATGGAGAAGAAACTCCCAGCCAGATGGAGCAGATGATAATTTGGACAGCAGAAGAAGAAAGGATGATGGAGTTGGCCAAGCTCTTCCCCAACCATCTCTTCACTCGGTTTCCTGGTTTTGTGGCCAGGAAAGCCAGCACCACCGTGATGGTTTTGGCCAAGAGAGAAGAAATGGCAACTGAGAAGATGATGCTGAAAACCGTTTGTCGGAGAAAGCAGGTGGCTTTCCTTGGTTGACCAATGAAGAGAAGAGGAGACAAGAAGCAAAGCAGGAGGGAGACCAGGAGGAGGTAGGAGACGTCCCTATTGTTGGCTTTGACAAGGGGAGTGTCACGGTATTTAATGAAGATAATTAAAACAAGGACTGTAGTTAGGAACAAGAGTAGGGCAAAAGAGACCAGGATGAGGCCCAGATGTTCTTCATAAGACAGGAAGGTTATAACTTTTGGGATACATTGTACTCTCTTCTTATTTGGATATTTATGTTTTGAACACTTGGTACATTTTTCCGTATCTGAGAAAGCAAAAAGCAATTTTCTTTAATATTCTGTCCTTTTATCTTACAGAAAATACTTTCTTTGGATAACAGCTGATACCACAGGCATTTTCCAAGAAGTATTTCTTAACAATTTCATTGAAAAGAGCATAAGAAGGATATATATATATATATATATCTTAGGCAGGAGTCTTAGCCACTAAGCCACGGGCTCTCTTACTTATCAGTTGAGCCAGGGAAATAGGTATGTATTTGTGTTACAACCCCTGGTATGACTAAATACATACCTATTTCCCTGGCTCAACTGATAAGGAAGAGAGCCCGTGGCTTAGTGGCTAAGACTCCTGCCTAAGATATATACAGCCCGGGTTCAAATCCCAGTAAGGGTATGGCTAGCTGATGAGACCTAATTAGCTTGAAATAGATCTATACTAGTCTCCCTTTATTTATTTATCAGTACAAATACAACAGAAATATATATAAAAAAGGCAACATTAAAAATAAAAATATGGTTTTCTGCCTGCATGGTCTTCTGTGATAAGCCGAAGGACAGAAAGAGGGAGTAGTGACCTTCCTCCCATATTTAGTCATACCAGGGGTTGTAACACAAATACACACACACACACACACACACACACACACATACACACAGATATATATAATGTAGCTAGGTATTTGAAGTTGAAGGAAGTCCTAGGATGTTAATTATTTCCTATGTAATGTGTAGAATCTTCATAGGAATCTACATTATTAGAGGTTAATAATGAATCATATAATCTTTTTAGACAAGCATCTTGAATCCCGCCACATGACAGTTAATATACTGGACTTGAAGGATACCTACAGTATCTTGTAACATCTGGAAGCAACCTGGAATTAAGGAGAAACTTCCTAACAGTGAGAACAATTAATCAGTGGAACAGCTGGCCTCCAGAGGTTGTGGGTGCTTCAACATTGGAGGTTTTTAAGGAGAGACTGTGCAGTAACTTGTCTGAAATGGTATAGGTTCTCCTGCTTGAGCAGGGGGTAGGACTAGAAGACCTCCAAGATGCCTTAAAGCTCTATTCTGATTGATTGATCTACATGACTGGCAGAATATTTGTGTAATGAGTTCCCCCCATAACTATCAACTGCACCACATTATGGACTTCTCACTGATTCTCAATGGGAGAATCCAATATACAGAGAATTGCAAGGTCTTTCAGAAGGTGGACCTAAAACAATTCATCAAGTTTCAAAGAACTCAGGTGTTCCTAGAAAGGTGAACTTAGCAGCACATATCCAAACTAAAAAGCAGGAGAGATATTTCCTCTGCTGTTAGTAAAGCTTGCCCAGTCTGCCACCCCCTCCTCCCATCTCTTTCCAGCCCCTCCTTCAAAGTCTTTTTGATTTACTTCCTTTTAGATTAGAAAGTGTACAGGTTAAATTTTTTAAAAAGGTGAGCTTCAATCTGTTTTTTAATTTCATGAAAAAGTTCTGGATGGATCCAGTTCCACAAAGCCTCCCATTTTCCTCAGTGTGACTCACCTTCCAGAGTGGAGAAGGTCCCCTCCGGACAAGGAACGCAGTCATAGCAGCAAACTGGCTCTCCTTCTCGAGCCCTCTTGACAAATCCAGGATGACAACTTTCCACACATTTGGACTGAGGCAGGGACTGAGCAGAAAAACAAGGAATGCCAAAAATAAATGTGTTAGGACTCTCCGTCCATGGAAAATGGAGGGAGAAATGGATGGAGACAAGTAGCCTCTGGTCTTCACTGAGGTAAATATGAAACCTCTGACTACTTCTAAACAGATGCAGGAGGTAGAACAACTGGCAGATTCTTCATTTAGTTCCTCCCTTTTGCTTTCTGAATTTAACATTACAATAAAGTGACTTTATATAATAAAATCTGATGGGATGGATTGAAAAAAAAGATTTAAATATGATGATATATTAATATTTAAACCGAGAATGAAGTTTACTGTAAAAGATTTAGGAAACGTTTATTCCATTAGATATTTTAATATAGAATAAAACTGATGGAGAAATAAACCTGTCAATTCTCGAAACGACTCTAGCTGAAGTCATAATTTCCTCTACTTCATTTCTTAGTTGCCACACTTGGGGAGGTGGAATGGACAGACTTATGGAATGTAGAATATTTTCCTCCAGAGTGCAGACATAACAAGGATAAGACTCGGGAGAACCATGGCTAACCCAGCGTGCCCTAGCCACAGCAGGAGGGAGTGCTAAGAAGCTCATGAGCTGCTTGGGTGGCTATAGTGGGATTGGCCATTATCTATCATTTAATTATGTCAAAGCACAGGAACTATTCAGAGTTGGTTTTACATTTGAATGTGCCGATATGATGTACCCAATACACAGGAACTTTGAGAAAGTTGAGAAAGTTCAGAATCTTGAACTACACTCTACTTAGGTCCTGTCTGTTGAAGAACTACAATCAGATGACACCAACTAGAATAGAAGGCCAACCACCCTGCCCATTTGAAATAGGTCCACAGGCTTTGGAAAACAGAGAAAAGACACCAAAATTTATCTAACCTTATTGAGTATCTTTATCCATGAAAGAGCATCTTGGTTGATAGAAAGTCTCTGCCTTACAAAATATGCCAGAATCCCTCCCCTGGCACCCTCCTTGGGGAGAACCAACCAGCTGTCAATCCTCAGATCTGCTGCTATCTCTCCATTTTGGTCCAAGTACAGTTTCTTCTTGGAAATATTCCAAAATTCATTTTTCTTCAGAAAGGGATGAAACTAGAATGGGAACATTCAGGAATTTGAAAAACAGAAAACTTATTCCACATTGAATCTTTCTTCTACAATTGTCTAATCTCCAAATATGGTTAAATAGGATAGAAATACTGCCATTATCTTCATAAGTGAATGAAAAAGCTTGAGAAAAATTTGTCAATCATATACTGACAAAATATAGAGAAAATATAATTGACACCATTGGTCGATTATAGGAACATTCTTGAGCAGATGACAAATAAAACAAACAGAGAGAAAAAAAGATTATTCATAAAGTCTTTGAAAACAAAGGTTGATTACAAAAAGGATGGGTGTCAAGGTTGAACCACTTTTGAAACATTTGAACACTTATCGCTATTCAGTTTGCCAAGGAATTGGAGGGGGGAGGGAAGGGTGAGAAGGAATGCCGACAATCCAAGAACAGAGCTTGTGAGCCAAGAATCCACCAAGGTCATTACTGCAGGTGTCTGACAAAGAAGTGGACTGTTCTCAAAACAAAAGATAGATGCATAATTGGACAGTGTCACTATGGATGGGGAGATGGGGAAGCTACTGTTTAACTATGTAGCATTGCACGGGAAAACCTCAGAGCTGGTTTCAATTCTTCAATGCCAAAATGCTGTACTCAATAAAGTTTCACTTTTGGGATTGCAAAGTTCCTGAGAGTGTCTGCTTTTCTTGGCTTTGCTACTCCTGAGGGTTGAAGAAAATTGTCAGGCTAATCTTCTCCCTGGTCATCCAGATGTGCAAATTCCAATTGATTGTAATGCGACATTAACAAAATGTTGCAAATCTGAAAGAACAAATCTCCCACCAACTCTTTTCTCAGCCTGAAAAGTTAGGGAGGATCCTTTCTGAGTTTCTTTCTCTCCCATTATGCAGCTGCAGGATTCTCCCCTCTTATCTGATCCTTCCCTAGGCAGCCTCTCTTCTCCTCATCCCAAAAGTCATTCTCACATAACATTACTCTTCCTAAATGGATTATGGGAACTCTGGTGATAAAACTCGATTTCAATAAAGGATCCACAAACAATTTTGTAGTATGATTGGAAACCTGATGGGTGGTATGATAACTAAGTGGATAAAAACTGTCTTCAAAATGATACAAATAATTTTTTATCTTTTAAAATATTAAGCTACCGGTAATTTGATGTGATTTAAAGAATACAAATTCTTTCAACTTAGAAGCCTTTTTTGAAACTTCATTTTAAAAGTTTGATAAAATAACAATGGTTTTAAATCAACGTTGTTATTTTTTGTCTTTTTTGAAGCTTGTATTTTACTTTTTTGAATAAAATAAAATTTAATAAGAGGAATGTCAAGTTTCCAGAAATAATATGTATGATTAGCACACAGAGAAGGGTGCATAACTAAAAAGCAATTGAAAAATATCTGATTTTTAGCAACTAGGACTTGACTAACAATAGAGTTTCATATAAGAACATGAATGATGGACTGGAAGAAAGATGAGGGATACCAAACTTGATATACTTGTTTGTGAAAATGATCTCAAAATCGTAGTTAACTGGAAACAGAATCTGAGTCAGCCGGGAGATTTACATGGAAAGAAGGCAAATGCAGCCATAAGAATCTGAGGAAGTGAACGTTCTGGTTTGGGGAGACCCCAACTCAAGGACCAGGTCCCCTTGCAGTCACCAAGCTTGGAGGAGATTTTGCAAACAATCTACGTGAACTTCAGAGAAGGACAAGGAAGCCAAGGAAGAGACCAAAGGAGCTGCTCTTAGCCTTGAGGAAAGACAATAAGGAGAAGAGCTGAAGATCAGGAGGAGTCTGGGAGCCCCTTTTCCAACTGACACAATCTCTCGGTTGGAGGAGGATACAGCCCTCTTCCAGTCACTGGCACATGTTAAACAAAAGCATAATATCTGCTCTCTATTATTCCAGAGTGTCAGACATGGAAAAATGAATTCAATTACAAGAGAGGAGAATTTTAGCTGAATGAGAGAAAAAATAGCATAAGAATGAGCTGTTTTAGAGCTGAGCCAGCAAAGCAGAGACTTTCAGCCTCCTCTTCATGGATTATCTGAATGCAAAGACAGAGCAGCCATCAGTTAGAGAAGCTTTAATTGGGATTCCTGCAGAGAGGAAAGGTTGGGCTGGATGGTCTCAGGGTCTCCTCCAAATTTATAAAGGTAAAATTTCACAATCACGAGCCCATACATATGGGATTTTATTTTAAAAAGAATACAGCATTTTCAAATCAAAATGTCATGGTATGTACTCTTTGGAGCCATTATTCCCAAAGTAATTAAATTTGCCAAATCTGTTGAGATAGTTCCCCTCCTTCTCCTCTGGATTCCTTCTCCAGAGGATCTAAGATTAATGGATCCATATCTAGATCCCTTACCTGCCACGGTTGCAGCCTTTGAGTTCCCAAACTATATTTTTTCTTCTTCTTTCTCCTCTTCGTTCTGGAGGAATATGCAGCATTCAAGGCCTGGGCCAGAGTCTTTATGTAACTGCATGCACGGGCAGAATTTGAGAACTGGATCCTGTTTTTTTCCTTTTGGGTCTCCAGTGTAGCTTTCTGAGTGCATCTTCTGCAGCCTTTGACAGAAAAGACATTCTTTGAAAGAGAACATTGAAAATGTTGATCTTGAAACTGATTATCTACAAAGAAATGGGGTTTACAGGCATCATCCTTTGGCCTTTTTTTTAACAGATAACCAAAGTTTGAAATACTGTGGATGTATTTGAGGTCTGTGTTCTTTTTTATTGAATACCCTTTAAAATTTGTAAGGATCCAGACTTTCCCTTCAATGGGTCCTGGCAAACGCATAAGTGTTACGTGGAAATGACTGATTCTTTCCCAAAGGGAATCATATTCTATGAAGTGAACAAAGACTTTGACTTGTCTCCACTTAGAGAGGGCCCCCATGAGGGATGCTGCATGTCCAGTTGTTGAAAATCGTTGTGATATAACCACACAAATTCCATTTCTGATAAGCATAGGAGTGAAAGTCCTCATGAAATTCTCTCCCTTCTCTGTGTCTGAAGCAAAGAGGCCAATCAGGATCCATCTGAAATGGAGGAGCAGTTGGACAATGGCTGGGTACTGGAATCCTTCTTTGGGATTCATCTGGTGGAAAAAAGGGAATTGACTTTTATCACTCAGAGCCTCTGCAGCTGTTTCATCATTGATCTGAAAAAGCAATGAAGAATGATGTGGTATATTTGGGGTCAGATCAAATAGCATTTAGCAATAGCACCTAAACTTATATACCATTTCAGTCCCTTTACAGCCCTCTCTGAGCGGTTTACAGAGTCAGCCTCTTGCCCCCAACAATCTGGGTCCTAATTTTACCCACCTCAGAAGAATGGAAGACTGAGTCAAACCTGATCCTGGTGAGATTTGAATGGCCAAATTGCAGACAGCAGGCAAGTCAGCAGAAGTAGCCTGCAATACTGCACTCTAACCACTGCGCCACCGTGGCTCAAAATATTAGATTTTAATAAATCCCACTTGGTTCTCATGAATGTATTACAATAGGGTCAAGATTTCCGACTGACGAACCCAACCAAGCCAGCACACTCGAGATGATCTGATCTCTTAATGCAAACTTTTATTGAGAACATCATTTCGACATGGCATGAAAACAAAACCAACTCTGACTAATTCCCGCGAGTTTTCATATAATTAAAGAATAGATTCTTCCTCCCCCCATTAGTGCAGGTCACATTGTCCAATTAGGTGTCCACCTATTATTATGGAAAATGTTGTGGTCTGTGTCTAGCATCGGTTGAGATGACCTTGGTTCCCACGGGACTTTGTGGTGGTATCATCTGGGAACGGCATGCCAAACTGGCCTTTCCTGCACACTCAGTTTGTAGCAAGCAGAAAATGGCTGCGCCAAAATTAGCACACTTTAACTTGACAAATAGTTTGTTAATTAGATGTTGTTTAAAATATTAAAGGCAGAATATTAGCAAGATTGTAGAATAAATATGGAAAATAATATACATATTTAAAAAGGTAGCAGGACTGAAAATAAACAGAGAAAGAACTAAAGTTATAGTTAAAAACCTTACATAAAAATAAAAAGAAAATCTGGCAGAAAAAGTGGAGTTTCAAAAGAAAATTAAATATTTGGGAATATATTTTACAGCCAGATGTGCAATGATAAAAGAAGACAATTATATAAAATCACTTAAGCAAATAAAATTAGATTTGGAAAAATGGAAAAACCTACATTTATCAATGTTAGGAAGGATTGCCATGATAAAAATAAATATCCTACCAAAACTGCTTTTCCTGTTCCAAACAGTACTTATAAAAATTGAAAAGAAATTATTTGAGGATTTGAACAAATTGACTTTGAAATTTATTTGGCAAGGGGAAAAATTGAGAATAAAATTGAAAATATTATAAGAATCTAAAGAAAATAGAGGGTTTGGGCTACCAAATTGATTTTTATATTACGAAGCATTTGTGATAACATGGTTAAAAAAAATAGATAACCCTCAGGCACAAAAGATTGTTATATTTAGAAGGACATGACCTACAATTAGGATGGCACATCTTCCTATGGTATGAGAAAAATAAAGTCCATAGATACTTTCAAAATCACTCACTAATGGTCTGTATAGGAAAAAATAAAACCTAAAATATACTTGAAAATTCCAAAATAGCTATCCATGCTGGAAGTCTTCACATACTCAAATCTGGTGAAATTTGAAAAAAATGTGACATACGAAGACATTTTGGACACGGGAAGGAAATTAAAATCGAAGCAAGAGCTTGAAGGCCAGAGCATTATACTGCTGTGATGGCCTCAATTCCAAATACAATCTAGATATGATATAAGTATGAAAAAGTAGGGCTTTTATAAATGACAAGCACATTTTGATAAGACACTGTTGAACGCTGCTGAAAAACTAATTAAGAAGGTATATAACGTCTTATTAAATTTAAAAATGGAGGATGAACAAATAAAAGATACAATGGGACAATGGGAATTTTTTTTGGCTATAACATAGAGCTAGAGAAATGGCAAAATTTATGGGAAAGAAACTATAGGTTAACAATGGCAACTTCTTATAAAGAAAATTTATATAAAATGTTTTATTGATGGCATTTACCACCTGCTAGGTTAGCTAAAATGCTTAAAAATATGTCTAGCAAATGTTGGAAATTTAATTAAAAACACATAATTTATCATGTGGACTTGTGTTAAAGCTAAAAATTGTTGGGCAAAAATACACAGATGGATAGAAAAAATAATAGGGAAACATGTAGATTTTAAACCTGAATTGTTTTTATTAAAGATGATATCAGAAAAAAATTGATAAGAAAAGTATGTATTTAATATTACATGTCTTAACAGCAGCGAGGATTATTTTCCCACAATATTGGAAAAATGAAGAAACACCACAAGATTAAGAGATAATTAAGAAGATTTTCGTTTGTGCAGAAATGGATAGACTTACATTGAAAATCAAAAAGAAAGAAGACAAAGAACATTATCAAACATGGAACTTTCCAATGGTTGGGAAAAAGAAGTGGAGAGTAAGAACAGAATTTGTATTGTTAAGCAATTTAAATACCCAGACAACATGATGTTTATTAAGCACTAAGAAATGTAATAAATAGAACATTAATAAAAAATTAAAAACAATAACAATAAAATCATATTACTGTATCATTACTGTACTGAAACACCCCTACAATTTATCGCAGTTAGATAAACATGTGCAAATACCAACTGAAGTATTATATTCCAATAAAGGGCCTGTTATAAGTTTCAAGGATTGCTGCATCTTTTTCTGCATCTAAACCTGAGATTCTTTGGGGAGGAATCTTTTTAGCTTCTTCTCCAGTTGTATAAGAAACAGGAAGCCCTCAGTTCCTAATATGATTTGTCAGCATTTTTCTCAGGTTTAACTAAGAGGATCAAGGCATATGTTTCAGCCACAATATCTGCAGTCTATAATTGCTAGAGTCCTTTTTATTCCATTTTTTAGATAGATAAAATGCTACTATTGCCAACTTCAATTCAACTGGATAGGGCAGGCATTATTTATATGTCAAAATGAAGATGCCAATAGAAGCCCCAACAAACAGGCCACAACAAGCAGGGATTAAATAGTTGGTAGAATGTCTTCTCCAGGGAATGTATTGCTTGCATTTCAGGCCTTTTATGATTAATCTCAACATAAACATAATGGGCTAAAATATAGTTGTCATTTTTGTTAATATGGAGAAAAGCAGCTCTTGAATTCCATGGAAAAGACATGATTGCATCTATTGCTCACCCACCCCTCACCCCTTTACCAGATGGAGAAAAACCCACACAAACCTGTGGGACTTTGTAGGTGCCCACTAATGTTGACATCTGGATGGAGATGTCCCTTCTAGCTGCATCAAGAAGAGCCAGAAGGTTCTCCTTCCTTCCACAGCCATAGTTGGGGACATTGGCTTCTCCAATGGAGAGCATGTCCAGCAAGGCATCTGAAGTGCCAAGTGTGCTCCAATAGTTGTCATGGATGTTGTAGCCAAGTGTGAGATTGTGCAGGAACTGGGAATTCTTATTGAGAACTTGAATATTGAAAATGAATCGTAATCCATATAAAAAACCATAAGAATTCCTATTGTAAAAAAATGTTATTAGAATCAACAGCAACAACACATACTTTTTAAATATACAATCCTCCAGAAGGCTACTGAGCCTTAAGCCAACATTGATCCAAAAGCAATGATCAGTTACACAAATATGGAAATGGGCTGAGGTACGGCAACTACAACTGGTTCAACCACCACTTCAAATAAAATTCATTATTCAAGTGATAAATTAAGAATCAAACTGAGAGAGGAAAATAATCTGCAGCCCTTTCAGACCACTTTTGAGTCTATTCACAAAATCAGACAAAACAGAGAAGCCATGAAAATAAAAATAAAAATTATTCAAGAAGTTAGACATTTTCTCCAAAGGAATAAATTAAAAATTAAAAAACAGAAAAGGAGAGTGTTAGAATGGAGGGAGTGCAACTCCATTACCTTGAATGACTTACAATTCATGGAAAACAAACTGAACAGAAGGAGCCACATTGAAAAGCAGCTTTATATGCAATGTTTCATTTCCAGTGATGACTATACCAATGAGATGGTCTCCTGGGCTGTAATAGCTCCATGGATTGTTTCCATCCTGGTGCTTCAAACTCTGTGGGCATTTCATTCTAAGCTTCCCAGAGACTGGATGGGACACCAGCAGCATCAGAAGCAGAAGCAAGAGGTCCATAATTCATGGCATGAATCAATCAATCCTTTTCCTGTCTCTAAAGAAGAATTGGAGGAATTCAAAGGTGGAATTTGATCCAATTGCTTTTCTGATTGAAACACAGAGAAACACTCAGCTTCATCTGGAAAGGAGAGAGACGGACATTCAAGAGCACAGACCCTGCCTGTCCCAAAACTCCATATTTCTCTGCCCAAAGTCTCCCCTGGAGGATTCTGCCAAGGAGCAGAGCTGAAACTTTTATCATAATTCCCCCTCTCAGGAGGGATCCCTGGATAATTCAACCAGTTCTTGGACTCAAAGGTTGTTGGGAAATTCTCTGGAGGGGAATGAAAGGAAATAATCCTCATGTGATTCATAATAACAGGGGCAGATATTGAATTAAAGCCATTATCTAGAACTGAGAGATTTGGGGTCTCCATGCTTGAAACTGAGCCCAGAGGGAATACACAGCACCTGTGGCTGAAAATAAAAAGAAGTGTGATGTTTGTTGGCATTGTGGTTAAAGACAAAACTCCCAGAGGCCAGTTAATACCGGAGCACATCACAGATCTGAAATAGCTGCCTGCTGAGTTGGAACCAAAAAATATTTTATTTTGAAAGCTAATGCTCAAAGGCACCACACAAAAGGGCTGATGCAATAGTGTGGCCAGTTTCTAAGAACAAAATCAACTTTAAAGTAGAGTTAAGAAAAAAGGGAAGGGAATAACTTATCAACAGATTAACAGAGTTGGAAGGTCACCTGTAGGTCACCTAGTCCAACCCCCCACCCAAGCAGGAGACCCTACATCATTTCTGACAGATGTGCAGTCCAGTCTCTTCTTGAAAGCTTCCAGTGATGAAGCTCCCACTACTTCCGAAGGCAACTTCTGTTCCTTTGGTTGATTCTCACTGTCAGAAAATTCCTCCTTATTTCCAGGTTGAATCTCTCCTTGGTCAGTTTCCATCCATTATTCCTAGCAATGCTGGCTAGTTAATGCCCAGGTTTCCTGCCGTCCTGCAAGGGCTCCCTGCAAACTGAGACCCTAAATGGGGTCAGGGGTCCCTTCCCTGAGAGCCAACCCATCCCAGGGTCTCAGGCTGGGTCCCCTTTATGCTTCTCTGGCTATGTTGACCTTTGGTAGGAGGTCAGATGGTCTCACCATAAAATGGGAGGGGCAAGAGAGGGGCCAAGTCCAATTGCAGCATCTGAATCAGACCTAAACAAATCCCAAAATTGGTCATCAGGAAGTTGCAGCAGGTGAATAATAATAATAACCCCTCCGAGGAACTTTACCTTGTCGCAGTGGAGGGGCTTGTGCACTCTAGTGATCCTAAGGGCTATGCTGAACAGGTACAACCATATCAGACAGGTCTTAGGTGAAGGGCACAACACAATTTGCTCCACAACCCATTCAAATATGGTGAATACAAGAAAAATGAAGTTTATGCTGGCTGAGCCGTCGCCCGGATTAACAAGGGTTCTGTTGGATGCTATGGCTCCTGGGCATTCTGTGCAAAATGAGCTACAGGGCTCAGCTCCCTCTGCTAGGCAACCAGGGCATGGAGCTGACAAGCTACTGGAAAAAAAGCAAAAAAGCGAAAAATCTAGACCAGGGAAGAAAACATCTCTATTATGGAAGCTTACTATCAGTCTGAGCCAGAAAAACGTGGATTTCAAAAACAAATGTATCAGATTTGGAAGGTGAACCACACAGACTGTGATATCAGTGAACAAAGGTTAATGGACCAGCGACGTGTAATTCTGAGCCACAAATTTTTCACTACAGCAGAATTAAGAGGAATCGAAGAGAAAGCAACTAATGGTCTGAATATACCAACAAAGAAGAGTAACATCAAGAATGATTTGCAGACTCAAAAGCAAACTGAGGAAGAAAGGGAGGAAAAGGCTGCTGAAATGGATGAAGATAAAGAACAAGGAAGCACTGAAGAGCAAGCATCAACAGATAGTGCTCAATTAGCTGAGAAAATAAAGCATCAAATGGAAGATGCTGAAAGAACACGTTTGCCAAAGCTGAACCAAGAAAGAATTGAGAAATGTACTAAAAAAAGGTCAATGAGGCTGTGCAAACCATTCAAACCACTACATTAGCTGAAACAAACCAGCTGATGTATGCAGCAGCCTTCATAACCACCAATGAATTGGGTTTGAAAATACAAAGGAACCAAAGAGGCAAGGAGGGGAAGCCTAAGTGGAAAATTCGGTTGGAATTGAAGCTCCTTACTGGTATCATTGCAAACCAAATTTACGGATACTTGGAAAGAAATGACTTGCTTCCTGTAGAACAGAAAGTATGCTGCAAAAATTCAAGAGGAACAAAGCACCAAATGCTGATTGATAAGCTAATCCTAAAGAATTCAAAGAAAAGACGAACCAAGCTGTTCATGGCTTGGATAGACTATAAGAAAGTGTTTGATTCAGTTCCCCACAGATGGATCAAGAAATGCCTGAAAATCTTTGGCATTAGCAGCAACATACAAAAATTCATGGAAGCTTCAATGAACCTCTGGAAAACAAAGCTTATGGCTAATGGAGAAGAACTGGGTGAAGTTGAAATTAAACGAGGCATTTTCCAGGGTGATTCCCTTTCACCCCTACTTTTTATACTCTCAATGCTACCACTGACAACTATTTTGAAAGAAGGTGAACAGTGGATACGAACTTGCAAAGCTAGGACTGAAAATTTCACACTTGGTGTACATGGATGATTTGAAGCTGTTTGGTAAAACAAAAGCTGAACTGAATTTATTAATTGAAAACACAAAAGAATTTAACCAAGACATTGGTATGCAGTTTGGAATTGACAAATGTACAACAATGACAACCAAGGCAGGCAAGATCCTAGAAGATGATGGGATACAACTTGAGAATGAAGAAATGATAAAGGCAGTAAAACCAGAAGAAGGCTACAAGTACTTGGGGATTTTAGAGGCCTCTGACTTAATGCATAAGAAAGTCAAGGAATTAACCTCAGCCAAGTACATTTGACGAATTTGCAAGATATTAAAGTCCAAACTGAGTGGAGGAAACATAATAAAAGCCATAAATACCTAGGCTATACCTGTAATTCGATACTCTGCAGGAATAATTGACTGGACCCAGATGGAGTTGGACAATTTGGACAGAAAAACAAGGAAGCTTATGACAATGAATCATGCTTTGCACCCTAAAAATGATGTTGACCGATTGTATCTACCAAGAGCAGAGGGTGGTTGAGGACTCCTACAAGTAAAGCAGACTGTGGAAGAAGAAAGACACAGCTTGAATGATTATATCCAGAAAAGTGAACAACCAATGATTAAGGAAGTAAATAAAGGAGGCCTTTTGAAGACAACTAAGTTAAAAGCTGAAAATAAGAAAGAAGTAATTGAGAAGCAAGCTGAAAATTGAAAAAGCAAAGCAATGCATGGCCAATACTTGATAGGTATTGAAGGCAAAGCTTACTCAAAACTAGCTTGGAACTGATTAAGATCAGGAGTACTGAAAAAAGAAACAGAAGGCTTTATTTTGGCAGCTCAAGAACAAGCCTTAGCCACAAACTGCATGAAGGCAAAAATTCAACATGTTACCACCAACAGCAAATGTTGCCTCTGTAATGAGAAAGATGAGGCAGTCGACCACTTGATCAGCGGGTGCAGCAAAATTTCACAAACTGACTACCTACAATGCCATGACCGTGTTGCTAAGATTATTCACTGGAAATTTTGCCAAAAGTTTGGATTTGAGTACAGTAAAAACCACTGGTACCATCAGGTTGAGAAGGTTTTAGAGAATGAGAAAGGCAAAATCTTGTGGGACTTCAGAGTCCAGACTAACAGGCACTTGGCCTACAACACACCTGACATAACAATAATTGAAAAGAAAAAAGTATGATTTATTGACATTGCAATACCTGGTGATACACGAATTGAAGATAAACAGCAAGAAAAAATCACAAAATACCGGGACTTACAAATTGAGGTTGAGTGACTGTGGAAAAAGAAATCATGTGTTGTCCCAATTGTAATTGGAGCCCTTGGAGCAATACCCAAAGGGCTACCTCGCTATTTGAACATTCTAAATTTACCTGACTTGAACATTCTGACTCTACAAAAAACCACCCTACTTGGAACAACTTATATCCTCCGATGTTACCTTAAGAGTTCCTAGTCCTTGGTTAGGACTCGAGCTGTTAGGCTACCAACCAGCCCCAAAGGCTGTGAATCTCACCAAAGATTAACCACATAATAATAATAATAACATCCACTGGTTATTATGTAAAAATATGATGTACCCGTATCCAGAAAGTCATGGGAACATAAAGTGGAAAAAGTTATTGAAAATGAGAAGGTGAAGACCTTATGGGACTTTTGAATACAAATGCCAGATATCACGGTTGTAGAGGGCCGAAGTGTACAGTTTATTGATATCGCTGTTCCTGGAGATGCCAGAGTTGAAGAAAAAGAACTAGAAAAAATAATGAAATATTGCAACCTGGCCATCGAAACTACACGGCTATGGATGAAGCATGTAACAGTGATACTCATTGTCATCGAGGCACTTGGCACCATGTCCAAGAATTTTACGAGATACATCAACAAATTGCAGCTTCCTGCAATAACACCAGAGGAACTGCAAAAAACTGTGCTACTCGGAACATCTTATATTTTTAAGAAGGTACTTGGTTGATACCTAGGACACTGGCAGCAAACCGTATCAACCATTAGCACCTGTCAATGGTATTTGTAATGCATTTTTGAATGTTCAGTTGGCTGAGTTTCATGTTCAATGAATAAAGTATATAATAATAATAATAATAATAATAATAATAATAATAATAATAATAATAATAATAATAATAATAATAATAATAATAATAAACAACCCTTTTCCTGATACCAAAATATTGATCCACGAAGATCGTGCAGTGAATATTTGAAACAAGCAGGGGAAGCTCTAAAGTTTAGATGGTTGGAAGACAAAATAACTGAACTGATGATTTCCGAATTTAAAAAAATTCAAAGAGGCTGGGGAGAAAAATGAGAGGACAATATTTTACAATACAATACAATACAATACAATACAATACAATACAATACAATACAATACAATACAATACAATCACAGAGTTGGAAGGGACCTTGGAGGTCTTCTACTCTAACCCCCTGCCTAGGCAGGAAACCCTATACCATTTCAGACAAATGGCCATCCAACATCTTCTTAAAAATTTCCAGTGTTGGGGCATTCACAACTTCTGGAGGCAAGCTGTTCCACTGATTAATTGTTCTAACTGTCAGGAAATTTCTCCTCAGTTCTAAGTTGCTTCTCTCCTTGATTAGTTTCCATCCATTGCTTCTTGTTCTACCCTCAGGTGCCTTGGAGAATAGTTTGACTCCCTCTTCTTTGTGGCAACCCCTGAGATATTGGAAGACTGCTATCCTATCTCCCCTAGTCCTTCTTTTCATTAAACTAGACATACCCAGTTCCTGCAACCGTTCCTCATATGTTTTATTTCTTACCAAGTTCCAGCTGAGACAACTGTTGAGCTATATGGAGTTTTGATATAAAAGAAAACCACAAACAAGCCCAACTTTCAACATGAGGCAGGGTTCAAGGGGGCTGATGGCGTCCTTGGTATTACAAGACAGGCAGCATGAAAGTGACCTCAACCCTGAGTGTCACAAAGCTTCATAGCTCTGGGCGACCTTCCCCAGCCATCTCTGGAGACAAAAGACCATCTTGAAGGACAGGAGAAGTCAATTCCCCTCTTGTTCAACTCTCTCCCTCCAGCATCTCTTTCCAGACATGTCCTGACAGGAAGCACCACAACCTCTAAGGAACAGTATCCCCAGGGGTGTATCTGTAGTTTTTCACTCACATGTTTTTCTGCTACTGCTCCAGTGACTGTCTTTGATGTAAACATCAAAGTGAAGCAACATGGAAGGCATCTTGTGTCAGAAAAAGATAAATGCCTCTGGTCAGGCTCTGTGTGGCAAAATATTTCAGACAGTTGCTGTGCTCTTGAATGTTCTCTCTTTTTCAGGTGAAGTTTGGTTCATCTCTAAATCAGGAAAGGCACCGGATATTCCTTCTCTTGAGACTGCTTTGAATTCTTCCAGCTCTTCTTGTTCTTGTTTCGAAACGGGGAGGGGATTACAAAGGCCTATGAATTATGTACTTCTTGCTTCTGCTTCTGATGCTGCTGCTATCCCAGTCGGTCTCTGGGAAGCTTAAAAGGAAATGCCTTCTGAGTTTGAAGGATGGAGACCATCCATGGAGCTATTACAGGCCAGGAGACCATCTCATTGGCATATTCACAACTGAAAGACTAATATCGCCTATAATATTGCCTTTCAACATGGATCCTTCTAGTCATTCTCATCCGTAAGTCTTTCAAGGCAATGGAGTTGAATTGCATTTATTTGCAGTTCTCTCCTTTTCTTCTTATTTCAGTTATGGCTATACTGTAGGATCTGAATGGTTTTGATGGCTTTCCCTTTTGTCCGATTTTGTGAAAGAGACTCGAATTCAAAGATGAAATAACTCCAGATTATTTTCCTCTCCTAGTTAAATCTGAATTCATCACTTGAATACTGAACTTTGTTTAAAATAGTGATTGAAATTAAAGTTGTTCCTCAACACAGCCCATTTCCATATTTGTATAACTGATTATTACTTTGGATCAATAGAGACTACTTAAGACTCAGTAGGATTGTGGACACAAAGAGGATTGAATTTTTTTTAAAAAGGTATTTTGTTATTATAGTAGATGATGATGATAATAACATGAACTTTATTTTTACAGTAGTGCTTCTGTTGGTTTTACAAATATCTTACACTTCATTTATACCTTTCAACTGCTCAGCAAGAATTCCCAGCTCCTGCACAATCTCACACTTGGCTACAACATCCATGACAACTCTTTGAGCACTTTCCGCACTTCAGATGCTTTGATGGACATTCTCTCCACTGGAGAAGCCAATGTCCCCAACTACAGCTGTGGAAGGAAGGAGAACCTTCTGGCTTTTCTGGATGGAACTAACAAGGAAATCTCCACCCAGATATCACCCTTAGCAGGCATCTATAAAGTCCTACAGGTTTGTGTATATTTTTCTATCTGATAGATATCTTTCTTTCTCTGCATGAAGAGCTACTGTCAAGGGATTGAGTGAGCCTCACAAGAAGTGGAAGAAATATATTTGGAAAATGAATGGCTCATCTTATCAGAAGAGCTTTAAACTATTGAGGGGGGAGGGGAGCCAATCTTCAAGACCTTTAGAAACCTAATTCCAAGCACAAACTACTAGATAATCAATTGTATAGGAAGGTAGGGAGTAAAGAGAAATAAGAAATAAGAAAAGAAAAACATAATGAAGTAGAGAGTGATAGGAAGGTTGGAAATCCCAGTTACAAAGTAGGAGATATAAGAAACATACCCAGCACCCATAAATGACTCAAATGCGTATACACAAATGTTCAAAATTTAGGGAACAAACAGGGTGAATTCCAATACATGAAGGCAGATATGATATATTTGCCATTACTGAAACTTGGTGGGATGAAACTCATGACTGGAAAGTACTAGTGGAAGGATACAAAGTATTCAAAAGAAACAGACCTAACAAAAAAGGAGGTGAAGTTACATTATATATAAAAGATCACTAGATCTCTACAGACATACACCAAACCAAGGATGAAAACTTCCTAGAATCCATATGGGTCAATATAAAATGAAAAAGAACGACAGGCATATACTACAGGCCATCCAACCAAGCAGAAGAAATAGATGAACTCTTTGCTAATCAATTAACAAATGTATGGAAACATACCACAGTAGTAATGGGAGACTTTAACTACCCTGATATCAACTGGGAGACAAATTCTGCAGCAAGTGGGAGATTCCTAACCAATTTAGGTGACAACTTTGTCATCTAAAAGGTAGAGGAAGGAATTAGAGGAAAAGCTATACTGGACCTAATTCATACCAATAGAGAAAAAGTGATAGAGGGAGTTGAAGTTGCTGGAACTTTGGGCGAGAGTGACCACATCATATTGGTTTTCAAAATAATGTGAACACAAGCAATGGAACATAACCCAGCCAGTGTCTTAAACTTTAAAAGAGCTGATTTTAACAAACTCAGAGGGAGCCTAGGAAAAATTCCATGGATGAAAATCCTAAAGGGGAAAACAATTCAAGAAGCAGGGGAAATTCTGAAAAATACGATCATAAAAGCTCATACCAGCACAATACCCCTGAAAAAGAAAAACAAGAAACCCAAGAAGAAATCAGCATGGCTGCACAAAGACCTCTCTGACAAATTGAAAGTCAAAAAGGACAGGTACAAAAAAAGGGAAAGAAGGACACACAACTAAGGCAGAATATCAGCAAATAACCAGAATCTGCAAAGACATAGTCAAGAAAGCAAAGGCTCAGAATGAACAAAGACTTGCAACAAAAGTCAAAGATAATTTTAAAAAGTTTCTTTCAACATATAAATAACAAGAAAAAGGTCAAGAGAACAGTTGGTCCACTTAAGAGAGAAGATGGCAAGGAAGTAAAAGGCAGCAGAGAGAAAGCAGAACTCCATAACTCATTCTTTACAACGGTCTTCATGCAAAAAGAAACCTTCCAAAAATATGACTGCAAAAGACAGATTAGAAATAAAAATTAAAATAAGCAAGACAATTGTTAGATAACACCTTGTCTGTTTTAATGAACATAAATCACTGGGACCTGATGGATTGCATCCCAGAGTTTTGAAGGAGTTGGCAGATGTCATTGTAGAAATATTTCAAACATCCTGGAACATCAGGAAATTACCTGAAGATTGGAAAAGGGCTGATGTGCTTCCCATCCACAAAAAAGGAAGAAAAAAACTGGCCCAGGAAATTACAGACCAATCAACCTAACATCAATACCCAGGAAGATACTGGAAAAAATAAACTAAAAACTGATCTGTGAACATCTAGGAAAAAAAACAAAGTAATAACTTAAAGTCAGCATTCATATCATGTTTTTCATATCAAACCAATCTTATTTCATTCTCTGACAAAATGACTAAATTAGTAGACCAACTAAATGCTGTGGACATAGTATATTTAGACTTCAGCAAGGAATATGACAAAGTAGACCACAACTTACTTCTTCAGAAACTAAAAAGAATGTGGGATAGATAGCATCACCACCAGATGGATTTGTCCTTAAAGGTACTACATCTACATGGAGAGAAGTAAATAGTGGAGTACCACAAGGCTCTGTCTTAGGCCCACTACTCTTCAGTATCTTCATAAATGACTTAGATGAGGGATTAGAAGGGGAACATCAAATCTGCAGATGATACTAAGCTGGCAGGAATAAACACTCCAGAAGACAAGCTCCAAAAAGAGCTTGACGGATTTGAACAATGGGCCCTATCCAACATGAAATTTAATGTGGAGAAAAGCAAGGTTTTACACTTAGGTAGGAAAAACCAAAGGTACAAATACAAATTAGGTGAAACCTGGTTCAAAAACAGTAACTGTGAGAGGGATCTTGGAGTCCTAATGGAAGATCACTTGAATATAAGCCAAGAGTGTGCAGCAACAGCCAAAACAGCTAATACAATCCTTGGTTGTCCCAAAGGTGCTTTTTCAAGAGGCAACTGGACTTTCTGGTTTTTCTTTGAAGTAATTTCACTTCTTATCCAAGAAGCTTCTTCAGTTCTGATAGGATAGTGGAGAATGAAAGGATTTATACTCCTTGCAGATAGCTGGTCATTTGCATTCTTTTAGCACAAACAACCACTTCATAAACATGGCACAACATAGGAGAACAAACCCATCAGGACAAGATTCAGCAATCCACCTGCATTTAAAAGACAACATTGAATGGCCCTCTCTCAACAGAGTGGGAGGGGGATACAACATCATCCATCTCCAATCTACAGCACAGTCCTTTCAACCATTCCAAAAAGGCTCCTCACCCATTTGCACCACTCAGGTGACCCTGTTGAAATGGTTAAATCTCCAAATGACCTCAACAATTCACTAGAATGCAAATGAGGAGCTGTCAGCAAGGAGTATAAGTTCTTCCATTCCCCACTATCCTGTCAGAGCTGAAGAAGCTTTTTGGATGAGAAGTGAAATGTCTTCAAAGAAAACCCAAAAAGTCCAGCTGCCTCTTGAAAAATCACCTTTGGGGCAACCATGACCTGGATGACTGAGAATCTCCATTGACAATTCTCGGGTGTACAAACAGAGGCATGGAATCAAAATCACAAGAAGTATTAGTGCCGCTTTATAAAGCCTTAGTAAGGCCACACCTGGAATACCGCATCCAGTTTTGGTCACCACATTACAAAAAAAGATGTTGAACTTTGGAAAAAGTACAAAGAAGAGCAACTAAGATGATTAAAAGCCTGGAAACTAGAACAGATGAAGATTGGTTACAGGATTTGTACATGGCTAGTCTAGAGAAAAGAAGGAGTGCGGAGGATAGCAGTACTTCAGTATTTGAGAGGCTGCCACAAAGAAGGAGGGGTCAATTTATTTTCCAAAGCACCTGAGGGCAGGACAAGGAGCAATGGATAGAAAATAATCAACCTGGAATTAAGGAGAAACTTCCTAACAGTGAGGACATTTAACTAGTGGGACAGCTTGCCATCAGAGGTTGTGGGTTCATCATCATATTCTGGATGCAGAATTCCAGGCGTTGCCTTACTAAGGTTGTATAAAGTGGTGCTAATACTTCACGTGATTTTGATTCTATGCCTCTGTTTATACAACCAAGGATTTTATTAGCTTTTTTGAAGAAGAGACTTGAGAGCCACTTGTCTGAAATGGCATAGGTACAGGGCAGTGGTGAGTTCCAGATCCCAGTGCAACTGGTATGGTGCAACGGGGCCAGGTGTCCACCACATGCATGCACACAGCACGTGCATGTGTCCTTACTGCCTGCAGTGCTCTGTGACGCTCCAGCTGCTCGGCAGAGCATCACACAGGTGCCATATGCCCCATGTGCGTGCGTGGAAGCCCTGATTGGCTCAAATACAGGTAAGGCGGACGGGCGGGCGGGCCCTCTGGAGCACCGTACCGGTACCTGGTGCTCCCAGCAGGCACCAGTACGCCCATACTGGGGCATATCGGTCATATCCCACCACTGGCACAGGGTTTCCTGCTTGAGCAGGGGGTTGGACTAGAAGATTTCCAAGGTCCCTTCCAGCTGTATTTTGATTGATTGATGGATTGACTGATAAAGTGAGTGAGTGATAGATGCAACCATATCTTCTCCACTGAATTCAAGAGCTGGTTTTGACTATATTAGCAAACTTGTCAACTATTTTTACCCTAATATATTTGTGTTCAAATTTATCCTAAAAAACTGAAGAACAATAAGGTCACTTGAGAGGATATTCTATTGACTATTCAACTATTCCAAAAATATTATTAGTTTTGCGGTCCTCTATTGGCGTATTCATTTTCACATAGAAACAATACCTGCCATGTCCTGTTCAATTTAAGTTGGCTATAGTACACATTCTCTCTCCCCCCCCCTCTTTCTCCCCCCCCCCTCTCCTATGTCTGTCTGTCTGTCTATCAATCATCTATCTAAAATGGAATAAAAATGACTCTAGGAATTACAAGCCAGTGAATCTAATAGATATTGTGGCTAAAATATATGCTACATTCCTTTTAAGTAAACTTGAGAACAGGTAGAAGAAAAGTGCATTCCTTACAGAACAAGAAGATTATACGTAGTCAAAGTTATATAAATGTGTATAATAAATAATGCATATATTAATAATTTAATTTAATATTGACAGAAGATTTCAAATTCTTAACCACACCATGTATCAATCAGTAAATGGAAAAATTTTGAGGAAATTGATTGCCCTTAATTTAAAATTCAGCCTGTTGGCATGATCCAAGCCCTTGTTTGAGAGGGAGGTTTGGACTCAATGGAGCCACAAGAAGAAGGATCGATACTTACCAAAAGGTAGCATAGAAGGAATGCATATTTGAACCTTTGTTATTCAGTCTAGATAGCAATGATTAATCTGCACTAATGAAGGATCCTGAAATACACATGTCTAAGGAGCTAAATACATGTTGGAACATCCTGATTTACACTAATAAAATGATACTATTATCATTCTTGTATGTTGGATTGTGCAGGCTGTTAAGACGATGTGGCTCCCACTGACATAATAATTCTTTAACAATTGACCAATTAAATTCAACAATCTTTTGGAAAGCAACATAATAGCCATAGACCTCTATTTGGTGGTGAGCCAATCGAACAGCATAAAATAACAGAGTTGGAAGGGACCTTGGAGGTCATCTAGTCCAACCCCCTGCCTAGACAGGAAACCCTACATCACTTGAGACCAGTGGCTATTCAACATCTTCTTAAAGACTTCCAGTGTTGGGGCATTCACAACTTCTGGAGGCAGGTTGTTCCACTGATTAATTGTTCTAACTGTCAGGAAATTTCTCCTCAATTCTAAGTTGCTTCTCTCCTTGATTAGTTTCCACCCATTGCTTCTTGCCCTACACTCAGGTGCTTTGGAGAATAGTTTGACTCCTTCTTCTTTGTAGCAACCCCTGATATATTGGAAGATTGCTATCATGTCTCCCCTAGTCCTTCTTTTCATTAAAGTAGACATACCCAGTTCCTGAACCGTTCTTCATATGTTTTACCCTTCAGTCCCCTCCAGTCCCCAATAGAGCAAGTAGCACCTTTCTTTACCTGAGGAAGTTTTCTCTGAAACAGGATGTTGCTTCCACATCATCAAAGGAGCCACTTAGAGAAAGGACACAAGTGAATTAAATGCTTAACCTAAAAAAAACCCCTCTCTTTCCATTTATTAAAGCATATAATACGAAAGCTACTCCCAAACCTTTATGTGGCGCTGAGGTTTGGTACTTAAAATGTATCGCTAGTAGAACAAACCCAATCACAGCATGTGAGAAGAATCTTGCGAGTGGATAAAAAGCTTCAGCTGATGCCCTTCAGGCTGATCAAGGAATTTATATTAAAAAACAATTCTTTAAAATCAGGACATTATTATGGATCTAAAATTAAAGCTATAGAAACTGAGCAAAACCAAAATTCAATCAGAACAAGCAAAACTTCAATTAAAGACATCTTGGATTGTACAACTGACAATTTATATTAGGATTTAACATGTCTATTACTGGAATGTCCATTTTCCAAGAAATAGAGAGAACAATATCTTCGATTGCACATTGGGATCCATATAAAAAATAACATATTTAGTGTGCAGTCAGAATTCAAAAATTACATGTAATATGGCTCCTTATTTGAGCAAAACAGTTCATATCAGACTTGAATATGTGGTAAATGGTAGGGGTGGTACAGAATTATATTTATTCTTATTCTTTATATTTCATTTTTTCTTGCATTATGTTTTTTATCTCAGACTAACTAATGTTCCATGTCATGCATTTTGATATGGCTTAATCGCTCATCAACAATAAATTATTGTAGTATGTTCATGAGAACAAGGTTGGAGTTATTAAAAGCTAATAATTTGAACTGGATCTGACCCCCAATATAACACAGCTTTTTTCACTGCTTTTTCAGTTCAGGATTGAAATAGCTTCAGAGGCTCTGGGTGATAAAAGCAAATTCCCTTTTTTCCACCTGTTGCTCCCCAAAGAAGGATTCCAGTACCCAGCAATTGTCCAACTGCTCCTCCACTTCAGATGGACCCTGATTGGCCTCTTTGCTTCAGACACAGAGAAGGGAGAGAATTTCATGAGGACTTTCACTCCTGTGCTTGTCAGCAATGGAATTTGTGTGGTTATATCACAACGATTCTCAACAACTGGACATGCAGCAGCCCTCAGGGATTCCCTCTCTAAGTGGAGACAAGTCAACGTCTTTGTTCACTTCATAGAACATGATTTTATTTCGGACAGAATTCTTCTTTTCCATTTAAGACTTCAAGATTTGCCAGGACCCATTGAAGGAAAAGTCTGGATCATGACAGTCTTGGGTTATGTGTTAATGAGAAAGGACAGATTTTTGAAATACGTCCATAGTATTTGGAAATTTTCTTATCAGCAGAAAAAAAGGCCAAAAGATTATACCTCTGACCCCTACTTCCTGGTGACACCCCAGTTTCAAGATCATTATTTTCGCTGTTCTCTTTCAAAGTCCGTCTTTTCTGTCAAAGGCCGGAGAAGATGCACCCAAATAGCCCCACTGGAGACGCAATGGAAAAGGAATGGGAAGCTGATCTTTTATTCTAGACATTATTCCAGTTTTATGAACATTCTGGCCCATGCCTTGGAGGCTGCATATTCCTCCAGATGGAGGAGGAGAAGGAAGGGGGTCAAAGAGAGCCTGGGGGCTCCAAGGCTGCAGCCGTGGGAGGTAAGCCAGGATCCATCGAACTTAGTAGAGGTAAGCCAGGATCCATGGAACTCTTTCGGAAGTATCCAAAGGAGCTGCAGAAGAACCATCTGGACCTCCTTGTGGTACAAATAGGCAAAGGTTTTGACCAATGTATTCACTCAGGGATAAGGTTCCAAAGAGTGGGCATCCTGACAGATATATTTGGACCAGAGGTGGGTTTCAAAAGTAATTGCTACCTATTCTGTGGGCATGGCCTATTTTGTGGGCGTGGCATGGCAGTCATGTGATTGGGTGGGTTTGGCGGTCATGTCACTCACCAGTAGATGTCATGGATTGGGTAAAATGTGGTGAAGCTCACTTAACAACGCTCTTGCTTAGCACCCAAATTTTTGGGCTCAATTATAATCATAAGTCAAGGCACTATCTCTGCCTTCCTCTGCATGGCAGCCTTGTCCTAGTAAACTCCTTCTCTTTTCTGGCAATTTTCCTCTCTGTTAGAGGTACCAAAATAATCCAGACAATGTAAGATTTCCTGTTGCAGCAGGGGGTTGGACTAGATGACCTCTTAGTAGCCTTCTAGCCCTAAATTGCTGTGCTGTTTCTCTTTCTCTCTCCCTCCCTCCCCCCTCTCTTTCTTTCCCTCTGAGGGAAGCAACCAACACCTCCCCCCCAATAAAATATTACTCCCAGAAAGGCTCCTTCCACATTCCTGCCAGATAAAGATAATAAGACAATGAGCCTATAGAAAGTTTAGCTTCACAAGCAGGGAATGATCCAAACCCTTTTAGAAACACAAAGCCCAAAACTTCAAAACTTCAAAAACATAGAACCATATAAGAATCCTACCTTTTGTCCAGTTTGTTGTTCAGTTGACCCAGAAACAAACTGCTGAATGTCACTTTGCAAACTTCCTTTTGAGCAGCTTTTCCATTTAAAGTTTGCAGCATTAAAACTTGTGGACTTCAACTCCCAGAATTCCACAGCCAGGCATGCTCAGTTCTGATTTAAAGTGACAGCATTTGTTTTTCTCCTTTGCTGAATTTACCGAGTAAAAAGTGAGTTTCCTTCTTTCTTTTTCTTTCTCTTTCTTTCTCCCTTCTCTTCTCCCTCCCTCCCTCTCTCCCTCTCCCTCTTAGTTTTTAAAATCTCTTTTCCCTTGCCTGAACCGGCAGGGAAAAGGGGCTTTAAAAAAACAGCTTCTGATGAAGGTTGAGGGGGGGGGGGGGCATGTCCAGGCCACCATTACTACCGGTCTGGTCCGGTATGCCAGATTTTCACTATTACTTCTTGCGGACCGGGAGGAACCCACCCCTGATTTAGACATTGACCACTGCTAACTTTAAAATGGGTTGTGTGCAGTTTGAAATACATTTCTGTATACTTTGGTTTGCGATTAGCATTGCTGAACTTTGCCTTCATACTTGAAGACATGGGAGACCCTGTGACCATCTAGCCAACAGATTCCCTGCAGGGATCTTAGTCAAAGCTTCTCTGATTGATGGCTGCTCAATCTTTTCATGAAGACAATCAGAAGAGGAGACTGAAAGTTCATTCACTAGTTCAGCTCTAAAACTGCTCCATCTTGTAGGATGTTTTTCTTGTCATTCAGCCAGAGAATCTCCTTTCTTGTAACCAAGTCCATTTTCCCATGTCTGACACTCTGGAATATTTGTGAGCAGATCTTAAGTTTGTGTGTAACTTTTTCAGTTCCTAGAAGATCATCTTTTCGCCAATTTTGAGATTGCCTTAGTTGGAAAAGCAGATCCAGATTTCCAGCTCTTACTTTTTCCTCAAGGTGGCTCCTTTGACCTCTCCCTTGGCTTCTTTACCCTTCCCTAAACCTGACCCACATTTTGTGCAAATTCTCCTCCAAGTGTGGTGCCTGCAAGGGGACCTGGTCCTTGAGTTGGGCTCTCCCCACATCCGAACGTTCACTTCCTGGGATTCTTATGGCTGCATTTGCCTTTTTTCCATTTCATTTTCATATATACTCTCTTTTAAATAACTTTTATTATTATTTTCTCGATGTAAAATAGAGAAATAAGAACAATTAGGAAAGGGGGGAGAGAATAGAGTGTGGAAAAGAAGAAGGAACAGAAAAGCAGAGACTTCCAACTTTTTTTGAGGCAGTAAATTACGTAAGATTATAATGTCAATTTATTTCTTGTAGAAACATAATAAATTCTAGACAGTTCTATAACAGCTACCTACTTAGTCACCAAAACCCAAGTCAGAATAGTATTTTCATCTCTTTCAATCAGAAAGTCCAGAAACGGTTTCCAAGCATAAACAACGCTATTTACATTCTCTTACTTAATCAATGTTGTTCACTTTGCCATCTCTGCCAATTTCATCAGTTTCTCCATCCATTCTTCCATTGTGGGAATTGACACCTCGTTCCATTTTTGAGTGCATAAAATTCTCCCTGCAGTCAGCATATATGATAACAGAGTTCCATTTCCCCCCAATTCCTTATCCAATAGTCCTAAAGGAAAAACTTAGGGATTCCATTGTATTTTAAGAATCTTCAGGATTGAATCATATAATCTGATCCCCATATTTCTTTGCCTTGTCACAAGTCATCCACATATGATAAAATGTATCTTTCTTTTAATTACATTTCTAACAAACATTTAAACATTTATACCAAGGATTTTTCATAAATATTCTTGTCACGTTTTATCTCCCATCCTTCTTCCAGTTCATCATTAATGAAATTATCATCCAGTTAATTATATAATTATCTAATAAATCATTATCATCCAATTTTAATCACCAATTTATTATGAATGACCAGTAGAGATGTATAATTATATCATAAAAAGTGCCAATGAAACCTTAACAATAAACCTACGGTATAGCTCTCATCCATCTGTCCTTAGATAAGATAACATAGTTTGTCAAGTCCAAATTGTTAAACATCAGATATTTTTGTACTGGATTTCATTTGTGCATCTCTCGCTATTCAGAAATCGTAAATATTTTCTTTCTGGAAGAGGGGAATTTTCTGAAAATGATCTAAGCAGCTTTGTTTAAGAGTTGATGCATCTCTTGCAACATAAAACCATGATTTACCCATTCAATCTATTAAATAATAGATTGAATGATAGATGATCAAGGGGTAATTGTTGTTCATATCTCCTTAGTTCTATGAGGAACATTGAAAATTATTTGAATAGTTTTTAAGACGGTCTTATCTCACCATCCAGCATTCACTTAAATACCTTCCTAATCATGAAGGTATGAAGAAGTTAATGTCCCAAAGTTGCTTTTTCACAAGTACTTGTTGGAAGAAATGACTTTTTTCTTGTAGTTGCTGGTGGGATCTCTCTTCACAGTCTGGTATGTGGCAGTGTCCTTCAGAAGACTGTTCACCTTGGCTTTGTAGTCATCTGTGTTCAGATGCATAGTCATCCATCCAGACAAAAATTGAGCAACATGGTATATGCAATACAATGCAGTGAGCACATGTACATTGGAGAAACAAAACAACCACTTCATAAATGCATGGCACAACATAGGAGAACAAACCCATCAGGACAAGATTCAGAAGTCCGTCTGCATTTAAAAGACAATGGCCACTCTTTTGAAGACAGCAAAGTCCACATTTTGGACAGAGAGGACTGCTGGCTTGAAAAAGGGGCCAAAGGGGCCATCAATGTCAAAACTATGCCCCCAGACTTGAAGCATTCCCATAATCTAGTAACCAAGTGTAAGGATAAGTGGAATGACCTTGGGGATGGGGGAAGAGATGCTGAGAGGGAAGGGGAAGCCCTCAGCTGCTTAACAGACAGAGAAAGAATTTGTGCTTTCAGACTTTTAATATTCTGTTAATGTACTTACAAAAATTAGAATTAACTTCTTTGGTCATGTTTCCGGTTTGTTTACCTGGATGAAATTTAGTCTCACAACTTTCTTCTAAACATGCTTACTAGCAGTCATCCTGTTTTTTTGCCAAGGAATTTATGAATAATTTCTTTAGTGGTTTGTTTGTTTGGTTGTTTTATGACTATTCTGGAAAATATTTTCTCAATTATTTTTTATCAATATATAATTAAGAAATTTTTGCTGAATATTTGTTTTTCACTTTTGAAGATAGTGGTAACCCTTGTTTTCCCAAGAGTTGCTTGTAAATTAGACAACTATAGAAGAAAGATTCAAATATGAAAAGAACGCGTGGAAGAAGAAACCAAGTTTTCTGCTTTTAAAATTTCCGGATGTTTCCATTTTAGATTCATACCTTTCTGGCAAAGGACGTGTTTTGCAATTTTTCCCCCTGGAAACTGTACTTGGACCAAAATGGAGATGTAGCAGCAGATCTGACCATCGAGAGTTGGGTGGTTCACCGCTGGATGGATTACACCAAAGAGATCCTGGGGAGATTTGAAAGACAGAGAGTGATTGTCAACCAAGATGATATTCCGCGACTAAAGTTGCTCAACACAGTGGGTGAAATATTGACACCTTTTCACTGTTTTCTAATGCTTTAGGAATCATTTCCAGTTGTCCAAGTCCAATCACTATGCTGGATGACCTTTACTCAGAACTGAATGTGAGGAATGACAGTTTTCTGAGACTGCTTAGGACGTTTCAGTAGGACTCAACAAAGTGTCCATTAGAAGCTATAATATGGAACAATGTTCCAAGCAATTCAGCCATGTCCAATATTCAAGTTTGGCTTAAGGTCCAGTGGGAAGTAAGATTTGGAATTAGAATTCCGCTTCTCCAAATTTATATGCAAATTTATATACTTTCAGTATATAAGCTATGGTAGCTTAAAAACAATGTATTGTATGTATAATGTCTCGTATAGTGTCCTGACCCAGAAAACTGAAGTAACAAAACCAGGGGTGGCGAACACGCGGCTCGCGAGCCGCATGCGGCTCCTGGCCAAAATAAATGAGGCTCTTTGCCTCTTATCATTATTTAGTATACTGTGGCTCGGATCGCGCACTCCCTTTCGGGAGCTGGGGAGGTGCTTTGCAGGCAGCTAGAACGGGCCGCCCGCAAAGGACTTCCCCAGACTTGCTTTGAGGAGCACGGGGCGACTGAGGCTAGTTGTGAAGCCCCAAAGCCCCCGCCGCCACCGGAAGAACTGCTGCCACCACCTCCTCCTCCTCCTCTAACAGGCAGCACTGCCGGATTTGCCGCCCGGCGCTGCGGCTGAGATGAAGCCGCCAAAGCTCCAGCCGGCATCTCCGCGCGTGGCAGCGGCACCTCCCATCCGCTCGGAGCAGCTGAGCTCAGTCAGCGCTGGGTTACCCCTGCCCCCTCCTCCTCCTCCGCCGTGCTTTTGAGGAGCCACGAGGCTGCAGGAGCCAGTAGGAACGCAGGGGGGGGGGAGCAGGGGAAAAAAAGCCTCATGGCTCCTCAAAAGCACGGAGGAAGGGGAGGGGGCAGGGGTAACCCAGCGCTGAGCTCAGGAGCAAATCTGGTGATTCTGTTGGAGGAGGAGGAGGAGGAGGTAGCAGCAGTTATTCTGGTGGCAACTCGTACTCGTCGGCATCTTCAGCAGAAGCCCTGCCCACAATGAAGAAAGCAAAGATGGAGCAGATCCACGCAGATGACGTCGCTGCAACATGACTGGAGGAGGAATTCTGGGAGTTGAAGTCCACAAGTGTTAAAGCTGTCAGGTTTGAAGACCCCTGGGGGTTTTTTCCCCTAAAGGGTTAGGGGTGCAAGGGTCTTGTAACTTGACAGCTTTAAGAGTTGCATGCTTCAAATGCCAGAGTTTCTGAGCCAACATTTTGGTTGCTAAGCAGGAGCGTTGTTAAGTGATACTGATATTATATAACACTGGGTTGGCCACTCGCTCATTCGCTCTGGGTGAAGAGGAGGTTTTTCCCCAATGCCATCGCTCTGGACTTCATGAAGCAGCAAAGTCCTTGCCTGCCATGGGAGACGCCAGAGGCCAGTGGCAGGAACCAGGTGAAGGATCTGCATCTCTCAGAACATTTGGAACTACAGGCAGTCTTCCACTTACTAAAGTTCATTTAGTGATCGCTCAAAGTTACAACAGCACCCAATAACTCTTTTTCACACTTATGACCGTTACAGCACTCCCAAGGTCATGTGATCAAAATTCAGACACTTCTTAGCTGACTCATATTTATGACTCTTGCAGTGTCTGTGTCTGTGTGTGTTCATGTGATTCCCTTATGCGACCTTCTGACAAGCAAAGTCAGCGGGGAAGCCAGATTCACTTAGTAACTGTGCTACTAACTTAATAACAGCAGTGATTCACTTAACAACTGTGGCAAGAAAGGTTGTAAAAAGGGACAAAACTCACTTGCCAAATCTCTCACTTAGCAACATAAAATTTGGGCTCAACTGTGGTCACAAATCAGACATTTATATTTACCTAAGTGAAGACCAGAGGCTGCTTGGCTCCATTTCCCACGGATTCTTAGCCCTAACCCACTTTCTTTGCCATCCCTTCTGCTCAGTCTCGGCCTCAATCCAAATGTGTGGAAAGTTGTCATCCTGGATTTGCCAAGAGGACTCGAGAAGGAGAGCCAGTTTGCTGCTATGACTGCGTTCCTTGTCCGGAGGGGACCTTCTCCACTCAGGAAGGCGGGTGACACTGAGGAAAATGGGAGGCTTTGTGGAAGCAGATCCCTCCAGAACCTTTTCATGAAAGTACACGTTGAAGTTGTTTTTTCCCCCTTACCTAAAGAGAAGAATAGCCAAAAGATCTTGAAGGAGAGGCTAGGAAGAGGTAGAAGTTGTGGCAGATTGGGCAAGCTTTACCTTTGACAAGGAAAATCATTCTTCTGCTTGCGAGTTTGTCCTTCCCTGTTTATCTTTCCAGGAACTTTGAAACAGTAGGAATTCTTTAGCTCCATTGTTTTTCCTCATCTGAAGCAGATGTTGTCCCCAAAATTGCTGCAAAATAAGCCATATCAAGCAATCAATTTGCATTAAGGTCATCAACAACCACAAGCAGAAAGATCTTCTTGAAGGATCATGGAGGGAGGGATTTAGAGAAACAAAAGAAAACAAAGTTCTTACCATAAAACCAAGCAAAATGGTATCGTGAGAGGAGAGGGGTGAATTAAATAGACAGTTGTTGGAGGTAAAATGTTTTTCTCCATTGCTGTAATTGTCCAAGTTATGGACTAAAGGTGAAACACTAATATTCATTTTAACCTAGTTCTAATTCCTTGGTATCCTTGGTACTGGGCCTTCCACTTGTTGTTATCTCTCTCTCTCTTTTTCTTTTTGTTAAATAGTGAAATATGAACAACCACAAGCCCAACAAAAAACAAAATTAATTGTGGTTCAAACACAACAAAAAGTGTCCTAGATACACAGTTGTGATCCAATCGCAAGGAACCTAACAACAAAGATGTGAAAATGTAGAAATAATAAAAATAACCAAACTGCACAATCTTGATTGATATGGAACTAGTTCGGTGCTTGGACTTATCAGTAAATCTAGACAGCAGGGAAAGAAATCGCTTCATCTGCTCATCCTTAGAATATAAAGACTTTGCCAAAATAAAGTCCGAGATTCTCCTCATGGATTATTTAAAGAATTAATCTTCCTCAAATTAGGATTATTTAAATGTACACAAGATTGTACCTCTTTGCTGGGCCCCAACTCAATTGAAACAAAACTCTTCATTAAATGACACATTTTAGAAATATAATTTATCATCTTCCAATTACATTAACTATTATACTTATTGCCAAAGTGTGTTGGAAGATTGGGCAAGCTGTACTACTGCCAGAGTAAACCTCTCTTCTTGACACATTGACCTCCGTAAGAACAACTTTGAAACTTGAGGAAATCTCTTAGGTCCACCACCTGGAAGGACTATGGGCCTCCCCTTGAGGAACTCTGAGAAGATGTTGCTGGCCCAAAATAAGGTCGTGTGGACAGTTATGGGGGCGCCTCACAACACCCATATTAGTGCTGCTCCCAGTAGCCATTTCAGATTATTTGTAGGTCTACCTTTCTTTACCAGCCAACGAGATTTCACAGGATAGGAATCTTCTGGGACCAGCATATTAAGAAATGCCATCTGAAAGGATCTAGGACTTCCTCCTAGGAAGATTATCAGATTCATTATTTTCCTCTAGTAATGTAGATTTCTATGAAAGCTCCCTATTACACAGTAAGTGCTTTAGTTCCTATGACTTCCACCAATTCCATATACTTTATACATATAATTTTTGGAAGATTGTATTTTCATTTTTTCCCATGGAATGATTAAGCAATCCATCTTGAAAAATGTCCCAGTTATCAGCTATTACCCAAAGAAGGTATTTTTGGAGAACAGTCAAAGGACAGAAGGGGAGAAGGAGAAATTTCCTAACAGTGAGGACTAGGAACCAGTGGAAGAGCTTCCCTTCAGAAATCATGGATGCTCCATCACTGGAGGTTTTTAAGAAGAGACTGGACATCCACTTGTCTGAGGTGGTATAGGTTCTCCTGCTTGAGCAGGGGGCTGGACGAGAAGACCTCCAAGGACCCTTCCAGCTCTATTCTATTATAATCAGTTCATAATTCTAATTCTAATCAGAATGTTAATGAAATATTTTTTTTCTCCTCAGATGCAGGAAAATGCACCAAGTGTCCAGATGATAAATATCCAAATTTGGACAGAGTCCAATGTATCCCCAAAGTTATAACCTACCTGTCTTATGAAGAACATCTGAGCATCATCCTAATGTCTTTTGCTGTACTCTTGTTCTTAACCACAGGTCTTGTTTTAATCATCTTCATCAAATACAGAGAAACTCCCCTTGTCAAAGCCAACAACCGGGACCTCTCCTACATCCTCCTGGTCTCCCTCCTGCTTTGTTTCTTGTCCTCTTCTCTCTTCATTGGTCAACCAAGGAAAGCCACCTGCCTTCTCCGACAAACGGTTTTCAGCATCATCTTCTCATTTGCTGTTTCTTCTCTCTTGGCCAAAACCATCATGGTGGTACTGGCTTTCCTAGCCACAAAACCAGGAAACCGAGTGAAGAGATGGTTGGGGAAGAGCTTGGCCAACTCCATCATCCTTTCTTGTTCCGCTGTCCAAATTATCATCTGCTCCACCTGGCTGGGAGTTTCTCCCCCCTTCCCTGACTCTGACCTCCACTCCCAGCCTGGAGAGATCATCCTGCAATGCAATGAAGGGGCCGTTGTCATGTTCTACGTCACCCTCAGCTACATGGGCTTCCTGGCTGCCATCTGCTTCACGGTGGCTTTCCTGGCCAGGAATCTGCCTGGGGCCTTCAACGAAGCCAAGCTGATCACCTTCAGCATGCTGGTCTTCTGCAGCGTCTGGGTGACTTTTGTTCCCACCTACCTGAGCACCAAAGGGAAATACATGGTGGCTGTTCAGGTCTTCTCCATCCTGGCCTCCAGTGCTGGTCTGCTGGGCTGCATCTTCATTCCCAAGTGCTACATTATCATTCTGAGGCCAGACTTGAACACAAAGGAGCACCTCACAGCCAGAACAAATGTAAAAACATGAGACATAATACCATGATATTTAAAGGGATTGTAAAATGTCCTTTTATTTGAAAGAACATATTATTTCCACTTAGATAGTATTCAGAAATTTAAAAAAAATCATATCTACATGTTCCCAAATGGGAAATTGTTGAAAGACTGGAATTCTTGTATCTCCCTTCCTTTTCATCTCAATAAATCTTGCTAAAGAGAACTCTGTGAAAATCATTCAGAGAAATGTGTTGTTCAGCAACTGCTAATGAATTTGACACCTTTGAAGAAATCATTTGATCAAGTATTCATACTGACAGCAGCTAAAAGTGTATGCTTGAAAGAATGAATAGGAAAAATGGTAAAATGTGGGAGCCAAGCTCCAACTATGTTGTTTGACAATCTCCATGAGAATCATTGACCATCCCACCAAGCCAGAGAAGGTGGGGACCTCCAAGGCCTCTTGCTTAATTGCTCCCATCCAATGAGACCTAGTTAACTCACCTTCCCATAATTATTCCTGTCCTGTTAAAGAAGCTTCTCCATAAAATCCACTATCCTGTCTCCATTCTCTTATTGGATGATAAGGACACTGTAAACAGCCGGTTCTTTTCCCCAATGCATGGGCCAGGTTGAGACTGGAGCACAGAAGATGTGGGTGGAGATACCCCACAGGAGAGTTAGACTGCATCCTGATGATATTGGGCTCCTTGTGGCTGCACCAAGTGAATAGCAGGAGATCGGGCATGTCTCAAACTCCATCAGAGGAAAGAAAGAGGGCCTCTCTCTTTCTCTCAAGGTGGGAAGCCCAGCAGTGCAAACCTTGAAGGCCTGATCTGGGGGGTTCCCCTCAGTCATCTCAGGCTGTTTCCAGCCCCAGAAGCCCCGGAAATAAGCCCTTCAGGAGGACTTTGCTCCCGGCTCCCAGGAAGCGAGCAGAAGGGAGAAGAAAGGGAAAGTTCTGCTTACAAGATCCTGAACGTCCATGGAGACAAATTCCAATGGACTATTAGACAATCAAGGTAGTCCTCCACTTATGCCCACAATTTCTGTTTCTAAGCAAGGCATTCTTAAGTAAGTTCTGCCTCATTTTACAACCTGTTTGCCATGGTTGTTAAGCAAATGAGCGTGGTCGTTAAGCAAATATTTGATTGATCCCACTTCCTTGTTGGCCTTTTGTGGAGGGTTGGAGGTTTCTTCTGAGTGGCTTCTCCAGAGCAGCAAAGGGAGGAAAAGACACACAAGTGGGAGGCTGCCAATCAGTATCTCTCATTGCAGGGGATTCTTCATCTTTCCTGAAACTCATTCACGATCTAATTTTAGAGGGGGAGCCGGACCTCGCGGGAATAACGGAGACCTGGTTGGGCCACGAGGGAGGTCTTCCCCTCGTGGAAATGTGCCCACCAGGCTACCGAGCATTTCACCAGCCCCGGGCTCAGGGAAGGGGCGGTGGGGTGGCAGTAATTATTCGGGAGGACTTAGAGCCGAGGGAGTCTACTGTGCCACAGACGTCCGGATATGAATCCCTTGTTGTGAAATGGGGCCCTGGGAGACAGTTGGGCCTGCTGATAGTATACCTGGCTCCTCGCTATACATCAGCGGCTCTGCCTGAACTCCTCGAGCTGATCGCATCGGTGGCGGTCGAGACCCCCAAACTTTTAGTGATGGGGGATTTTAACCTGCCATCGATGGGTAGAGGACCTGGTGGTCGAGTGGAATAATGCGACTACCGGGGCCTTGAACCGGGTGGTGCCTTTGCGGCCTCTCCGGCGGCAACGATCCACCCTGGCCCCTTGGTTTACCGAGGAGCTGAGGGTGATGTAATGCCGCAAGAGACGTCTAGAGAGTCGTTGGAGATACTCTCGTTCCGAACTTGATCGAACACAGGCACGAGCCCATTTAAGGACATACCTTGTGGCATTGAGAGTGGCCAAACGCCAATATTGTGCCACTCTCATTGCATCCGCAGAGAACCGCCCTGCCGCCCTGTTTCGGGTGTCCCGCTCCCTCTTGTTTCAGAGGCCGCGGGAGGCCCCTCTATAGGGCAGAGCAGAGGAATTTGGGAAATATCTGCAGGATAAAATCGCTCAAATCCGGAAGGATTGGGTCCCTGTTAGTGGTCCAATGGAGACGTCCGTGGCGAGTCTTGAGGAATCGACCTGGGAGGAGTTTGACTTGGTTGCCATCGAGGATTTGGACAGAATGCGTGGACGACTGCGACCCACCACATGTTTATTGGACCCGTGCCCCTCCTGGCTTGTACTGGCATCCTGGGAGGTTACACGCGACTGGCTCCTGGACCTAGTGAATGCTTCGCTGAGCGAGGGGTCTCTCCCGGCCGCCTTGAAAGAGGCGGTGGTGAGACCCTTGCTCAAGAAGCCTTCCCTGGATCCTTTGGAGCTGGCCAATTATCGTCCTGTCTCCAACCTTCCCTTTTTGGCGAAGGTTGTAGAGAGTGTGGTGGCCTACCAGTTTCCACGGCATCTGGAGGAAAATGATTATCTAGACCCGCGCCAGTCCGGCTTCCGCCCAGGTCACAGCACGGAGACGGCCTTGGTCGCGTTGGTGGATGATCTCTGGAGGGCCAGAGATAGAGGTTGTTCCTCTATCCTGGTCCTATTAGACCTCTCGGCGGCTTTTGATACCATCGACCATGGTATCCTGCTGCGCCAGCTGGAGGGGTTGGGGGTCCGGGGCACCGTTTTGCGGTGGTTCGGCTCTTACCTTTCTGGCCGGACGCAGCGTGTGTTGGCAGGGGAGGAGAGGTCGACCCTACGCCCCCTTACTTGTGGGGTGCCACAGGGGTCGGTCCTCTCGCCACTCCTGTTCAACACATATATGAAGCCACTGGGTGAGATCATCCGTGGTTTCGGGGTGGGATACCATCTGTACGCTGATGATACTCAGCTGTACTTTTCCACCCCGAACCACCCCAACGAGGCCATCGAAGTGATGTCCCGGTGTGTGGAAGCCGTACGGATCTGGATGGATGACAACCGACTCAAACTCAACCCCTCCAAGACGGAGTGGCTGTGGGTACCGGCTCCCCGGTTCAGCCAATTAATTCCATCATTGGCCATCGGGGGCATTCAACTTGCCCCCGTGGAGCGGGCGCGCAATTTGGGCGTCCTCCTGGATGCCCGGCTGTCCATGGATGACCATGTGACAGCCGTGGCAAGGGGGGCGTTCCACCAGGTTCGCCTGGTGCGCCAATTGTGCCCCCTACTGGACCGGGACGCCTTACGCACAGTCACTCATGCGCTGGTGACGTCTCGCTTGGACTACTGTAACGCTCTCTACATGGGGCTTCCCTTGAAATGCACCCGGAGGCTACAGTTGGTCCAGAACGCAGCCGCGCGGGTAATTATGGGGAGTACTAGGTACTTCCATGTGACATCGTTCCTGCGCGAGCTGCACTGGCTTCCTGTGGTCTATCGGGTGCGTTTCAAGGTTTTGATAACAATCTCTAAAGCGCTCCATGGCTCAGGTCCTAGTTACTTGCGGGATCGTATTCTGCCCCATACATCCCTGCGACCAATCCGCTCGCACAGAGAGGGCCTCCTCCAGGTACCGTCCACCAGACAGTGTCGAGGGGCGGCGCCTAGGAGTAGAGCCTTCTCTGTGGCGGGCCCAGCCCTGTGGAATGACCTCCCTCCGGATATTAGGAATACCTCTGACCTCCGCTCCTTTCGTGTAAAGCTCAAGACCCACCTTTTTCAAGTTGCTGGCCTGGCTCAACTTTGATCCAACTATATCGCTCCTGAGGGGTTTTTTATTTGGGGTATTTTAATTGCATTCAATTTATTTAGGGGTTTTTAAACATTGTGTTTTTACTTGTTTTTATCTATCAGTTCACCTCCTCCTTGTATATGTCGTGTATATGTCTTGGTATATGTTTTGTTATATGTATGTCGATATATTTATTTCCTATGTTTTGTTGTACGCCGCCCCGAGTCCTTCGGGAGAGGGTGCGGCTAAGAAATAAATATTTATTATTATTATTTATTATTAACTGAGGAAGGAGGCAGGAAGTGGGAGAGGGGAAACAGCTCCTGGGTGCAAACACTGAGTCAATCTCCATGAAAGGATCCAGGAGGTCTCTTAATCTGTCTCTGGGGTGGCTTTCCTCAGCTTGGTCATTTCAGATAGGTTCAACTTCAACTCCCAGAATTCCCAGCAGAGCTTTGATTGCATCATCGTGGATGCTTCTGACCTATGGCTCATCCAGCCCTGGGCCTTCTTGGAACTGTTGTTGATGCACCTGCTGGATGATGGAACGGATAAAGAGGCTACTGGAGGCCATCCACTCTTGTATGATTTGCAGCCTGGATTCAGGCAAGACATGTGGATGTAAACCATGAGGATATAAACCCAAAGGAACCAAATTGTGGGGTTCCTATACTTTTAATCCAGTGTTTGTCATCTTTGGCAACTGAAATTTATTAATTATTTTTTTTTAATTTCTTGAATTAAACTGGAGTAGAAAGAAGAAAGAAAGATAAGTATAGAAAAAAGACTATTGTGCCACAAGACACAGACAGACAGACAAACATACACACACACACACAAACACTTCAGAAATTCTTCATATATGCAAGATATAAAATTTCATGCAGCAGTTTCCGTAAAGGACACCAATAATTATAATAGCCAAAGCCCAGTTGACCTCTTTAAGTAACTTTACTTTACTTTTACTTTATTCGCACTTATAGACTGCCCACTCTCAAAAAAGGGACTCGGGGCGGTGTACAGTCAATACATAAAAGATACATAACATAAATAATTAAATAGTTAGATAGTTATGGAGGAGGTTAAAAGAAGAACTGTACATTAAAGTAAAGTATTTAAAATATAATTTAAAAACCCCCTAAAAAATACCCCGTAAGTTAAATTTAAAAATGGATCCCCTGAAATAACAGTAAAAATATATCTGCCAGGAGGTAGAAGTTATGAGTGTGCCAGGCCAGCTAATCGAAACAGGTGAGTCTTCAGTTTTTGTCGGAAGGAGCGGAAGTCGGTGGTGGTTCTAATGTCGGGGGGGAGGTCATTCCAGAGGGTTGGGCCCATCACAGAGAAGGCCCTACTCCTAGGCGTCGCCCGTTGGCATTGCCTGGTGGACGGCACCAGGAGAAGTCCCTCCCTGTGAGAGCGGATTGGTCGCAGGGATGTGTGTGGCAGGATGCGATCCCGCAGGTAGCTAGGTCCTGTGCCATGGAGCGCTTTGAAGATGGTAATCAAAACCTTGAAACGCACCCGAAAAACCACAGGCAGCCACTGCAGCTCGCGCAGGAGAGGTGTTACGTGGGAGTACCTAGTACTGCCCATGACAGCCTGCGCGGCTGCGTTCTGGACTAGCTGTAGTCTTCGGGCGCGTCCCAAGGGAAGCCCCATGTAGAGAGCATTGCAGTAGTCCAGGCGAGACGTCACCAGCGCGTGAGTGACCGTGCGTAGGGCATCCCGGTCCAGTAGGGGGCGCAATTGGTGCACCAGGCGAACCTGGTGGAACGCCCCCCTTGCCACGGCTGCCACATGGTCGTCCATCGACAGCCGGGCATCTAGGAGGACGCCCAAATTGCGCGCCCGTTCCACAGGAGGCAATTGTTCGCCCCCTATGGCCAGTGATGGAGTCAACTGGCTGAACCGAGGTGCCGGTAACCACAGCCACTCAGTCTTGGAGGGGTTGAGTTTGAGTCTGTTGTCCCCCATCCAGACTTCGACAGCCTCGTTGGGGTGGCTTGGGGTTGAAATGTACAGCTGGGTATCATCAGCGTTCAGATGATACTCAACCCCAAAACCACGGATGATCTCCCCCAGTGGCTTCACATATGCGTTGAACAGAAGGGGTGAGAGGACCGACCCCTGTGGCACCCCACAAGTGAGTGGCCTCAGGATCGACCTCTGCCCCCCTGCCAACACACATTGCATCCGGTCGGAGAGGTAGGAGCCGAACCACTGCAAAACGGTGCCTCCGACTCCCATCCCCTCCAGCCGGCGCAATAGGATACCATGGTTGATGGTATCAAAAGCCGCTGACAGATCTAATAGGACCAGGATAGAGGAACAACCTCTATCTCTGGCCCTCCAGAGATCATCAACCAACGCGACCAAGGCCGTCTCCGTGCTGTGCCCGGGTCGGAAGCCGGACTGGCGTGGGTCTAGATATTCGGATTCGTCAAGGTGTCGCGGAAATTGCTGTGCCACCACATTCTCTACAACCTTCGCTAAAAAGGGAAGGTTGGAGACTGGACGGTAATTAGCTAGCTCCATCGGGTCAAGTGAAGGCCTCTTGAGTAAGGGCCTCACCACCGCCTCTTTCAAAACGGTTGGTAAGGACCCCTCACCCAACGAGGCGTTCACCAGGCCCAGTAGCCAGCCTCGTGTCACCTCCCAGGATGCCAGTACCAGCCAGGAGGGACACGGGTCCATTAAACATGTGGTGGGTCGCAGCCGTCCACGTAACCTGTCCAAATCCTCGGGGGCAACAGAGTCAAACTCCTCCCAGAATGGTCTCACAAGACTCACTGTTGACGGCTCCCCTGGTCCACTGAAGGGGGCCCATCCGCTCCGGATCTGAGCGACTTTGTCCTGCAGATATTCCCCAAACTCCTCTGCTCTGCCCTGCAAGGGGGCTTCCCGCGTCCTCTGCGATAAGAGGGAGCGGGTTACCCGAAACAGGGCGGCAGGGCGGTTATCAGCGGACGCAATAAGAGCGGCACAATGTCTACGTTTGGCTGCTCTTAATGTCACAAGGTAGGTCCGTAAATAGGCTCTTACCTGTGTTTGATCAGATTCGGAGCGTGAGGACCTCCACCTGCTCTCTAGACGTCTCGTATGGCGCTTCATCACCCTCAGGTCCTCGGTATACCAAGGAGCCCGGGTGGGTCGCTGCCATAGGAGAGGCCGCAAAGGCGCAACCCGGTCCAAGGCCCCAGCCGCCGCCCTATTCCAGGCGGTCACTAGGTCCTCCGACCGAGAGCGGGTCAGGGCTACAGGTAGTGGCCCAAGCTCCGGCTGGAACCTATCCGGTTCCATCAGGTGCCTGGGGCGGTACCAACTTAGACAGTCTGGTACCGCCTCCTCGCGGTGGGGGGTAGCGCCAGGGAAGTCCAGCCGGAGAGATGAGTGATCTGACCATGACAGGGGAGTGACAACTAAATCCCCTATTCCCAGATCACTCGTCCACTGCCCAGATACAAAAACAAGGTCCAGTGTGTGGCCACCTTCGTGTGTGGGGCCCTGAATTAATTGGGTCAGGTCCATGGCTGTCATGGAAGCCATGAACTCCCGAGCCACCTCAGATGCTTCCCCCGTCGACGGCAGGTTGAAATCCCCCATAACCAAAAGTTTGGGGATCTCAACTGCCGTCTCTGAGATCAGCTCGAGGAGCTCGGGCAGGGCTGCTGATGCATAGCGAGGAGCCAAGTATACAATCAGCAGACCCCACTGCCTCCCTGGGCCCCATTTCACACCAAGGGACTCACACCCGGGTATCTGAGGAACAGTGAACTCCCTCGGCTCCAAACCTTCCCGTATAACTACCGCCACCCCGCCACCCTTACCCAGGGCCCGAGGCTGATGGAATGCACGGAAACCCGGTGGGCACATTTCCACAAGGGGTAAACCACCCTCGTGGCCCAACCAGGTCTCCGTTATCCCTGCAAGGTCCAGCTCCCCCTCTGAGATCAACTCACTGATGAGGGGGGCCTTGTTGGTCACGGACCTTGCATTGCAAAGCATCAGCCGCAGGCCCTGGTTCTGTAGTTCCTGGCCACCTAGACTGCGGGGGTTGGGACAAACGACCGGGCGTAGCCAGCAACCACGGTCTCCCAACCGACCTTGTGATCTTCTCCTGTCTTCGCATCCCGCCCTCCCCGCGACCGTTGTAATAAAACAACCCTCTGTTGGAATAGCTTTTTCCCTCCCCCCCCACCACACTCACTTCCCCCCTGGACTCACCTGTTCGTCTGGCACTGGCTCCCCTCCAGGCCTGATTAACCCACCCCCCCCACCCTGGAACCCCCTAAAAAAGATACAAAACATTTAGTTAAAAATCCCCTGTTCAGAAGCTGCAAGGAAGAGCAGGATTTCCTTGAGGAATCAGGCCCACAAAGTTCCCCTTCCAAGGTGGGAGACCAAAAGGCAGAGAGGCCATTTATGTGCTCTCTCCATCAGGATCCAGATACCTGAGGTGCCCTACAAGAGGAGAGGGGCCTGGGCAATGACTGGGAGCTTCCGGTCCAAGTGAAAGTCCAAGGATCTGGTCACAATGTTGAGGTCCCCTTTTATTTTAGGTCTCCCAGGGCTGCAGCAGAAACAGACACAACATCAAAGGTTCAGTCTCCGGTCTACAAATGGAGCTGCACCAGTGTTGGCAAACACACCTGGGTCCCCCTTCTCGGAGGAAGGTGGCCTTATTGGTTGCCAACCATGAATCATGAAGGATGCATGAATTAACATCTGGAGGCCACCAGATTGAGGCAGGCTGCTCTTATTCTTTATCCACAACTGATAGAGTCTCAGCAGCCAAGAATCCACAATTAGAAGGCCACTGTCCACTAATTAATTAATTACTGGTCCTATTTTTTAAAAATGTGATAGCTTCAACCTGAGTGTGATGGTGAATTCCTTGAAGACAAACAAATTGTTCCTTTATCTGAGGAAAGTATTCACTACATGGGGAACAGTCAAGTCTATCATATGTCTTTTTACGTACCCCTCTTGGCAAATGGATTTGCATCAAATCAAATCAAGTTTATTACAATCAAAGACCAAAACAAATAAAAACACTCAAGGAATATCCAGTTAAAAATTCTAGAATGAAATAATAAACCACAGATAAACTCTATATTAAAATCACAATTTGGCATCCAATCTGTTAGTTACACATGGCCTAACAATACTATCAGTCCTTAAACTGTGAGGCCCAAAGTCATAAAATACTAAAAGACAAAGAAGTAGTAATGCAAAAGGGTTTCCTACATCAGTTGTGTAAAATAGCTATGGTGGATTCACCACATATTTCCCATGGATCCCCAGTGATGCTATGGAGAATCCAGCCACTTTTGCTGTAACCACAGCAGTGGTGGGTTTCAAAAAAATTTGGAACCTACTCTGTGGGTGTGGCCTCCTTTGTGGGAGTGGCTTGCCGGCTATGTGACCTGGTGGGAGTGGGCTTTGCTTTCCCCTGAGTGCCCCAGGCATGGAAAGGGGTGGCAGTGCAACATGGGATATGTTCTGCCACCTTCCCAGGACTCAGAAGATGGAACCTGGAGGGGGATTTTGCAGATTTGCTTCCCTTCCCCAACACAAGGCTCCCCAGTTTCCTCCTCCCAAGAGGGGCTCCCCACTCAGCCGGGCAGAGTCCTGTTTGGCATCCCTGCAAGAGCCCCCTTGCCCGGCCTCTGCATGGGAAAGGGTGGCAGGGGAACATGGGATATGAGCTTCTGCATTCCCAGGTCTCTGAAGATGGAAGTTGAATTTTGCAGATCAGCTTTCCATTTGCAACATGAGGGTCCTGAGCTCCCCTCCCCCCCTTCCTTCAATGGGGTGAGAGCCAGCCTTGATTTCTCCATCTCTTTTCACTTGGCTTTCTTTAACTTCTCCCTCTCCTTGTTTATGTTTGGATGTCATTTTTTTTAACTCTGCAAAGTTCTGGTAACTACTTTTTCAATAAAGTTGGTTTTCTTCTTAGAAACTGGCCACACTATTGCATCAGCCTTTTTGTGTGATACTATTGAGCATTAACTTTCAAAACAAAGTAAATTTTGATTCCAACTCAGCTGGCAGCTACTTCAGATCTGTGACATACTCTGGCATTAATTGGCCCCCGGAGTTTTATCTGTACGCAAACAAATCTCAGATTTATTTATTTCTTCAGCCACAGGCACCGTGTATTCCCTCTGGGGCCAGTTTCAAACATAGAGACACCAAACCTCTCAATTTTTTGGTGACCAGTTTAATTCCATCTCTGCCCCTGTTATTATGAATCACATGGGGATTATTTCCCTTTCATTTCCCTCCAGAGAATTTCCCAACAACCTTTGAGTCCAAGAACGAGTTGAATTATCCAGGGATCCCTCCTGAGAGGGAGAATTATGATAAAAGTTTCAGCTCTGCTCTTTGGCCGAATCCTCCAGGGGAGACTTTGGGCAGAGAAATATGGAGTTTGGGGTCAGGCAGGGTCTGTGCTCTTGAATGTATGTCTCTCTCCTTTCCAGATGAAGCTGAGTGTTTCTCTGTGTTTCAATCAGGAAAGACACTGCATCATATTCCACCTTGTGAGAGTCCTTTGATTTCTTCTAATTCTTCTTTAGAAAAAGAAAGGATTCATTGATTCATGCCATGAATTATGGACCTCCTGTTTCAGCTTCTGATGCTGCTGGTGTCCCATTCAATCTCTGGGAAACTGAGAATGAAATGCCCGCTGAGTTCGGAGAACCAGGATAGAAACAATCCATGGAGCTTTTATAGGCCAGGAGACCATCTCATCAGTTTAGTCATCAGTGGAGAGGAAAGATTGTATATAAAGTTGCTTTTCAACGTGGCTCCTTCTGTTCAATTGATTTTCCATGATCCGTAAGTCATTCAGGGTGATGGAATTGCACTCCATTCATTCTAACACTCTCCTTCTTTTCTGTTTTTAATTTTTCATTTATTCCTATATTGGGGGTTATGTTTAATTTCCTGAATGGTTTTGATTTCCATGGCTTCTCTCTTTTGTCTGATTTTGTGAAAGAGACTCAAATCCAAAAATGTGTCTGAAGAAAAGTTGAAAAGGCTGCAGATTATTTTCCTCTCTCAGTTCAATCCTTATTTTATCACTTGAATAATGAATTTTATTTAAAGTAGTGGACCAGTTGTAGTTGCCAACCTCAGCCAAATTCCATATTTGTATAACTAATCATTGGTTTTGGATCAATGTTGGCTTACAGCTCAGTAGGCTTCTGGAGGATATATATATATCTCCTCTGTATATACAGAGGAGATATATATATATCCTCCAGAAGCCTACTGAGCTGTAAGCCAACATTGATCCAAAACCAATGATTAGTTATACAAATATGGAATTTGGCTGAGGTTGGCAACTACAACTGGTCCACTACTTTAAATAAAATTCATTATTCAAGTGATAAAATAAGGATTGAACTGAGAGAGGAAAATAATCTGCAGCCTTTTCAACTTTTCTTCAGACACATATATATATATATATATATATATATATATATATATATATATATATATATATATATATATATATATATATATATATATATATATATATATCCTCCAGAAGCCTACTGAGCTGTAAGCCAACATTGATCCAAAACCATATATATGTATTTATTGTTACTTTGGCTACAACATCCATGACAACTATATGAGCACTTTCCGCACTTCAGATGCCTTGCTGGACATTCTCTCCACTGGAGAAGTCAATGTCCCCAACTACGGCTGTGGAAGGAAGGAGAACCTTCTGGCTCTCCTTGATGGAGCTAGAAGGAGCATCTCCATCCAGATGTCAACATTAGGAGGCACCTACAAAGTCCCACAGGTTTGTGTGTGTGTTTCTCCATCTTGTAAAGGGCGTGGTGAGGGGTGAGGGGTGAGCAATAGATGCAATCATGTCTTCTCCATGGAATCCAAGAGCTGCTTTTCTCCATATAAGCAAAAATGTCAATATTTTACCACATTATGTTCATGTTGAGATTAATCATAAAAGGCCTGAAGTGCAAGTAATACATTCCCTGGAGAAGACATTCTACCAACTATTTAACTGATCAAAAAATATCCCTGATTGTTGGGGTCTCTATTGGCATCTTCATTTTCACATATAAACAATGCCTTTCCTATCCAGTCGAATTGAAGTTAATAGTAGCATTTTATCTATCTAAAATGTGGAATAAAAAGGAGTCTACCAATTATAGGCCAAATGGAATAGCAGATATTGTGGCTAAAATTTATGCGATGATCCTCTTAGTTCAACTTGAGAAAAATGCATTCCTTGCAGAAGAACCAGAAGGTTTTAGGTAGAGTTAAATGTGTCAAGTTACTGAGGATTTAATAGCTATCAGCTGATGTAAAGTTGTAAGCTGTAATCAGTAAGCTAATGCAATGTGGCTGATGCAATGAGGCTGATTCATTGCAGCTGTGGTATTGCCTCTTTAAGACTCTGGTGGGGCCCACAGAACTCATTTACTGTTTTAAGAGGAATCTATATATAGGTGGTCATTAGAGGGTGTTTCTCTCTCTCAGCCTGTATTCAGTTCTCTCCTTGTGTCTGTAGTGAATGGAAAGGGAATTTACCTCCTGATTGTATATGTCTGTATATCGTTTGTAGATAAACCACTGTTAATTGTCTTAAGGCCCTGTGTGCTGTGTTATTGTTCCTGGGTTTATCACATACTACTAGTCACACTGCCAAAACTGTGACGAATGCTATATAGATTTTATAAGAAATAATACATAAGTTAATAATCTAATATTGGCAACAAATTTGTCTTGAAATATCTAATCTATGTTAGTAAGGAAAAACAAGGTTTGCATGCTTTCTAGATGTTAGTGCAGCATTTGACTCAATAAACAGAGAAACAAGGAGACAATGGATTGCCCTCAAAATGGAGCTCGGACTGTTGCCCTGATCCAAGCCCTTGTTTGAGAGAGAGGTTTGGGCTCAATGGAGCCATGAGAAGAAGGATCTATGCTTACCAAGGGGGAGGGGAAAGATGCATATTTGAACCCTTGTTATTCAGTATAGATGTGAATGACTTACCAGGATTTAAGAAGGATCCAAAAACAGATAATAAATAAATGTTATTTCATTTCTTGACAAAAATTACTAAATTAGCGGACAAGAGAAATGCAGTGCATGTAGTATACTTGGATTTTAAAAGGCTTTGACAAAGTAAATCACCATCTACTTCTTGGTAAGCTAAAAATATGTGGTATAGACAGCATCACGCCAGATGGACTCAGCCTGTGGTCCTCAACTGAACTACATCTACATGGAGGGAAACAAGCAGTGGGGAATCCCAGTGTTCCATTTTAGGCCCAGTACTCTTCAATATCTTCATGAAGGATTTGGATGAGGGATAGATGGGGAACTCGTCACATTTACAGACGACACTAAACTGGCAGGAATAGCCAACATCCCAGAAGATAGGCTCAAGATCCAGATGGATCTAGATAGACTTGAACCCTGGGCCCATCTAACACAAGGAAACTCAATGTAGAGAAAAGTAAAGTCTTACACTGAGGCTAGAAATACCAAATGTACAGGTACAGATTAAGTGAAACCTGGTTCAATAGCAGTAACTGTGAGAGGGATCTTGGATTCTTAGTGGACAATCTCTCAAATGTGAGCCAGCAATGTGTGGCAGCAGCCAAAAAAAAGCCATTGCAATCCTAGGCTGCATCAGAAGGAGCACATCAAAATTATGTGAAGTATTTTTACCGCTTTCTAATGCTTTGGTAAAACCACCCTTGGAATAGTGCATTGATGGCAAACCTTTTCGGTACCGAGTGAATTTGTTAGGGATGCGATCTGGAAGAGGAATTGCCCAGTGTGCATGTCAGTGCATATATGTGCACCAGGCAGCTCCTCTTCTGGTTTCTGGCACACACGCGACGATCAGCTGGCTGGCATGCATGAGCACATGCAAACCGGAAGACCAGCTCTTCCAGTTTCTGGCACTGCCATGTGCACAAAGACCAGCTGATCGGCATGCACACATGCACATAAGAAACCCGGAATAGCAACAGGCAAGGCTGTGTGTGCCAGCCCAGCTAACCCTAACCCTAACCCTAGCCCACATTAACAGCACTTTTAAAGATACAAACACCTTTTTATTGAAAGGTAAAAAACGTTTGCATTTGGCAGGCTTTTGCTTAATGTGACTTTTGCTGTTGAATGCACACTGATAATTTTTCTAACCTTGACTCATATTTTTTTAAGTTTGAAAACAACACATGTAGCACTCAGGGATGTCAAACTCAATTAGTCCAGGGGTGTCAAACTCAATTTCATTGAGGGACCCATTGTGGTTGACTTTGGAGGCCATGGTGGGCATGACCAGCTCCCACTGCTGCTATGCTCACTTTCCTTGTTTGCCCATGGTGTGTGCAAGAGGGCAAAGTATGTGGGTCAGAGGGAGGCCCACTCCCTCTCCTTACGAGACCTAGCTTTGTAACCAAGGCATCCTCAGTGATAGGATGGGAGACCACCAGGAGAGGTCAGGAGGAGGGGACAAGAGGATGGTAAAAGGTAGCAGGGCTGTTGGTGATCAAGTGCTAAGGCAGGATTTACTTCACATACTCTCTCTCATTATAATCTCCTTCCTTCCCTTCTTTTTCCTTCCCTCTTCATTCTTCCTTCCCCTCTTTCCTTCTTTTTGCTTCCTTGCTCTCTTCCCCTCTTTCTATTTTTCTTGGTCTTTTCTGTCCCTTCTTGGATGCTCCAGTGCAAAAGGGGAAACATTCCTTGCCTTGTGCCACTTTTGCTAGTAGTTTGTGGCCACTGAAAAGACTGAGGACAAACCAGGCTCAGTTTATTCCATGCTTGCATTTCATGGGGACAGACTACAGGACAGCAAAACTGTCAAAATGATGGCTCTGGTAGTTGACCAGAGCTCCTCTGTTTTTTATGTGCAACAGCTTTAGCATTTAAGAACAGAGCTAAGTAATAATAATCCAAACCCAGAAAGACCACATAACAGGAGGAGCTCCAGAAGTCCTTCAGGGGGGAGTAGTAATATAAAGCCAGGATTTCTTCAAAGGTAGTTTCAAAACGCAAATTTCATTTATAAGTGCAAAGAAGAAGATGGAAGCAGGCCATCTTGGCTCCCCCTTTCACAGTGAACCAGGGAGCAAAACATCAAAAGTTTCCATAAAGTTTTTAAAACAGCTCAGCCATCACCTCTTGCAGTTGTGATATAAATCTTTCTCACATAGTTAGTGCAAGTGACTAATTCAACTTTTGCTCTCTCTCTCCATTCCGAGATTGAGAGATAGTCCAAATGCCACTTTACCCGAGGGGGGTGAAAGAACCCCCCCTCCAATCTTCCAACTTCAATTGGATTGAATCCACAATTTACAAAGGGCTGCTGCTCATCAATTAAAGAGGATTAAAGAGATTGGAGCGAACTTCTCACCTCCAGCACTTCAGCCGCTACTTTTTATCAATTGCTTTCTTCCGGAATCCATTCAGCGAAGGTGCAGGCAACCAATTGCTGCGCTATGCACCCCCCCTCGCTCCCCGGCTCCTGAGGCGAGGCTGGAAACCCCCCATGGTTGCCGCCGATTCCGGGGGTTCCAGCAAGCCGCCCTACGGCAGTTGGTCCCTCCGAGACCACCTGTGCTCCTAAAAGGAGCACACCGGAGAGGAGAACAGCGGACGCCCAGCATCCATCGCCTTCAGAAACAGGAAGCAATCTTATTGGTCATGGATTTTGAGGGTGAAGTTGCAGAAGCTGAAATGCGGTTGGGACAGACTGGGGAGTCCTATGTTTTCTCTCTTTTACATTTTCAGAAATTATATACAGTATAAAGAGTTAACAGTTGCACCGATTGTACTTTATTTTTTTTGTACACAAAACAAACAACAGGTAGTTCAGCACATGACAGCCTTTCAATCTGAAAATACTCTGAAATAAATAGGTATTGTTTCTGGTGCACATAATTCCAAGCCCAAGGTCTTAAGAGGGTGGCCAATCCAAGTAGTTTCCCCTCTACATACACAATATATTGTATATTATACTCTACAAAGTGGTTTAAACAGCAATGGCAAGTGTGAGAGAGCACACTGTTCTGCAAATAATCTTACTAGCCTTTTGTATGGTGCTTATGTGTAGTGGTGTTAGTAGTAGCATAAAAGAAATTATACTTACAGACTGCATTTTCCTGTAGATTGTGGGATGAATTTATTTTTTTAAGCAACAGGCCAGAACCTGTTCATATTAATAAGTAGGAAATCTGTTGGACATCAAGCTTATTTTAAAAGGCTAATTATGTAGAACTCTTTTTAGTAGTCTGGATTATGGAACAATTGCAGGAAAATATTAGATAAGACAGAAACAAGCTAAAGGGTGGTGGTGGTGAATCAACTTCTTGTTTATTGCCCATGTTTTGTTACAAACAACTCAAACTACTGCCTGGTTTTTTTTAGCAATAATGATTACATTGAATATGATATTAACATATAAAGCATGTGATATGGTTCGAGGATCAGAGCTAGTCTATATTTGAATGGCCTGAAGGTGTGCTAACATTCAAGGAAGTTAAAGCTGCAATCTAGGAAAGGCAGTTCTTGGCCCTCTAAGTACTTGGAAAATAGACCACCTGTGAACCATCTGTAAAACCACCCTGATTGCCATTTAGAGGAAAGGATGAAATAGGCCTGCATAAATCATTTGGTGGGATTTCAAAGCATTGGAAAGTTGTGGGAGTACTTTGGAACATCTGCTTCATTGACCAGATCTGGAGGAGAGCTCAGAGCCCTGTAAATAAGGTGACCAACCGTCCTCCTTTAGGGAGGACAGTCCTTCTTTTGTAAGTTCTGTCCTCCCTCGAAAAGTGTCCTCCTACATGTCCTCCTTTTCGATATTTGAAGACTAATCTGTTACGTGTTATGTGACGTATTTGTATTTGACATGACAATTCGTCAAGACTCGGTATAGTGCAGTATAAGACGCGATTATGAGACGCATGCGCTCCGCACGGGAGACCTTGAGAGAGAGTGCCGCATGCAAGTGGCTTTGTTTACTTCTTACCGAAACACAACACGACACATACACACACAGTAGACTCACAGCACATCAGCAGTTGAATGACTCACGGTAATTATTTCTTTCTCAGTGAATATTCAATTATACAGAGGTAAGTACAATTCACGTTTTATTAAACAGTTTTTAATGGTGTTTTTTTTTAACTTCATCGCAAGTATATTGAACAGATATTGAATCTTGTGTTGAATTTTTATCTAAAGAAATGCTAGACATTAAAATAGACAACAATTGTCTCTTTGAAGAAATTAGAAGACTGAATGTATATTTAAATTCTGAAAAATTAATACAATGGGAAAATCAACATGTTGAAATTGATAAAAGATGGGTGGATATTTTCAGCCATTTCAAAAATGAACATATTCCATGTGAGCATTTATTTATACTTGTTCAATTTACGTTGTGCTGCCCTGGAACTAATGCAGCAGTTGAAATAGTTTTTTTCAATTGCCAATGATTTTTCGACAAGTGAGAAATCGAGATTGAATGTTGATACTCTAGCTGCAGCACTTGCCGTAAAATTCAATATGAAGGATATTTCTTGTTCAGATATTTCCAATATATTGTTAGAAGATGATACATTGACAAAAAATATTAATTCAATGGAAAAGTACTCATTTAAATAATAACAGGCATGTAAGCATAATTACAATATAAAATGTTGCAAATGTTTTTATTATGCATATATCATATTTTAGTGTATTATTGTTGCAATGAATAAAATATTTTTTTTTATTTACGATATATTTTTTCCAATTTATTTGTCCTCCTTTTCATTGTAAAAAAGTTGGTCACCTTAGCATTTTGGACAATAAAACGTGTTTTGTCCTCCTTTTCATTGTAAAAAAGTTGGTCACCTTACTGTAAAATAACTTGCCTACCTTTAGTACAAATGCTTGGACTGCATGGTACTTTGGATCTTGTTCCAAACAAAGTGCTGAAGAGAATGCAAGAGTGTAAATATAGTACCCACCCACAACTCTTTAAAGTAGATACTTCATGAATCCAGGAAAAAGGTGCCGCTGCTTTACAATACAATACAATACAATAGTAGAGTTAGAAGGGACCTTGGAGGCCTTCTAGTCCTGCCCCCTGCCTAGGCAGGAAACCCTATACTGTTTCAGACAGATGGCTATCCAACATCTTCTTAAAGACTTCCAGTGTTGGGGCATTCACAACTTCTGGAGGCAAGCTGTTCCACTGATTAATTGTTTTAACTGTCAGGAAGTTTCTCCTCAGTTCTAAGTTGCTTCTCTCCTTGATTAGTTTCCACCCATTGCTTCTTGTTCTACCCTCAGGTGCCTTGGAGAATAGTTTGACTCCCTCTTCTTTGTGGCAACCCCTGAGATATTGGAACACTGCTATCATGTCTGCCCTAGTCCTTCTTTCTCTTAAGCTAGACATACCCAGTTCCTGCAACCGTTCTTCATATGTTTTAGTCTCCAGTCCCCTAATCATCTTTGTTGCTCTTCTCTGCACTCTTTCTAGAGTCTCCACATCTTCTTTACATCTTGGCGACCAGAACTGAATCCAAGTGTGGCCTTACCAAGGCATTATAAAGTGGTATTAACCCTTCACGTGATCTTGATTCTATCCCTCTGTTGATGCAGCCTAGAACTGTGTTGGCTTTTTTGGCAGCTGCTGCACACTGCTGGCTCATATTTAAATGGTTGTCCACTAGAACTCCAAGATCCCTCTCACAGTTACTACTGTTGAGCAAGGTACCACCTATACTGTACCTGTGCATTTCGTTTTTGTTGCCTAAATGTAGAACCTTACTCTTTTCACCATTGAATTTCATTTTATTAGATAGTGCCCAATGTTCAAGTTTGTCAAGATCCTTCTGTATCTTAAGCCTATCTTCTGGAGTGTTGGCTATTCCTGCCAGCTTGGTGTCATCTGCAAATTTGATGAGTTCCCCATTTATTCCCTCATCCAAATCATTGATGAAGATGTTGAAGAGTACTGGGCCCAAAACAGAGCCTTGGGGTACTCCACTGCATACTTCCCTCCATGTAGATGCAGTTCCATTGAGGACTACACGTTGAGTGCGGTTGGTCAGCCAGTTACGTATCCATCTGGTGGTGATGCTGTCTAACCCACATTCTTCTACTTTATCTAGTAGTAGGTTATGGTCTACCTTATCAAAAGCCTTACTGAAGTCCAAGTAAACTATATCAACGGCATTCCTCTGGTCCACTAATTTTGTCACTTTGTCAAAGAATGCAATAAGATTAGTCTGGCATGATCTGTTTTTGACAAATCCATGTTGACTTTTGGCTATTACTTTGTTTGCTTCTAGGTGTTCGCAAATTCGTTGCTTGATTATTTTTTCCAGAATCTTTCCTGGTATTGAAGTCAGGCTGATAGGTCTGTAGTTTCCTGGATCTATTTTTTTCCCTTTTTCGAAGATGGGAACCACATCAGCTCTTTTCCAGTCCTCTGGTAGTTCCCCGGTGTTCCAGGATCTCTGAAAGATATAATTCAGTGGTTCTGAGATCTCGTCTGCTAGTTCCTTCAGAACCCTGGGGTGTAATCAATCTGGTCCTGGTGATTTGAACTCATCTAGGGTAGACAGGTGCTCACTTACCATTTTCTTCCCTATTTCAATTTGTTTTCCTAATCTGATTATTGTGGTGCTGCTTTTGATAGGTTGGACTGTTTTATCCCTTTGTGTAAAGACAGATGCAAAACATGAGTTAAATAGTTCTGCTTTCTCACTATTGCTTGTCACCTTCTTGCCACTTTCTCCTAGCAATGGACCAATTGTTTCCTTAACTTTTTTCTTGTTTTTAACATGTTGGAAGAAGCTTTTTTTGTTAATTTTTACTTTTGTGGCAAGCCTTTCTTCATTGTGAGCCTTAGCTTTCCTCACTTCATCTTTACAGGCTCGGGGTATTTGCTGATATTCTGCCTTAGTTATGTCTCCCTCCTTCCCCTTTTTATACTTATCTTTTTTGTCTTTCAGTTTGTCAGATAGTTCTTTATGCAGCCATGCTGGTTTCTTTTGGGAGCTGTTATTTTTCTTCTTCATTGGTATTGTGCTAGACTAGGCTTTTGTAATCTCATTTTTCAAAATTTCCCAAGCTTCTTGAGTTGTTTTCCCCTTGAGGATTCTCATCCATGGAATTTTTCCCAAGCTCTCTCTAAGTTTATTGAAATTAGCTTTCTTAAAGTCCAAGACTCTAGTTTGGCTTTGTTCTACTACTTGTGTTTGGATAATCTTGAATTCCAATATTGCATGGTCACTTGCCCCCAGGGTTCCTATGGTTTCAACACCTTCTATCATTTCCTCTCTGTTAGTGAGAATTAAGTCCAATATGGCTGATCCCCTTGTTCCCTTCTCTATCCTTTTGGGAAACAAAGTTGTCTGCTAGGTTTGTTAGGAACCTGTTGGATCTTCCACTTGGTGCAGAGTTTGTTTCCCAGTTGATGTCAGGGTAGTTAAAATCTCCCATTACTATTGTGGTGTGCTTCCTACATACCTTAGTTAGCTGAGTAGCAAAAAGTTCATCTACTTCCTCTGCTTGGTTGGGTGGCCTGTAGTACAGACCTATGACAATGTCATTTCCCCCACAACCTTTAATATTGACCCTTTAAAAAGTACCAAGTAGATGCTGTGGGCTTTACATTCCTATATATTCAAAAACAGTGCATAGCCCTAACAGACATTATTACTGAATGAATTTAAGTTGTTGCCACTGCGTTGAAGTTAAATTCAGATGTATGGATGCCTCTTTCTTTTCTGTGGAATTTTATACCTCTATCTTGACTGGGAATGCTGACATCGTCTTGGCCACTCCCTCCCGGTCACATGACTGCCAAGCTACTCCCACCCAGTCACATGAACTGCCAAGCCACTTCAACCCAGTCACATGGCTGGGAAGCCACTCCCACAAAGCAGGCCACACCTACAGAAGAGGTTCTAAAAGTTTTTGAAACCCACCACTGTTAGCGACCCACATGGAGAGGATACTTTCCTAAGAGCTCACAATTCGGGAATAACCGGGGGGGGGGGAACCCTGCATTTTCCATGCCCCATTTTGGTCCTGGAAAGCCTCCTGCATCAACCTGGAAGCAACCCCCCCCCCAAACACTGCAACTGTTTGAAGGCTGAAGGAAGCCTCCAACTGAGCCAGGAACCATGGGGGGGGGGGGGCAGGCCATTCACACTCACTTCCAGCCCACCGAAGTTTCCTGTGCAATGTGAGCGCCACCCCCAGTGCACACTCACACATCCCCCCCCTGGCCCTCCACAAAGGCCCCAAAACCAGCTGGCCGGCAGGAGGTGTGCCTGCATGTGGATGCTAGTGGAGCTGGGCTGGGGTGGCTGGCATGCCAGGAGAGGACGCTCTGCATGCCACAGGTTCCCCATCACGGCTCTAATCCTTCCAATTCCTTTTTCAGATCAATTATTTAACAGCTTCAGAGGCTCTGAGTGATAAAAGCCGATTCCCCTTTTTCCACCAGATGGTCCCCAAAGAAGGATTCCAGTACCCAGCAATTGTCCAGCTGCTCCTCCACTTCAGATGGACCCTGATTGGCCTCTTTGCTCCAGACACAGAGAAGGGAGAGAATTTCATGAGGACTTTTACTCCTGTGCTTGTCAGGAATGGAATTTGTGTGGTTATATCACAATTGTTCTCAAAGACTGGATATACTGCATACCTCAGGGATTCCCTCTCTAAGTGGAGACAAGTCAACGCCTTTCTTCACTTCATGGAATATGATTTCATTTGGGCCAGAATTCTTCCTTTCCATTTAACATTTATGCGTCTGCCAGAACCCATTGAGGGGAAAGTCTGGATCCTCACAAATTTTGCAGAGTACAGAATAAACAAGCACAGACTTCTCAAATACATCCATAGTATTTGGGGCTTTGGTTATGTGTTGAAAGAAAGGCCAAAAGATTCTGCATTTGAACCCTTTTTCTTTGTGGAAGAAAAGTTTCAAGATCATTATTTTCATTGTTCTCTTTCAAAGAATGTCTTTTCTGTCAAAGGCCGCAGAAGATGCACTCAGAAAGCCCCACTGGAGACCCAGGAGAAAAGGGACAGAAAAAGGGCCCCAAATAACTATCACGATTACTGTCTCACGAAGACTCTGGCCCAGGCCCTGAATGCTGCCTATTCCTCCAGATCGAGGAGGAGAAGGAAGGAGGGAGAAAAGATCTTGGGGTCTCCAAGGCTGCAGCCATGGCAGGTATGGGGGTCCCGATATGGATCCAATAATATTTAGATCCTTTGGAGGAGGAATCCAGAGGAGAAGGAGGGGAACCATCTCAACAGATCTGTTGCCAATTCAAATACTCATGGAATTAATGGTTCCAAAGAGTAGATACCAGGGCATTTTTATATTTAGCACTGCTAATTGGAAAATGCTGTATTCTTTTTAAAATAAATTCCTGTATTTGTGGGTTTGTGATTAGCCTGGTGGAATTCCATCTATCTTCCGTCCCCATTGCAGGTGGGTCTGTGTGCAACTGGACAGGCAGTTAAGCCCCCCTGTTCTCCTCCAGTGAAAGGGAGCCCGGCGTGGATCTGAATGCTTTATTGGGAGAAGAGGGCAGGTGAAACTGAGGAGATGCAAATGGTGGAAATCAAATAGAAAGACGAGATAGGCAGCATTAACTAACAGCCAGCAAAGAAGAAGCTGGAACCTCTCCAGCGATGCTCCGTGTGAGGGACGGAGGCCGTCTCCGGATGACCAGGGGTCTTGGTCACAATGGCTGCTTCCGTCTTCTCCAAAGGCTGACAGAAAATGGAGTCTGGCTTCAGACCTTATAGTTAGGCTTATCTGCATCTGGCCACTAGGTGGGGCTAGAGCAACAACAGCACAACAGTTACCATATTTTTCGGAATATAAGATGCACCTTTTTCCGTCAAAAAAGAGGCTGAAAATCTGGGTGCGTCTTATACATCGAATACAGCATTTTTTGCCTCCCGAAGCCCTGCCCACTTCATCATAATGGCCGTGCATACCCTTATGGAGACTTTCAGAGAGCTCCTGGGGGCTGGGGAGGGCAGTAATGAGCAAAAAATGGACCATTTATGCCCCCCCAACCCCCAGCAACACTCTATAAGCCTCCATAGGGCTATGCATGCAATATGGTCGACCAAAAAAATGGACTTGTTTTTGCGAAAAACGGGCCATTTTTTGCTCATTTGTGCCCCCCCCATCAGGAGCACTCTGCAAGCCCCCCCCCAAGGCTATTTATGACTTTTTAAAGGGGGGGGCATTTTCACCAAAATGGGCTGTTTTGGGGAGGTTTGCAGAGTGCAAAAACTTTTTCCCCCTCTTGGAAAGCTCTTTAACTGGTTGATGAGAATTACATTGATCAAGTGCTTTGCCAGCAGAAACAAAGTCTTAGGTGCTGCAGATTGTCAGCGATTTCCTTCTCCAGCACATGGATAAATACACCTGGAAACATCTACCTTCCTACCTACTCTCTCTCTCTCCCTACCTACCTACTGTATTTCTCTCTCTATTTCTTTTTATTTCTCTTTCTCTATCCCTCTACCTACCTACTGTATTTCTCTATCAATATCTCTCTCTCTACTTCTCTCTCTATCTATCCCTTTATCTACCTCCCTACCTAACTACTCTTTCTCTCTCTACCTACCTACTGTATTTCTCTCTCTTTCTCTCCCTCTACCTACCTAGCTACCGTGTTTCCTTGGACACAATGGCGAGGACTGCGATGGACCTGGAAAGGTAAGAGGCGCGCCTCGCGGCCCAACACCGCCCACCTTGCCCCAATGGTAAAGGCAGCCTACCTGGTTCCCTTCCTTGCCGCCCCTTCAGGGGAGGGGGGAAGCAAGGCATGCCTCTTACCTCGCTTTGTTCCTTGCCCATTTGTCCAGTGAAGTCCCTTGTAAAAAAAAACCTCATGAGTTCAACTACGGAAGTTTTTTTTTATTACAAGGGGCTTCAATGGGTGAAAGGGCGAGGAACCCGAAGGAGGTGTCAGTCTCTGGTATCTCTAGGATATGCGTCTGTCTTCTCCCCCCCCCCTCACTAAAGGGACGTGGATGAAGGGAAGAAGCCAGGCAGCCGTTACCATTGGTGGTGGGGTGGGAGCTAGCAGGACAGCAACGCGCCTCACACCCCATTCCCTTCCGAGCAAAAAGAACAACTCCCACCAAGCCCCAATGATAACGGCTGCTTGGCTGCTTCCCTTCCCCAACCTCCCTTTAGTGAGGGGGTAGCAGTGGGGGGAGAAGCGAGACGTGTATCTTAGTGCTACCAAAGATTGACAGCTCCGCTGCGTTCCTTGCCGTTTCGTCCAGGGAAGCCCCATGTAAAAAAAAACCCTCATGAGTTCAACTAGCGAGGTTTTTTTTACAAGGGGCTTCAATGGGCGAAGAAAGCAGCGGAGCTGTCAATCTCTGGTAGCTCTAGACGCGCGCCTGGTGTCTCCCCCCCCCTTCCTCTACATTGGTAAACGTTGCTACAAATGAGACTTTGTGAGACTCCAAACAGATGATAGAATGGTGGGGGGGAGGAAACGAAGGCAGAGGTCAGAGAATGAAACAGAAAAGGAAGAGAATGGGCAGAGGGAAAGGAAGGCAAAGGACAGAGAAAGAAACAGGAAAGGAAGTGAATGGGGGGAGGGAAAGGAAGGCAAAGGACAGAAAGAAACAGGAAAGGGAGAGAGGGAAAGAAAGGGAAAGGAAGGCAGAGGAAAGAGAAAGAAACAGGAAAGGAAGGGATGGGAGGGAAAGAGACCCATTTGCCACACAGGGAAACCAGTGGCAAACCTTGATCCCAACCCACACAAAGGGAAACCACAATGCTCATGTATGGTACAACAATTTATTCAAACTCAACAATATTGTCAAACTCAACAGTATTTTCATACTCAATAATGTTTTCAAACTCAACTCAATAATTTATTCCAATATGGTAGTCATGCCATCTTCTTCTACAACATCATCATAACTGTCCAGATCCTGAATTACATTCTGTGCTTCTTGTGACTCCAATTCTTTCATCACCATTGGTCCCAAGCGTTCATGTTTTGCAATAGCAGTGTCCTTAAAGGAGGACCTTTTGTCCATATACCCTGCCCTTATGGTGTTTGCCACACATTCATCAGAAATTTGGTGCCATGCGTTCCTCACCCAATTCACCAATTCTGGCAGGCCAGGCTTCACAAAATTTCCTCTGTTGTTCCTTACCATTCGGTGTTCAATATAGTCATTTGTTTGGACGTGCAGGTTGTCTTTAAATGGCTTATTAATACCTATATCTAATGTCTGTAGGTAGCCAGTCATCCCTGCAGGGATCATTATTTGATCTATCCTGCGTTGTGCAAGAAATCTTTTCATTTCCTTGGCCCGGTGTGTGCTGGCTGCATCCCACACGACCATGCCTCTTTGTCCGCCTCTTAGAACAAGTGGCAAAACTATCTCCACCCATTTTCTTATTGCTGCCTGGGTGCACCAGGCTTTCTCTGTTTCCAGAACATAAATCCCTCCAATCCTCTCTACTTTGTCCTTCTTTCCCTTGCTTATTAATAGGGGTACCACCTTGGTACCATCCATTCTGATGGCCAGGATACATGTTTCCCGGGTGCTTTCATACCCTGTGGCAGAAATATAGATGGACGTGGCACCCCTTTGGTCTTACTTTACTTTACTTTACTTTTATTTAGATTTTTATACCGCCCCCTCTCCCCAAAGGGACTCGGGGCGGTGTACAGTCAAATAAAAACAAATCAATAAATAGAAAATACAAACACAAAAGAGGAGGCAATAAGAAACTGTACATATCTGAAGCAAAGTAGTTAAAAACAATATTTAAATAACCCTAAAAATACCCAATTAAAATATCTGCCAGGAGGTAGAATAAAACTATAAATGGGCCAGGCCGGCTAAACGGAACAGGTGAGTCTTCAGTTTTTGTCGAAAGGAGCGGAAGTCGGTGGTGGTTCTGATATCGGGGGGGGGAGGTCATTCCAGAGGGTTGGGCCCATCACAGAGAAGGCTCTACTCCTAGGCGCCGCCCGTTGGCATTGCTTAGTGGACGGCACCCGGAGGAGTCCTTCCCTGTGAGAGCGAATCGGTCGCAGGGAAGTGTGTGGTAGGATGCGATCCCGCAAGTACCTAGGTCCTGAGCCATGGAGCGCTTTAAAGATAGTAATTAACACCTTGAAATGCACCCGAAAGACCACAGGCAGCCAGTGCAGCTCGCGCAGGAGCGGTGTTACGTGGGAGTACCTAGTACTCCCCATAATAGCCCGCGCGGCTGTGTTCTGGACTAGCTGCAGTCTTCGAGCGCGTCCCAAGGGAAGCCCCATGTAGAGGGCATTGCAGTAGTCCAGCCGAGACGTCACCAGTGCATGAGTGACCGTGCGTAGGGCATCCCGGTCCAGTAGGGGCGCAATTGGTGCACCAGGCGAACCTGGTGGAACGCCCCCCTTGCCACGGCTGCCACATGGTCATCCATTGACAGCCGGGCATCTAGGAGGACGCCCAAATTGCGCGCCCATTCCACAGGGGGCAATTGCTCGCCCCCTATGGTCAGTGATGGAATCAACTGACTGAACCGGGGTGCCGGTAGCCACAGCCACTCAGTCTTGGAGGGGTTGAGCTTGAGTCTGTTGTCCCCCATCCAGACCCCGACGGCTTCCAAACACCGGGTCATCACCTCGACAGCCTCGTTGGGGTGGTCTGGGGTGGAAATGTACAGCTGCGTATCATCAGCGTACAGATGATACTCCACCCCAAAACCACGGATGATCTCCCCCAGCGGCTTCACATATGCATTGAACAGAAGGGCCGAGAGGACCGACCCCTGAGGCACCCCACAAGTGAGTGGCCTCAGGGTCGACCTCTGCCTCCCTGCCAACACACATTGCGTCCGGTCAGAGAGGTAGGAGCCGAACTACCGCAGAACGGTGCCTCCAACTCCCATCCCCCCCAGCCGGCGCAATAGGATACCATGGTCGATGGTATCAAAAGCCGCCGAGAGATCTAATAGGACCAGGATAGAGGAACAACCCCTGTCTCTGGCCCTCCAGAGATCATCGACCAACGCGACCAAGGCCGTCTCCGTGCTGTGTCCGGGCCAGAAGCCGGACTGGTGTGGGTCTAGATATTCGGATTCCTCAAGGTGTCGTGGAAACTGCTGTGCCACCACATTCTCTACAACCTTCGCCAAAAAGGGAAGGTTGGAGACTGGACGATAATTAGCTAGCTCCATCGGGTCAAGGGAAGGCCTCTTGAGTAAGGGCCTCACCACCGCCTCTTTCAAGGCGGCAGGTAAGGACCCCTCGCTCAAAGAGGTGTTCACCAAGCCCAGTAGCCAGCCTCGTGTCACTTCCCAGGATGCCAGTACCAACCAGGAGGGACACAGGTCCATTAAACATGTGGTCGGTCGCAGCCGTCCACGCAACCTATCCAAATCCTCGGGGGCAACAGAATCAAACTCCTCCCAGAATGGTCTCACAAGGCTCACTGTTGGCGGCTCCTCTGGTCCACTGAAGGGGGCCCATCCGCTCCGGATCTGAGCTATTTTGTCCTGCAGATATTCCCCAAACTCCTCTGCTCTGCCCTGTAAAGGGGCTTCCCGCGTCCTCTGTGATAAGAGAGAGCGGGTCACCTGAAACGGCAGCAGGGCGATTATCGGTGGACGCAATAAGAGTGGCGCAATGTCTGCGTTTGGCCACTCTTAATGCCACAAGGTAAGTCCGTGAATAGGCTCTTACCTGTGTTCGGTCAGATTCGGAGCGTGAGGACCTCCACCTGCCCTCTAGGCGTCTTCTATGGCGCTTCATCACCCTCAGGTCCTCGGTAAACCAAGGAGCCCGGGTGGGTCGTCGCCGCAGGAGAGGCCGCAAAGGCGCAACTCAGTCCAGGGCCCCAGCGGCCGCCCTATTCCAGGCGGCCACTAGGTTCTCGGAGCGAGAGCGGGTCAGGGCTACAGGGAATGGCCCAAGCTCCGTCTGGAACCTATCCGGTTCCATCAGGCGCCTGGGGCGGTACCAACTTGGACAGTTTGGTTCCGCCTCCTCGCGGTGGGGGGTAGCGCCAGGGAAGTCCAGCCGGAGACATGAGTGATTTGACCATGACAGGGGAGTAATGGTTACATTCCCTCTTCCCAGATCACTTGTCCACTGTTCAGATATGAAAACAAGGTCCAGAATGTGGCCACCTTCGTGTGTGGGGCCCTGAATTAATTGGGTCAGGTCCATGGCTGTCATGGAAGTCATGAACTCCCAAGCTACCTCGGATGCTTCCCCCGTCGACGGCAAGTTGAAATCCCCCATAACCACAAGCTTGGGGGTCTCAACTGCCGTCTATGAGATCAGCTCGAGGAGCTCGGGCAGGGCTGCTGACGCATAGCAAGGAGCCAAGTATACAATCAGCAAGCCCCACTGCCTCCCTGGGCCCCATTTCACACCAAGGGACTCACATCCGGGAGTCTGAGGTACAGTGAACTCCCTCGGCTCTAGACATTCCCTTATAACTACCGCCACCCCATCACCCTTACCCAGGGCCCGAGACTGATGGAATGCACAGAAACCCGGTGGGCACATTTCCACGAGGGGTAAACCACCCTCGTGGCCCAACCAGGTCTCCGTTATCCCTACAAGGTCCAGCTCCCCCTCTGAGATCAACTCATTAATGAGGGGGGCCTTGTTGGTCACGGACCTTGCATTGCAGAGCATCAGCCTCAGGCCCTGGCTCTGTAGTTCCTGACCACCTAGATTGCGGGGGTTGGTACAAATGACCGGGTGTAACCAACAACCACGGTCTCCCAACCGACGTTGTGGTCTTCTCCTGTCCTCGCATCCCCTCCTCCCTGCGACCGATGTAATAAGACAACCCTCTATTTGAATGTTCTTTCCCCTCCCCCCCTCCACCACACTCACTTTCCTCCTAGACTCACCTGTTCGCCTGGGACTGGCCCTCCTCCTGGACAGATTCCCCCCTCCCCCCACCCTAAAACCCTCCCTGGAACCCCCTAAAAAGGATAAAAAACATTTATTGAAAAACCCCCTAAGCTTCCGTTTCTTCCACCTCTCGGGGTCTATAAACCCGTCATCAAGGCGGGCCCTTACAAGCGTCAAGGGCCATGCCTGCGAGAGGGGGGTCTCCCGCAGGCGGAGCAGGTCTAGCCTCGAATAAATAATCTTAAAAGATCTTAAAAAACACGATGGGGTCAAGGTGCTGTGGATGATGAGTGGTCAGTCAAAAAAAAAAGGGGGGGAAGAGTAATCAAATGTCCAAGTGGTGGTCTGGGTGGTGGAGAGATGGTCCAAAGGGTGGTAGCAGCCTAGATGATCCTAGGTGGGTGGGAGTTCATAGAGAGAGTTTGTAGATAGTAATCTGAAGTTCTTAAGGAATGGGGTTCCCAATTGGGAGGGGGCTGATGTTCTTGGGGGCAGATGGTCTTGGCCTAGACATCCCTGTGGCCTACCCATGGCCCTAATATAGGGCTTCCGGTGGCCCCCGGTGTTCCAGGCCGCCCCCAGCCGCCCCCAGCCTCCATTCCAATCCTGCTCTCTCATGACCCCCACCCAAAATCCAGATGTTGGTGGGTCTCACCCAATGTCCTAATGATGTTCCTGGCATCCATGTCAGCTCTTTCAGCGGCTGCTGCTGTTGGTGCCAGTCTCTCTCCTTCCAGCGTCCTTCCAGCGTCGCTGCAGCCGCAGTCGCAGCCACTTTCTCTCTATTCACCAGCTTCTCTCCTTCCAACTCCTTCTTTTTCTCTCTCTCTCCTTCCAATCTCTCCTTCTCTCCTTCCAATCCTCTCTGCTCACCAGCCTCTCTCCTTCCAGCTTCTTCTTCCCTCTCACTTTCCAACGTTGCTCACCAGCCTCACCAGCCTTTCTCCTTCCAGCATCTGCTCACTCGCTTCTCTCCTTCCAGCATTTGCTCACCAGCCTCTCTCCTTCCAACGTTCCAACAATTCTCTTCCCTTCCCAGCGTCACCGCGGCTATAGCCTCCCTCACGAGGCCTCTCAGCCTCTCAGCTTCGCAGCCTCACATTCGCAGCCTCACATTCGCAGCCTCCACAGTCCTCTTTCCTCCCGCTCTCTCCAACGCTCTCCAACGCTGCTGTCACCGCTGCCGCAACGCCGCCATTTCCGCTGCCGGCTTCTCTCCCCACTCCACACACCATCTTCTCTTTAGCCTTCCCTCCAACCTCCCGACCCACCCTGGTGGACCCAAATGGGTCCAAAATGGGCCAGGGTGGTCATGCTGTCTGACTCCCGGCCCTCAGATGGAACGAGGGCCGGATATAGCCTTTTTCCTGAGGAGACCCTGAGACCATCTAGCCCAACCCCTCGTCTCTGCAGGAATCCCAGTTCAAGCTTCTCTGACTGATGGCTGCTCAGTCTTTGCTCTCAGATGATCCATGAAGAGGAGACTGAACTTCTCTGCTTTACTGGCTCAGCTCTAAAACAGCTCATCCTTTTATGATTTTTTTTTCCCTCTCATTCAGTTAAAATCTCCTCTCTTGTAACTGAATTCACTTTTTCCACGTCTGACACTCTGGAATAAGAGTGAGCGGATCTTACACTCATGTGTAACAGAAGTCAGTTATTGGAAGAGGGTTGTATCCAGTGGTGGGATTCAAATCTGTTTACTACTGGTTCTGTGGGTGTGGCTTGGTGGTCTTGTGACTGGGTGGGTGTGGCTTGGTGGTCATGTAACTGGGTTAATTGTTTAAATAAACAATTTAAAACTATGTATATATGCCATATGTGTACATACATAGTACAAGGTATAGTGCAGTGATGGCGAACCTATGGCACGCGTGCCACAAGTGGCACGCGGAGCCATTTGTCAGGGCACACGAGGGCAAGTGACTTCCGGGTTGCTCGGAGGGTGGTTTTAAGTGCTCCGAAGGCATCAAGGAAGCCTCCAGACGGTCCCTGAAGCCTTCGGAACGCCTCTGGAGCCTGGGGAAGGCAAAAAATAGCTTTTAATAGCTTGTGGCACGCGTGCCATAGGTTCGCCATCACTGTCCTAGTAGATAAAAATCACTTTTCTACTGCTTTTTAATTATGAACCCTTCTCTTTGTGCTAATCATAAATATTGGGAAAGAAGGAAAGAATGGCCGCTGCTGGAGTGGTCAAGAGCAGCCTGAGGTGGGCATTCAGAAGCAGACCAAGATGAGCAGGAGGCCACGGCAAAGACAGGCAAACAGGCTGGGCTGCGTGGCCACGTGGTCGAGGCAAGGGAGCCAAACAGCAGCTGCAGCAATGACTCTAAGGCACTATCAAAGGCCTGTGAGGCAAGTAGTGGTGGGGAGAGTCGTGGCCAGGCCGAATTTTTACTATCGGTTCACTCAAACCAGGCCAGACCGTCTGAATTCCACCACTGGCTGTATCCTCTCTCCCCCAACCGAGAGATTGTTTCAATTGGAAAGGGGGCTCCCAGACTTCTCTTGATCTTCAGCTCTTCTCCTTGTTGTATTTCCTCGAGGCTAAGAGCAGCTCCTTTCAACTCGTCCTTGGCTTCCTTGTCCTTCCCTGAAGTTCATGTAGATTTTGTGCAAATTCTCCTCCACGTGTGATGCCTGCTAGGGGACCTGGTCCTTGAGTTGGGGTCTTCCCAAAGCAGAACGTTCACTTCCTGAGATTCTTATGGCTGCATTTGCCTTCTTTCCAAGGACATCTCCCTGCTGACTCAGATTCTGTTTCCAGTTAACTATGATTTTGAGATCATTTTCACATACATATCAAATTTGTTATCCTTCATATTTCTTCCAGTCCATCATTAATGTTCTTACAGTATATGAGACTCTATTGTTAGTCAAGTCCTAGTAGATAAAAATCAGATACTTTTCTACTGCTTTTTACTTATGAACCCTTCTCTATGTGCTAATCATAAATATTGTTTCTCGAAACTTGATATTCCTCTTATAAAATTTTATTTTATTCAAAAAAGTAAAATACAAGTTTTGGAAAATAAAACTATTACAAAGACAAAACAAAACTAGATAAAACATTAAAAACAGACATAGACATGCATATTGTCTCCCCAATTGAATACAATACAGCAATAATAGTTTCTCCCACTTGCAAAATAGGCCCACAATTATAAACTATATATTCACTGGACTTGTCATCTATCTGCTGTATATAAAAAACATAGTTATCAGGCAATCCAACAATAAAGTTAAATTTCAAAACTTCAAAATTGTCTGTTACCTGCTATTTAACTCACAGAAAATTTCTACCACAGACCAACACAATCATTACCTCTGATCCATCCATAATCTGTCCAGGGTTAAACATCTTTGTTTGATTCTTATAATAAAAATACATTTCTTTAAAATTTTAATTAGGATCTTTCCCAACAACTGCTTTCCATTCCACAAAGTTATAGGATGTCCTATATGCAAACACAACTCTAAAGACTTGTTTTCCAGTTAAATATGACAACTCCATTCCCCAATCTCCCTCAATCTTCTTGAAAGAATCCATTTCATCAGTCCTCCGTTCTGTCCACTTTGAGTCTTCAGGGTCCATGGCCTCTCCAGCCATCTCCAAGCAGCCTCCCTTCAAACCAGACTCCTTCCTCAGGGATGCCAGCAGCAAGTTAAGTTCCAGTCCAGCCATCCAATCCATCCGATTCAACAATTGTTGCTTGTTTCTGATTATCTCCTTTAAGTTGATTTAAAACCATTGTTATTTTATCAAACTTTTAAAATGAAGTTTCAGATAAGGCTTCTAAGTTGAAAGACTTTATATTCTTTAAATCACATCAAATTAGCTTACTCTAAGATCCTATTAATTACCGTATTAATGACAACATAGAATAATTGATGACCAAAGGCAAATTTGTATCCATCACTTTTAGGTGTCATAAGAAAGATTAAAAAGGGTTAAAAATTATTTGAGTATCATTTTGAGGACAGTTTTTATCCACTTAGTTATCATACCATCCACCCCTCTGGTTTCTAATCCTATCACAAAATTATTTCTAACTCCTTTACTAAAATCCAGTGATATCACCAGAGTTCCCATAATCTATTTAGGAAGTGTAATGATGTGTGAGAATGATTTTTGGGATGAGGGGAAGAGAGGCTGCCTAGGGAAGGATCAGATAAGAGGGAGAATCCTGCAGCTGCATAATGGGAGAGAAAGAAACTCAGGATCCTCACTAACTTTTCAGACTGAGAAAAGAGCTGGTTGGAGATTTGTTCTTTCAGATCTGCCCAAAATTTTTTTTAATGTCGTATTACAATCAAGTAGAATTGGGACATTTAGAGATGTTTTCCATCAGGATGACCAGGGAGAAGATTAGACTGACAATATTCTTCTTGATCAACGCATGCTTTCTGGGAAACCTGTTGTTTTCAAAGAGTTTATGGATCATCTTTTATTTCTCTGTTCATTTTATTTGCCATTTCCTCTAGAATGTTCCCTAAAATTGACCAATTGTGTCGATTATATTTTCTTTATATTTTGTCACTAAATGATTGACAAACTTTTCTCAAACTTTTTCATTCACTTATGAAGATAATGGCAGTATTTGTATCCTATTTAGCCATATTTGGAGGTTAGACAATTGTAGAAGAAAGATTCAATGTGGGATAAGAAACAAAGTTTTCTGCTTTTCAAATTCCTGGATGTTCCCATTCTAGTTTCATCCCTTTCTGGAGAAGAATGAATTTTGGAATATTTCCCAGTTTGAACTATACTTGGACCAAAATGGAGAGATAAGAGCCGATCTAGGCATTTGGGGCTTCTTGGTTCTCCCCAAGAAGGATGTTGTGGAAGAGATTCTCGCGTATTTTAAAAGACAGAGACTTTCTGTCAAAGAAGATGCCCTTTCACGGCTAAAGTTGCTCAATAAGGTGGGATAACTTTTGGTGTCTTTTCTCTGTTTTCCAAAGCCTGAGGTCCCATTTCAAGTGGGCAAAGCCTATAGTCTCCAGGGTGGTTGGCCTTCCATGCCAGTTGGTATCATCTAATGGAAGTGCTTCAACAGATGGGACCTAAGTGGAGGGGCTTTGCCATGTTTTATGGAAATCTTTCAAGATCTAACTGGTCAGAGATTTCTTTCTTCATCACAGTTTTATTCTTTATTGAAAAATCTAATGGAATAGAAATTTCTGAAATCTATTACAATAAATGTTATTCTCAGTTTTAATACGAATATATCATCATATGTAAATCTTTTTTCAATTCCATCTCTGCTGACTTTATTAAGTAGAAAAGTATTTTATTGTAAAAAGTATTTTATTACCAGTAGTTAGTTATACCTCCTGCATCTTCTTAGTAGTAGTCAGGTATTTCATATTTACTTACATGAAGACCAGAGGCTATTTGGCTAATGTCAGTGTCTACCTCTATTTTCCATGAATGTTGACTACTAACACATTTTCTTTGGTATTCTTTATTTTTCTGCTCAGTCCCTGCCTCAGTCCAACTGTGCGGAAAATTGTCATCCTGGATTTGTCAAGAGGGCTCGAGAAGGAGAGCCAGTTTGCTGCTATGACTGCGTTCCTTGTCCAGAGGGGACCTTCTCCAATCAAGAAGGTGGGTCACACTGAGGAAAATGGGAGGCTTTGTGGAACTGGATCCATCCAGAACATTTTCATGAAAGTGCAAGTTAAAAGACACAAGCTCACCTTTTTTTAATTTTTAACATGCACAATTTCTTATCTAAAAGGAAGTAAATCAAAAAGTCTTTGAAGGAGGGGCTGGGAAGAGATGGGGGAGGGGGTGGCAGACTGGGCAAGCTTTACTAATAGCAGAGGAAACATCTCTCCTGCTTTCTAGTCTGGATATGTGCTGCTATGTTCACCTTTCTAGGAAGATCTGAGTTCTTTGAAACTTGATGAATTGTTTTAGGTCCACCTTCTGAAAGACCTTGCAATTCACTGTATATTGGATCCTCCCCTTGAGGATCACTGAGAAGGTGTCACTGGTCCATAATGTGGAGCTGTGGATAGTTATGGGGGCAACTCATTGCATACATATGCTGCCAGTCATGTAGATCAATCAATCAATCAGAGTAGAGCTGGAAAGGACCTTGGAGGTCTTCTAGTGCTACCCCTTGCTCAAGCAGGAGACCTGATACCATTTCAGACAAGTGACTGTCCAGTCTCTTCTTAAAAACATCCAATGTTGAAGCACCCACAACTTCTGGAGGCCAGCTGTTCCACTTGTTAATTGTTGTCACTGTTAGGAAATTTCTCCTGAATTCCATATAGCTTCCAGATGTTACAAGATACTGTAGGTATCCTCTAAGTCCAGTATATTAATTGTTATGTGGCAGGACTCTAAATATGTGTATAAAAAGATGATATGATTCATTATTAACCTGTAATAATGTAGCTTCCTATGAATTACAGTACACATTACACCAGAAATAATTAAGACCCTAAGACTTTCCTCAACTTCATATACCTAGCTACTTTAAAAAAATTACATCCTTCTTATGCTATTTTTAATGAAAAATAAAAAGAATGAAATATTAAAGAAAATTTCTTTTTGGTTTCTCAGATGCAGAAAAATGCACCAAGTGTCCAGATGACGAATATCCAAATGAGGTCAGAGTCCAATGTTTCCCCAAAGTTGTAACCTTCCTGTCTTATGAAGAACATCTGGGCATCGTCCTGATCTCTTTTGCCCTACTCTTGTTCTTAATCACAGGGCTTGTCTTAATCATCTTCATTAAATACGGAGAAACTCCCATTGTCAAAGCCAACAATCAGGACCTCTCCTACATCCTCCTGGTCTCCCTCCTGCTTTGCTTCTTGTCTCCTTCTCTCTTCATTGGTCAACCAAGGAAAGCCACCTGCCTTCTCCGACAAACGGTCTTCAGCATCATTTTCTCAGTTGCCGTTTCTTCTCTCTTGGCCAAAACCATCACGGTGGTGCTGGCTTTCCTGGCCACAAAACCAGGAAACCGAGTGAAGAGATGGTTGGGGAAGAGCTTGGCAAATTCCATCATCCTTTCTTCTTCTGCTGTCCAAATTATCATTTGCTCCATCTGGCTGGGAGTTTCTTCCCCCTTCCCTGACTCTGACCTCCACTCCCAGCCTGGAGAGATCATCCTGCAATGCAACGAAGGGGCTGTTGTCATGTTCTACGTCACCCTCAGCTACATGGGCTTCCTGGCTGCCATCTGCTTCACGGTGGCTTTCCTGGCCAGGAATCTGCCTGGGGCCTTCAACGAAGCCAAGCTGATCACCTTCAGCATGCTGGTCTTCTGCAGCGTCTGGGTGACTTTTGTGCCCACCTACCTGAGCACCAAAGGGAAATACATGGTGGCTGTGCAGGTCTTCTCTATCCTGGCCTCCAGTGCTGGTCTGCTGGTCTGCATCTTCATCCCCAAGTGCTACATTATCCTTCTAAGGCCAGACCTGAACACAAAGGAGCATCTCACAGCCAGAATAAATTTAAAAACATGAGATATGACACCATTATGATATTGGAAGGATTGTTAAAGTTTATCTTATTTGAAAGGAGATATTCTTTCCATTTTGATAGTATGCAGGAGTCAAAGAAAATAATATTTATATGTTTCAAAATGGGAAATTATTGAATTGTAGCTCTCTTCTAGCTCTCTTCCCTTTCAGCTCAATAAACATTGCTAAAAGTCATTCAGAGGAATTTGCTGTTCAGCAACAGCTACTGAATGTGACACCTTTAAATTCTGGTACTTGTTCCTACAGCTAAAAGAGTGTGTGTGTGTGTGTGTGTGTGTGTGTGTGTGTGTGTGAGGGGGGGGGAGAGTGTGAGTTCAGTAAAAGAAGTCAGGGGGGGTTCAGGAGGAAGCTGTGGGAATCAAGAACCAGCATGATTGCCTGATCCTCTCCCTGAGAATGCCGGAATGATGTGAAATGCCATGTTTGATTGGCTCTCAGCTGGGGAAGGAAATCTTCATCCCTCTTATAGAATTCTTTCTTGATTTCCTGATAAAACCTCCTTTGCAGAAAGTGTTCAGGAGAAGAGCTATTTGGGATTTCAGTTTGGAATTGTTTTTATTTTGGTCTGTACTTCACACCCAAAAAAGTAAATAAAAAATTAAGTGTGTAAACAAATGTCCACATTAACCAGAGAAATAAAATAGCAGTTTTCAGACCCTTTAATTTTTCCACAATTTCTACCTACAGCATTTTCTCTGCTCCTCTTCCAAGCTTGTCTTGCCTGTGAAGCGCTGGAGAAGATGTCCAGAGAAAGGGGACATTGGGACTCTCCCCAGGAGGAGGTTGAAGGGATCCTGTTTAAAGGCAGCCGCATCATTGACCAGGTCACAAACCTTTGATGCTGCATAATATCCCTTCAGGCCCAACAAGGGGGTGAATAAGAGAGGAGGGACTTCAACGTTTCTAAGAAGAGGCACCCATGGAAGCTCTTCTGCTCTCCAACCACAGAGATTGCAGATCAATTGGGAATCAATGTTTAGGTTTCTGAATGGCTCCTAATTGGGAATGGAATCCCTTTGAAAATTCCATTTTAAGGAGATAAGAAAAGATCTGATGGATCAGACCAAGGTCAATCTAAGATTCACAGTGACCACACAGAGGCTTCTGGTTCTCCCACAAGCAGAAGAAGGCAGAGACTTATGGCTTTGCTCAACATGGAACAGGCATTTCCCCACAATTTCACTTTCCTCAATCACACCACAAAATATTGGACACTCAGCTATCTCACACTCTAGGAATCTCTAATTCTGGTATCACACATTAATCTAAACATTTCTTAGTTCCACAACCCCATTCAGTAAGAATTAAGGTGGGACTGGAACTCACGAGTCTCCTGATGATTGGCCCAAAGTCCCCCAGGAAGTTTTCATTCCTATGGGAGGATTAGAATTGGCTGAAACTCACCCAGCTGGCTTTCATGCCTAAGGCAGAACTAGAACTCACAATCTCCTGATGATTGTCTCAAAGTCACCCCATTGGCTTTTATTTTAAAGCTGGTTTTAAAACTTTAGTGAGTGGAGCAAAGTTCCTTGGGTGTCTTTGATTTCCCTGCACCCTTCCCAGGCACTCCTTGCCCCCCTTCCCCCCAGCACAAAAGGCTCCTTCTGCTGCTCCACCTCCCTTCTCCCCTTCCCCCTTGCGCAAACAGACAGATGTCACTCAAGCTTCTGTCCTGCCAGCTCCCTTCCGCCCAGGTCTGGCAGTGCCCCCCCCCACACACCACAGGAAGTCTGTAGGACTTTACAGTACTAATATTTAAGGGGCTGCCACAAAGAAGAGGGAGTCAGCCTATTTTCCAAAGCAACCTGAAAGCAAGACAAGAAACAATGGATGGAAAGAAGCAATGAGAGGAACAACTTAGAACTAAGGAGAAATTTCCTAATGGTGAGGAATGGAACGTCTCCCCTTCAGAAATTGTGGGTGATCCATCACTGGAGGCTTTTAAGAAGAAACAGCCAATTGTCTGGAGTACTGCAGGAGGTTGGACTAGAAGACCTCCAAGGTCCCTTCCAACCCTTTTACTCTGTTATAAGTTCTGTTATAGGTACACATGTTTACCATGCTAAATACTTATTGGAACACACTGATTTACACTGATAATGTGATATTATCACACTTAATCGTTGGGTTGTATGCCCTGAGAAGAAGACAAAAGTTATGGTCTTTGGAAAACAACATCATAACCATAGATGCCTATTTGATGGTAATCCAGTAGAGCAAGTAACACCTTCCCTCTTTTTGATTCGTGCAGAGTACAGGTCCTCAATGGAAGGCAGGTTGGCAGTAATTGTTTTTTATGCAGCTCTGATTGTCCTCTGAAGTCTGTGTCACAACCACGTCATGGGGGGGATTGTGGTTCTTCACACAGTCAGCCAGATGTTTGAACTGGATGTCAGCTGTTCCAAGGAAAGCTGCCTTTGGCAATTGACCAATGGTGAGCTTGTCAATGCCATGAGTGTCCACATGGGGCTCCAGTTGTTTTGAGATTTCACCCCAGCTGCCGGTTAATCCAAACAAGCATCAATTTAATATTTTGATCATAATGAAGTAATAAATAAGCAAGAAACAAAAAATAGCAATTAAACTTAGCAATCAAATTAATACTAAATATATCCAGACTCCCAGTTTTCTTTCTTTTTAGCTTTCAAGGCCAACATCCCACCCAAAAACCCAAAGCAGGAAATGCAAATCAACCAAGGACCCCAGGTGACTTCAAGAGACCCCCAAATCCTCTCCCTTCAACTAGGACCTTCTTTTCTTCCTTCCTTCTCTTGCACAAGTCCTTGGTCCACTCAGTTTTTGCGGCCTCCAAGTTGTCCACTGATTGCAGCTACCTGGGTTTTTCTGCCTCTTGAATGGAATCTACCTAAGAATGAAATAAAAACAGCAATAATATATTGGAAAAATAAAGAAAAAGCTGGCAACCAAATTAGTTCAAACACTTACCAACCATCACATTGTAGAGCAGGGAAGGACGTCCGACATCCTTCTTCTCTCATCCATGATGGGGATGTTTGGATTGAAGGATTTAGCAGGGATGGGGGCCACCTCATCACCTTCTGACCGGCTGTTCTCAGTTGGCTGCTCCGGTAACACTCGCAAAGACCTTTTTCTGGGGATGGAAGAAGAAAGAGAGAATAAAATATAATTCAGTGATATGTTATTTTCTTAACTTTAATAATAAGGTTTATTCTTGAGGGTGGGGGTGGGGGTCCTCCATCCCTGGAGGTTTTCAAGAAAAGATTGGAAAACCATTCGTCCAGGATGTTATAAGGACTCCTTGGGCAGGGGGTTGGACTAGAAGACCTCCAAGATCCCTTCCACCCTTATGGGATTCTATGCTTGCTTCTGATAAAGTAAGTGGATGTTAGTTCCACCAAAATTAGCTCCAAATTTTCCAGGGGGTTTCCATGGCCTGGGCTCCCCAGTTGGGGTGATGCCACTCCTTTGATGAGGAGCAGAGAAACGCAGAAGCCAACCGACACAGAGACCCCAAAGATGGCCAAAGTTGTAATACATCTTTTATTCCATTTCTTATTTATATCCAACCTCAGGGCTCTAATAAATAAATCTGAAAGTCAGGATTGCAATCTAAATATTTCTCAGCTGTTAAGTTCTTCTTTCAGATCCTTGTTTTCATTCTAGAGTTCTGCCATTTTTAGAACCAAGAAAAGGAGACAATTATTCTCTCTTCAAAGGTTTTCTATCTACAAAGCTGCATTTGACATATTTTCTCTCTAAAACATCAAGGCATAAAATTAAAATTTTTATGAATAAAAGGTATAAAATTAGAATAAAATTAGCCCCTTGGGTTTTTACTTGAATTATCAAACTTGTTTACAATGAACAGTAATTTTGTTTTTTATACATAGCCTTACATTTTAATTCATTTAGTGTTGCTATGTTGGGAACAAGGTGAAAAGAGTCACTTCCAATTTCTGGCCACTTTGTTCCAGGCAGCTGAATTCAACCCAGAACATTGTAGAACATTTGTTCCGATTGAGGGAGCTGGAGAGAATTGAATTGAAACTTCTGGAAGAAAAGCCGAGGTTGCTATCTAAAAGTTCTCAGTCTCTCTTCCAAATCTTTGCAGAGCTCCTCCTTTTCTGCAATTAGTTGGAGATTTTTCTGCCTGACCTCCTTGTTCTTCATCAGGAGCTTTTCTTTTCCCAGCAGCAGCCTTGAAATTTTCATGGACTTAAGTTGTAGCTGAAATCAATGCAACTATATTATTCTAGTTTTGCATTACATTCCAATTTCATTTTAAATTGTATTTTATTCCAGTTTCATTTTAAATTGTATTTTATTCCAGTTTCATTTTAAATTATTCTTATTGGATCTTAGTCATAATTTGTGCTTGGAACTCAGCACCTTGATATGCACCATGGGTTAATCAATAAAATCAACTTACAAACTAACATTCCAAAATATTATTCCATTCTGTAACATTCCTTTCCCAAACTTTCAATAACTTTCCATTTAATAACATTCCATGATCAAATGGATTCATTCTGTTCCATTCTATTCCACTCATTTCTATCACATTCCACTCTATTTCATATCATTCCATTCCAAACAATTCCATTCCATTCCATTCCAAAACATTCAATTCCATTAAATCCTATTTAGTTCCATTCCATTCCACAACATTCTATTCCATAGCATTCATCAGGGACTTGATCTCAGAGGGGGAGCCGGACCTCGCAGGAATAACGGAAACCTGGTTGGGCCCGGAGGGGGGGTTGCCCCTCGGGGAAATGTGCCCTCCAGGTTACCGGGTATTCCATCAGCCACGGGCCCAGGGTAGGGGCGGTGGGGTAGCGATAATCATCCGGGAAGATTTGGCTCCAAGAGAATTCACTGTGTCGCAGACATCTGGTTGTGAGTCTCTGGGCGTGAAATGGGGCCCAGGGAGTCAGTTGGGTCTGTTGATAGTATACCTGGCTCCCCGCCATACATCAACGGCCCTGCCCGGACTCCTCGAGCTGATCGCGGAGATGGCGGTTGAGACCCCCAAGTTATTAGTGATGGGGGATTTCAATCTGCCGTCGACGGGAGAGGCATCCGAGGCAGCCCGGGAATTCATGGCTTCCATGACAGCCATGGATCTGACTCAAGTAGTTCGGGACCCCACACACGAAAGAGGCCACATACTGGATCTTGTGTTTGTCTCCGACCAGTGGACAAGTGATCTGGGAAGAGGGAATTTAGTCATCATGCCCCTGTCATGGTCAGATCACTCACTTCTCCAACTGGACTTCCCTGGCGCTACTCCCCACCGCGGGGAGGCGGAACCAGACGGTCCCAGATGGTTCCGCCCCAGGCGTCTGATGGAACCAGATAGGTTCCAGGCGGAGCTTGGGCCACCTCCTGCAGACCTGTCCCACTCCCGGGCGGAGGACCTGGTGGCCGCGTGGAACAGTGCGGCTGCCGGGGCCTTGGACCGGGTTGCGCCTTTGCGGCCTCTCTGATGGCAATGATCGACCCGGGCCCCCTGGTTTAACGGGGAGCTAAGGGCGATGAAACGCCACAGGAGACGCCTAGAGAACAAGTGGAGATCCTCCCGCTCCGAATCCGATCGAACACAGGTAAGAGCCTACTTAAGGACCTACCTTGTGGCAATAAGGGTGGCCAAACGTCAATATTGTGCCACCCTTATAGCATCCGCAGAGAACCGCCCTGCCGCCCTGTTTCGGGTGACCCGCTCCCTGCTATCGCAGGGACAGCGGGACCCCCCATTGCAGGGCAGGGCAGAGGAGTTTGGGGAATACCTGCAGGATAAAATTGATCAGATCCGGAGGGGGTGGACCCACTCCAGTACTCCAGAGGGGGCGTCAGAGGCTAGTCTTGAGATTCCACGCTGGGAGGGGTTTGACCCTGTTGTCACCGAAGATTTGGACAGGTTGCGCGGGCGACGGCGAGCCACCACATGTTTATTGGACCCGTGTCCCTCCTGGTTGGTACTGGCTTCCTGGGAGGGTTCACGAGGCTGGCTACTGGGACTGGTGAACGCTTCGTTGGGTGAGGGCCTTTTACCAACCGCCTTGAAAGAGGCGGTGGTGAGACCCCTGCTCAAGAAGCCTTCTCTGGACCCAATGGAGCTAGCAAATTATCATCCTGTCTCCAACCTTCCTTTTTTAGCGAAGGTTGTTGAGAGTGTGGTGGCTCAGCAGTTCCCGCGTCACCTGGAGGAAGATGATTATCTAGACCCGCGCCAGTCCGGCTTCCGGCCCGGTCACAGCACGGAGACGGCCTTGGTCGCGTTGGTGGATGATCTCTGGAGGGCAAAGGATGGGGGTTGTTCCTCCATCCTTGTCCTATTAGACCTCTCGGCGGCTTTCGATACCATCGACCATGGTATCCTATTGCGCCGTCTGGAGGGGTTGGGGATCGGGGGCACCGTATTGCGGTGGTTCCGCTCCTACCTCTCTGGCCGGATGCAATGTGTGTTGACAGGGGAGCAGAGATCGACCCCGAGGCCCCTTACTTGTGGGGTTCCACAGGGGTCGATCCTCTCGCCTCTCCTGTTCAACACATATATGAAACCGCTGGGCGAGATCATCCATGGTTTTGGGGTGAGATATCATCTGTACGCTGATGACACTCAGCTGTATATTTCCACCCCAAACCACCCCAACGAGGCTGTTGAAGTGATGTCCCGTTGTCTGGAAGCCGTGCGGGTCTGGATGGGTGACAACAGGCTCAGGCTCAACCCCTCCAAGACAGAGTGGCTGTGGCTTCCGGCACCCCAGTACAACCAGCACATTCCATTGCTGGCCATCGGGGATGAACTATTAGCCCTGGTGGAACGGGCACGCAATTTGGGCGTCCTCCTTGATGCCCGGCTGGCTATGGAAGATCATGTGGCAGCCGTGGCGAGGGGGACGTTCCACCAGGTTCGCCTGGTGCGCCAATTGCGACCCCTTTTGGACCGGGAGGCCTTGCACACAGTAACTCACGCGCTGTTGACGTCTCGCCTGGACTACTGTAATGCTCTCTACATGGGGCTCCCCTTGAGGTGCACCCGGAGGCTGCAGTTGGTCCAGAATGCAGCCGCGTGGGTAATTATGGGGAGATCGAGGTTCTCCCATATAACACCGCTCCTGCGCGAGCTGCACTGGCTTCCTGTGGCCTACCGGGTGCGCTTCAAGGTGTTAGTTACCATCTTCAAAGCGCTCCGTGGCATAGGGCCTAGTTACCTGCGGGATCGTGTCCTGCCCCATACATCCCTGCGGCCCATTCGCTGACACAGAGAGGGTCTCCTCCGGGTGCCGTCCTCTAGAGATTGTCAGAGGGTGGTGCCCAGGAGTAGGTCCTTCTCTGTGGCGGGCCCTACCCTTTGGAACGACCTCCCCCCAGACATTAGAACAACAACCGATCTCCGCTCCTTCCGCAGTAAACTGAAGACCCACCTGTTTCGGCTAGCCGGCCTGGCATAACTCGACAACTTATCCACCCCTAGGTCATTTTTAATTGTTAATTTTAGTTTTTAAACTATTAATGTTATTGAGGTTTTAACCTTTTTCAGTATTGTAATTATTTATTTATTTTTTACCTCCTCTGTATGACACTGTGTTGACTGTTGCTTGTGTACGTCGCCCCGAGTCCCTGTGGGGAGAGGGGGCGACTAATAAGTTTAATTAAATAAATAAAATAAAATAAATTCCATTCATACCATTCTATAACATTATATTCCAAAGCATTGCACTCCATTCCATATCATTCCATTAGATTCCATTCTATAATATTCGATTCCATTCCAAAACATTCCATTCCATTAAATTCTCTCCAGTTCCATTCCATTCCACAGCATTCTATTCCATAACATTCCATTCCATAACATTTTGTTAGATTCCATCCCATACCTTTCGGTCACATTACATTTTACTCCATTCCATACCATTCTACTCCATTCCAGTCCATAACATTCCATTTAATAATGTGCCATTCCATAAAATTCCACTCCATTCCATACCACATTATTCCATTCCATAACTTTGCATTTGATAATATTCCATCCAGTCCCATTCCATTCAACAACACTCTATTCCTGTGATGGCAAACCTATGGCACACGTGTCCAAAGTGGCACACAGAGCCATGTTGCATGTATGCGCCACGGCACCCGTTCCTTTTCCAGGTTTCTGGCATGCCTGCGCACGTGGTGATCAGCTGTCTTCACACGCACGGCAGTGCTGGAAACCAGAAGAGCTGGTCTTCCAGTTTCCGGCGTGCATGTGCATACTGGCCAGCTGATAGTCACTCACGCCAGATAGTCATGTGTGCCAGAAACCAGAAGACCAGGCGGTCGGTGCACATGTGCATGCAGGAAACCAGAAGTTTATTTCCCGACACGTGCATGCCCCCTGTGTTGCAGAAAATGACAGGCATTAGACTTCTCAGGATACAGGAAAAGTTTATTTGGCAGCGAGGTTCAGAAAAGTTAGCCCATGACTAACGTTGTGAATTTCTGAACCCCGTTCATTATTGATGCACATGTTCTTATACATTCTCAAAGACTGCGTAACACGGAAACACTTAACTCATTTCTTATTGGTTACCTTGGGGGAAAAGCCTTATAAGGAGATGGGGGTCTTACTTCTCCTTTTGTTACAGGTATGGACTACGTGCCATTAACGAACTTTAATTGAACCTTGTGGTTTTGGACTTTTGACATAGGGACATTTACTGGAACATGTTGTGGTTGAAAGCTGATGACATTTCCTTGTCCCTTTAAGCAAGCTTCTAATTGTCGCTTTTATGCCACGTCTTCATTTTTATATTTTAATCCATATTTTATTCTACTTTGCCTGGACAGCTTCTCTTCTGGGTTGAGGCTCCCTTTTCATTGCGGAATATAGAACGCGGAACAAAATGTGAAATTCGTATTCAGAATGCACAATTCAGAATTGGGAATGTGGAATTGGGAATGCAGAATTTGGAATTCAAAATATGAAATTCAGAATTTAAAATATGGAATTCAGAATTCAAAATTCAGAATGCAGAATTTCAAATTTTGAATGTGTAATGAGGAACTCAGAATTCAAAATCCAGAATGTGGAATATAGAATTTGGATTTTGTTATTCAGAACCTACAATTTGGAATGTGGAACTCAGAACTTGGAACTACAAATGCAGAATGCAAAATGCAGAATTCAAAATTCAGAATTCAGAATTAAGAATCTGGAATTCGTAACACGGAATTTGGAATGCGGAATTAAATTTGAAATTTAGAATGTGGATTTCAGAATGTGAAACTCAAAATTCATTATTTGGAATACAGAACTAGGAATACAGAATTTGGAATGTGGATTTCAGAATATGGAACTCAGAATGCAAATTTTGGAATGCAGAATGGAATGTTGAATGTGGAATTTGGAATTTGGAACTAGGAATGTGGAATGTGGAGCATGGAATGTGGGATTTGGAATTCATTATTTGGAATTTGCAATTCAGAATACAAAATTCAGAATTCGGAATTCGGAATGCAAAATTTGAAAATTTGAAAATTACAATGTGGAATTAAAAACTAGGAACTCAGAATGCAGATTGTGGAATACGAAATATGGAATTTGGAATGCAGAATTCAGAACTATTTGAAATTCAGAACTAGGAATTTGGAATTCAGAATATTGAATGGAATTCAGAATTTGGAATGCGGAATGTGGAATATGGAATTTGGAATCCAGAGTCCATAATCCAAAATCCAGAATGTGGTATTGCGAATTCAGAATGTGGAATTGCGAACTCAGAAAATTGGAATGCGGAATTTGGAATTCTGTATGAAGATTGCACAATGTGGAAAATGTAATGCGGAAAATGGAATGTGGAATGCAGAATGCGTAATGCAGAGTGTATAATTCTAAATTCAGCATTTGAAGTTTGAAATTCCAAGTTCCAAATTCCGACTTATGAATAACAAAGAATAAATTCCACATTCTGAATTCTACATTATAAATTCTGAATTCTAAGTTCCAACTTTCACATTCCGTGGTCCAAGATTCGAATTTAGAATGTGGAATTTGGAATGCAGGATATGGAGTTTGGAATGCAGAATTTGGGATTCAAAATGCAGAATTCAGAATTTGGAATGCGGCATGTTTAATGTGGAATTTGGAATTCTGAATGCAGAATTTGGAATTAAAAATGGGGAATTCCAAATGTGAAATGCAGTATGCGGTATATGGTATGTGGAATATGGAATTCAGAATTTGTTATTTGGAATGAAGAATGCGAAATGCAGAATGTAGAATACAGAATTTGGAATGTGGAATTCAGAATGTGGAGTTCCTAACTCATTTTTTGACATTTCAAATTTTGAATGCTGAATTCAGAATTATACACTCCTATTTTATTATACACAATTAATTACACACTATTCTATTGTGTTCTGTTCTTGTTCTTGTTCCTCTGTGAAATGCTCCGGCATTAACTGCCCCCCCCCCCCGGGGGGTTCTCTTTAACCACAATGCAGACAAATATCAGATTTATTTGTTTCTTCAGCCACAAATGTTGTGTATTCCCTCCGGGGCCAGTTTCAAGAATGGAGTTCCCAAACCTCTCAATTCTAGATGATGGATTTAATTCAATCTCTGCCCCTGTTATTATGAATCACATGGGGATTATTTCCCTTTCATTTCCCTCCAGAGAATTTCCCAACAACCTTTGAGTCCAAGAACTAGTTGAATTATCCAGGGATCCCTCCTGAGAAGGAGAATTATGATGAAAGTTTCAGCTCTGCTCTTTGGCCGAATCCTCCAGGGGAGACTTTGGGCAGAGAAATATGGAGTTTTGGTACAGGCAGGGTCTGTGCTCTTGAATGTCTGTCTCTCTCCTTTCAGGTGAAGCTGAGTGTTTCTCTGTGTTTCAATCAGGAAAGACACTGGATCATTTTCCACCTTGTGAGACTCCTTTGAATTCTTCTAATTCTTCTTTAGAAAAAGGAAGGGGATTGATTGATTCACCCCATGAATGATGGACCTCCTGCTTCTGCTTCTGATGCTGCTTTTGTCCCATCCAGTCTCTGGGAAGCTGAGAATGAAATGCCCGCAGACTTTGGAGCACCAGGATGGAAAACGACCACAGAGCTTTTACAGCCCAGGAGACCATTTCCTTAGTATAGTCATGAGTGGAACGGAAAGATTGCATACAAAGTTGCTTTTCAACGTGGCTCCTTGGATTCAGTTTGTTTTCCATGATCCGTAAGTCATTCAGGGTGATGGAGTTGCACTCCCTCCATTCTAACACTCTCCTTCTTTTCTGTTTTTTTATTTTTCATTTATTCCTATATTTAGGGATATGTCTAATTTCTTCAATGATTTTGATTTCCATGGCTTCCCTCTTTTGTCTGATTTTGTGAAAGAGACTCATATCCAAAAATGGGTCTGAAAAAAAGCTGAAAGGGCTGCAGGTTATTTTCCTCTCTCAGTTCAATCCTTAATTTATCACTTGAATAATGAATTTTATTTAAAATAGTCGTTGAATCATTTGTAGTTGCTGTACCTCTGCAAATTCCTATATTTGTGTAACTGATAAATGTTTTTGGATCAATGTTGGCTTAATGCTCAGTAGGCTTCTGAAAGATTATATATTTTAAAAAATATTTGTTGATTATAAATAACATTTTTTTACAATAGGGATTCTTACGCTTTTTCATATGGCTTAAAATTAATACTCAACATTCAAACGGTCAACAAGAATTCCCAGCTGCTGCACAATCTCACACTGGGCTACAATATCCATGACAACTCTATGAGCACTTTCCACACTTCAGATGCCTTGCTGGACATGCTCTCCACTGGAGAAGCCAATGTCCCCAACTACAGCTGTGGAAGGAAGGAGAACCTTCTGGCTCTGATTGATGCAGCTGACAGGGAGATCTCCATCCAGATGTCACCATTAGCAGACACATACAAAGTCCCACAGGTTTGTGTGTATTTTTCTCCATCTGGTAAAGTGTGTAGTGGGTGTTGATGGGTGAGCAATAGATGGAATCATGTCTAATCCATGGAATTCAAGAGCTGCTTTTCTCCATATTATCAAAAATGTCAATATTTTACCCCATTATGTTCATGTTGAGATTAATAATAAAAGCCCTGAAATGCAAGCAATACATTCCCTGGAGAAGACATTCTACCAACTATTTAAGTGACCAAAAATATCCCTGGTTTTGGGATTTCTATTGGCATGTTCATTTTTACATACAAATGCCCTATCCAGTTGGGTTGAAGTTGGCAATAGTAGCATTTTATCTACCCTGTTTCCCTGAAAATAAGACCTCGCCGATAATAAACCCAATTGAGCTTTTGAGTGCTTGGGCTAAAATAAGCCATCCCCCCAAAATAAGCCCTCTCTAAACATATTACAACACAGCAGCAGCCATGAGATCACCATGCTCGCTGCCTCCTGCACCTCAAAAATAATAAGACCTCCCCAAAAATAAGGCCAAGCACTTATTTCGGGGGGTCAAAAGAAAAAAGACCTTGTCTTATTTTTGGGAAAACACGGTATCTAAAATGTGGACAAAAAAGGACTATAGCAATTATAGACCAAATAGACTAGCAGATATTGTGGCTAAAATTTATGTCATGATCCTCTCAGTTAAACTTGATAAAAAATGCATTCCTTGTAGAAGAACCAGAAGGTTTTAAGTAGAGTTAAAAGCTATATAGATTTTATAAGAAATAATGCATAAGTTAATAATTTAATATTGGCAACAAAGTTGTCTTGAAATATCTAATCTATATCATTGAGGTAAAACAAGGTTTGCAGGCTTTCTAGATGTTAGTGCAGCATTTGACTCAATAAACAGAGACATATTATGGAGGAAATGGATTGCCCTCAAAATGGAGCTCAGACTGTTGCCCTGATCCAAGCAGAGGGAGGTTTGGGCTCAATGGAGCCATGAGAAGAAGGATCTATGCTTACCAAGGGGGAAGTGAAAGATGCATATTTGAACCCTTGACATTCAGTATAAATACGAATGACTTATTGGGACTAACACAGGATAAAATAACAGATCATAAATAAATGTTATTTCATTTTTTGACAAAAATTACTAAATTAATGGACCAATGAAATGCAGTGCACATAGTATACAGTGCTTGGATTTCAGAAAGGCTTTGACAAAGTAAACTTCAACCCATTTCTCAGTAAGCTTAAAATATGTGGGATAGACAGCATCACCCCCAGATGGACTCAGCCTGTGGTCCTCAATGGAACTACATCTACATGGAGGGAAACAAGCAGTGAGGGACCCCAAAGTTCCATTTGAGGCCCAGTACTCTTCAACATCTTCATCAATGATTTGGTTGAGGAGAGAAATGGGGAAATTATCAAATTTACAGATGACACTAAACTGGCAGGAACAGCCAACACCCCAGAAGATATGCTGAAGATCCAGATGGATCTAGATAGACCTGAACACTGGGCCTACCTAACAAAATGTAATTCAATGTAGAGATATGCAAGGTTTTACACAGGCAGGAAAAAACAAATGTATACTTACAGATTAGGTGAAACCTGGCTCAATAGCAGTAACTGTGAGAGAGATCTTGTGGACAATCACTTAAATATAAGCCAGCAGTGAGTGGCAGCAGCCAAAAAAGCCCTGGCCAATCCTAGGCTGGGATACAACCAAGATCATATGAAGTATTGGTATCGCTTTATAATGCCTTGGCAGGACAACACTTGGAATACTGCATCCAGTTTTGGTCACTATATTATAAAAAAGATGTAGAGACTCTGGAAAGAGTGCAGAAAAGAGGGATAAGATGATTAAGGCCTGGAGACTAAACCATATGAGGAACAGTTGCAGGAATTGAGTATGTCTAGTCTAGTGAAAAAGACTAGGGGTGACATAATAGCAATGTACCAATATTTGAGGAACTGCCACAAAGAAGAGGGGGGGGGGTCAACCTATTTTCCAAAATACTAGAATGCAAGACAAAAAACAATGGATGGAAACTAATCAAGGAGGGAAGCAACCTAGAAATAAGAAGAAATTTCCTAATGGTGAGGATTGGAACGTCTCCCCTTCAGAAATTGTGGGTGGTCCATTACTGGAGGCTTTTAAGAAGAGACTGGAAAGCTATTTGTCTGGAATAGTATAGATAGATACAGATTAACAGAGTTGGGAGGGACCTTGTAGGTCATCTAGTCCAACCGTCGCCAAAGCTGGAGACCCTGCACTATTTCTGACAGATTATCTAGACCCGCGCCAGTCCGGTTTCCGGCCCGGTCACAGCACTGAGACGGCTTTGGTCGCGTTGGTGGATGATCTCTGGAGGGCGAAAGATGGGGGTTGTTCCTCCATCCTAGTCCTTTTAGATCTCTCAGCGGCTTTCAATACCATCGACCATGGTATCTTATTGCGTCGGCTGGAGGGGATGGGGGTGAGGGGCACCGTACTGCGGTGGTTCTCGTCCTTCCTCTCCGGTCGGATGCAATGTGTGTTGACGGGGGAGCAGAGGTCAACCCTGAGACCGCTCACGTGTGGGGTGCCTCAGGGATCGGTCCTCTCGCCTCTCCTGTTTAACACATATATGAAACCGCTGGGCGAGATCATTCGAGGGTTCGGGGTTGAGTATCATCTGTATGCCGATGATACTCAGCTATACATCTCTACCCCGAGCCACCCCAACGAAGCCGTCGAAGTGATGTCCCGGTGTCTGGAAGCCATCCGGGTCTGGATGGGAGACAACAGACTCAAGCTCAACCCCTCCAAGACGGAGTGGCTGTGGCTACCGGCGCACCGCTTTAGCCAGTATGTTCCATCTCTGGCCATTGGGGGTGAACAATTGCCCCCGGTGGACAGGGCATGCAATTTGGGCATCCTCCTAGACTCCCGGCTGTCGCTGAATGATCATGTGACAGCCGTGGCTAGGGGGGCGTTCCACCAGGTTCGCCTGGTGTGCCAATTGCGCCCCCTACTAGAGCGGGACGCCCTACGCACAGTCACTCAGGCCCTGGTGACTTCCCGCCTTGATTACTGTAATGCTCTCTACATGGGGCTCCCCTTGAGATGCACCTGAAGGCTACAGCTGGTCCAGAATGCAGCTGCGCGGACAATAATGGGGAGTACTAGGTACTCCCATGTAACACCACTCCTGCGCGAGCTGCACTGGCTGCCTGTGGCTTTTCGGGTGCGTTTCAAGGTGTTGATTATCATCTTTAAAGCGCTCCATGGCTCAGGACCTAGTTATCTGCGGGATCGCATCCTACCCCACACATCCCTACGGCCAATCCGCTCTCACAGAGAGGGACTCCTCCGGGTGCCTTCCGCTAAGCAATGCAGGCGGGCGGTGCCCAGGAGTAGGGCCTTCTCTGTGATGGGCCCAACCCTCTGGAACGACCTCCCCCCGATATTAGAACTACTGTTGATCTCCGCTCCTTCCGTAAGAAACTCAAGACCCACTTGTTCAAATTAGCTGGCCTGGCTCAATTGTAATCGAAAGCAAAATATAGTATAATTGAATCCTGACCTTCCTGGATGGCATTTTAAATTTTTAAATTTTGGGGTTTTAAATTGGTTTTAATTGGTACTATTTTAATTATCGTAAAATAGTTTGGTTTTGTACGGACTGTGTGTTTAAGTTGGTTATGTCTGGTTTTGTGTGTTGCTTTGTTATCCTTTTTGTATATTGTCTGTACACCGCCCCGAGTCCCTTCGGGGAGAGGGGGCGGTTTATAAATTAAATAAACTAAACTAAACTAAACTAAGATGGCAGTCCAGTCTCTTGAAAGCTTCCAGAGATGAAGCTCCTGCAACTTCTGAAGGCACCTTCTGTTCCATTGATTGATTGCTCTCACTGTCAAGAAAATTTCTCCTTATTTCCAGGTTGAATCTCTCCGTGTTCAGTTTTCATCAATTGTTCCTTGTCTTGCCTTCAGGTGCTTTGGAAAACAGCTTGGTGGCCCCTCAAATATTGGAAGACTGCTCTCATGTCTCCCCTGGTCCTTCTCTTCACTAGACTAGCCATGCCCAGTTCCTGTAATCGTTCTTCACATGTTTTAGCCTCCAGTCCCCTAATCATCCTAGTTGCTCTTCTCTGCATTTTTTCTAGAGTCTCAACATCTTTTTATAGTGACCAAAACTGTATGCAGTACTCTAGGTGTGGTTTTACTAGGGCTTTATAGAGTGGTATTAGTACCTCTCTTGATCTTGATTGTATCCCTCTGTTAATGCAATTTAGGATTGCATTGGCTTTTTTGGCTGCTGCTGCACATTCTTGGCTCATATTTAATTGGTTCTCCACTAAGACTCCAGGATCCCTCTCACAGTTACTGCTATTAAACCTGGTTTCACCCAGTCTATATGTCTATAGGGTCTCCTGCTTGAGCAGGAGGTTGGACAAGAAGACCTTCAAGGTACTTTCCAACACTGTTATTTTGTTATATGTTCTGTTATATGTACACATTTAGTATGCTAAATACCTATTAAACACACTAATTTACACTGATGTGATATTATCATATTTACACATTGGATTGCATACACTGTGAAGAAGACTTGGGTTCTTTTGTCATAATAATTATCTGATAATTAATAAATCAAGTTCAAAAGTTATGGTCTTTGGGAAATGACATCCTAGCCAAAGTTCATAAGCCAATAGAGCATGTAAGACCTTTCCTTACCTGGGGTTGTTTTCTCTGAGACTGAATCTTGGCTCCCTCATCATGAAAGGAGCTCATTTAGATCAAAAACATCAGTGAAAGTCGTGCTTAAATGAAAACCTCATAGCTCTCCAGCTTCCTCAGCCCCAATTATTGAAGTATCTGAAGCCAAGGTTTCCCCCATGTTCTTACATCAATCTGATGTTTGGGGCTTCAGAGAAACCACCAGAAAGAACCAACCCAATCACAGCCTCCGAGGAGGATCTTGGGGTGGACCAAAGGACTCCAGCTGCTGTCTCTCAGAGCTGATTTGGGAATTTACACAATTTCTACTTTGTCTAAAATCAGAAAATATGGATATTGGCATAAAATTTAATCTATGAAGACCAATCTTGGATTATACAACTGACAAATCATATTAGGAACTAAGGTCTCCCTGTACAACTGGAGAAGAAGCTAAAAAGATTCCTCCAGAAAGAATCTGGGATATAGAAGCAGAAAAATATGCAGCAATCTTCAAAAATTATAATAGGCCCTCTATTGGAATAGAAATATTTCAGTTAATATTTGCACATGTTAATCTACTGCATTTTTCAGAGTATAATACACCTTTTTCCATCAAAAAAGAGGGTGAAAATCTGGGTACATCTTATACTCTGAATACAGCATTTTTGAAACCCTGCCTCCTTTGCAAAAATGGCCATGCATAGTCTTTAGGAGACTTCCAGGGTGCTCCTTGGGGCTGAGGAGGGCAAAAATGTGTGGAAAACAGGCCGTTTTTTGCTCGCTTTTGTCCCCCCAGCCCACAGGAGCACTTCATAAGCCTCCTAAAGACTATGCATGCCCTTTTTTGACAAAAAATGGGCCTGTTTTGGGGATGTCTGCAGAGTGCAAAAACCTTCTTTTAATTAGCCTCTTCAAAATCTTGGTGCATCTTATACTCCGAAAAATACGATACGATACAATAATTGCAATAAATTGTAGGGGTGATACAGTAATATAATTTACATTGTTTATAGTTTTTTAATTTGTTATTACATTTTTTTCTTATTATGCAATCTTGCTAATATTCTGTTTTTAACAATTTAAACAATGTCTAATTAACAAACTATTCTAATACATTAATGGGAACCAGAGTGGATTTATTAAAATCTAATATTTTGGATTTGATCTGACCCTAAATATAACACAGCATTCTTCATTGCTTTTTCAGATAAATCTTGAAACTGCTTCAGCGGTTCTGAGTGATAAAGGTAAATTCCCCTTTTTCCACCATATTCTCCCCAAAGATGGATTCCAGTACCCAGCAATTGTCCAGGTGCTCCTCTTTTTCAGATGGACCCTGATAGGCCTCTTTGCTTCAGACACGGAGAAGGGAGAGAATTTCATGAGGACTTTCACTCCTATGCTTGTCAGGAATGGAATTTGTGTGGTTATATCACAACTGTTCTCAACAACTCAACATTCAGGCCCCCTCAGGGATTCCCTCTCTAAGTGGAGACAAGTCAACGTCTTTGTTCACTTCATGGAATTTGATTCCATTTGGGAGAGAATTCTTCCTTTCCATTTAACACTTATGCGTCTGCCAGGACCCATTGAAGGGAAAGTCTGGTTCCTCACAAATTTTGCAAAATATAACATAAACAAGCGCAGACTTCTCAAATACATCCATAGTATTTCACACTTTTATTATCCGACAGAAGGAAAGCGATTAGATGATGCCTTTGAACGCGATTTATTTGTGCAAGATCAGTTTCAAGATCATTATTTTTACTGTTCAATTTCAAAGCATGTCTTTTCTGTCAAATGCCGCAGAAGATGCATCCAGAAAGCCCCACTGAAGACCCAGTTGAAATGGGACAGGCCGATCCCGATCCAAAATAACATTAAGTTCCCAAAAGTGATCTCAAATATCTACCAATTGTACACCACCATTAAGACTCTGGCCCAGGCCTTGAATGCTGCCTATTCCTCCAGATCAAGGAGGAGAAGGAACGAGGGAGAAAAGACATTGGGATCTCCAAGGCTGCAGCCATGGCAGGTAAGGGGTCCCGATATGGATCCATTAATCTGTGATGACCTGGGTTCATGGGTGGGTTTCAAATTTTTTTACTACTTTTTCTGTGGGTGTGACCTATTTTGTGGGCCTGGCTTGGTGGTCATGTGACTGGCTGGGAGTGGCTCGACGGTCATGTGACTGGCTGGGAGTGGCTTGGCAGTCCTGTGACCAGGTGGGAGTCACTTGGTAGTCATGTGACTGGGTGGGAGTAGCCAAGTCGATGTCACTGAATTCTTTGCCCCAATGAATGACCTACAAAAAGAAGATATTTTAAAAGTACATTTATTATTTTGTTAATAAATGTAAAAGTACATTTATTATCTACTTCTTAAATAATAATAAAATAAGTACACAAAACGATAAAAGAGCTATTTACAGAAGGAAGATGACTGTCCTTGCCTATCTTCAACATCACTGGTCACCTTGCTCCAATGAATGGCCTGCACAAAGAAGAGACACAGAAAGGAAGAGTTTAATTGCATGCACTGCATTACGATGAAACCAGCACACAAAACAATAAAACAGCTACTTACAGAGGAAAGATGATTATCCTGCTGGTCTTCAACACCACCAACTGACCTCCTTGCTCCAATGATCTGCACAAAGAAGAGACACAGATAGGAAAACTTTAATTGCATGCTCTTAACCTTACATAAGAATAACACAATGAAAGATATACACTCAAGTACTTACTTGTGTTATTGGTTTTGTGGTTGAAGATGTCTCCAGATTGTTCTTTTGTTTCCAGCCTCCTCAGTTGCACTTCTCTTGCTCTTCATTCGTGGATCATCAGCCATGTGATGGTGTACTCTGAGCCACTTTTTGACTGAAGGAATTGGGTCCCATCTTTTAACAGGCATGCTAACAATGCTTATTGTCATCAGATTACTAATGTTTGGAACAGTTAGGCAGGTTCTTTGTTCTGAACATATGAGATTCATTTTTGAGAACCCCCTTTATGCCTCTGCTGAACTAACAGCAATTGTCTGGCAATATCTCTAGCTTTTTTTGATACTGTCATGAATTTTGTAGTTCTTTGGATCTTTGAGTATATTTTCCAAAAAACCTCTGTAGTCGTTCAAATCAATTTCATAATTAAACATTTCACCAAATTCAATCAGTCCTTCCTCTGCTTCTGCCCATGGAATGACTACATGTTCAATGTTCCAGTAATCTGGCTCCAAATATGTGAGAAATTGTAATTACAATACAATACAATAGTAGAGTTGGAAGGGACCTTGGAGGTCTTCTAGTCCAACCCCCTGCCTAGGCAGGAAACCCTATACCGTTCCAGACAAATGGCTATCCAACATCTTCTTAAAGACTTCCAGTGTTGGGGCATTCACAACTTCTGGAGGCAAGCTGTTCCATTGATTAATTGTTCTAACTGTCAGGAAGTTTCTCCTCAGTTCTAAGTTGCTTCTCTCCTTGATTAGTTCCCACCCATTGCGTCCACAGGTGCCTTGGAGAATAGCTTGACTCCCTCTTCTTTGTGGCAACCCCTGAGATATTGGAACACTGCTATCATGTCTCCCCTAGTCCTTCTTTCTGTTAAGCTAGACATACCTAGTTCCTGCAACCGTTCTTCATATGTTTTAGTCTCCAGTCCCCTAATAATCTTTGTTGCTCTTCTCTGCACTCTTTCTAGAGTCTCCACATCTTTTTTACATCGTGGCGACCAGAACTGAATGCAGTATTCCAAGTGTGGCCTTACCAAGGCATTATAAAGTGGTATTAACACTTCACGTGATCTTGATTATATCCCTCTGTTGATGCAGCCTAGAACTGTGTTGGCTTTTTTGGCAGCTGCTGCACACTGCTGGCTCATATTTAAATGGTTGTCCACTAGAACTCCAAGATCCCTCTCACAGTTACTACTATTGAGCACGGTACCACCTATACTGTACCTGTGCATTCCGTTTTTGTTGCCTAAATGTAGAACCTTACTCTTTTCACCATTGAATTTCATTTTATTAGATAGTGCCCAATGTTCAAGTTTGTCAAGATCCTTCTGTATCTTAAGCCTATCTTCTGGAGTGTTGGCTATTCCTGCCAGCTTGGTGTCATCTGCAAATTTGATGAGTTCCCCATTTATTCCCTCATCCAAATCATTGATGAAGATGTTGAAGAGTACTGGGCCTAAAACAGAGCCTTGGGGTACTCCACTGCATACTTCCCTCCATGTAGATGCAGTTCCATTGAGGACTACACGATGAGTGCGGTTGGTCAGCCAGTTACGAATCCATCTGGTGGTGATGCTGTCTAACCCACATTCTTCTACTTTATCTAGTAGTAGGTTATGGTCTACCTTATCAAAAGCCTTACTGAAGTCCAAGTAAACTATGTCAACGGCATTCTTCTGGTCCACTAATTTTGTCACATTATCAAAGAATGCAATAAGATTAGTCTGGCATGATCTGTTTTTGACAAATCCATGTTAACTTTTGGCTATTACTTTGTTTGCTTCTAGGTGTTCGCAAATTCGTTGCTTGATTATTTTTTCCAGAATCTTTCCTGGTATTGAGGTCAGGCTGATAGGTCTGTAGTTTCCTGGATCTATTTTTTTCCCTTTTTTGAAGATGGGAACCACATCAGCTCTTTTCCAGTCCTCTGGTAGTTCCCCGGTGTTCCAGGATCTCTGAAAGATATAATTCAGTGGTTCTGAGATCTCGTCTGCTAGTTCCTTCAGAACCCTGGGGTGTAATCCATCCGGTCCTGGTGATTTGAACTCGTCTAGGGTAGACAGGTGCTCACTTACCATTTTCTTCCCTATTTCAATTTGTATTCCTAATCTGATTTTTGTGGTGCTGCTTTTGACAGGTTGGACTGTTTTATCCCTTTGTGTAAAGACAGATGCAAAACATGAGTTAAATAGTTCTGCTTTCTCCCTGTTGCTTGTCACCTTCTTGCCACTTTCTCCTAGCAATGGACCAATTGTTTCCTTAACTTTTTTCTTGTTTTTAACATGTTGGAAGAAGCTTTTTTTGTTAATTTTTACTTTTGTGGAAAGCCTTTCTTCATTGTGAGCCTTAGCTTTCCTCACTTCATCTTTACATGCTCGGGCTGTTTGCTGATATTCTGCCTTAGTTATGTCCCACTCCTTCCACTTTTTATACTTACCTTTTTTGTCTTTCAGTTTGTCAGATAGTTCTTTATGCAGCCATGCTGGTTTCTTTTGGGAGCTGATATTTTTCTTCTTCATTGGTATTGTGCCAGACTGGGCTTTTGTAATCTCATTTTTCAAAATTTCCCAAGCTTCTTGAGTTGTTTTCCCCTTGAGGATTCTCATCCATGGAATTTTTCCCAAGCTCTCTCTAAGTTTATTGAAATTAGCTTTCTTAAAGTCCAAGACTCTAGTTTGGCTTTGTTCTACTTTGTTTGCGTCTGGCAATTGGCTACCTGTTTTTAGATGTTCACAATCCATCAGCCTTTTCTTCAAATTGGTGATGATGCTTGCCAAAAGATTTTCATGAAGAAGTGCAACAAATCGTTGATTTTGAACTAATTTTATGTTTTAGAAGGCTTCTGAAGCTATCATTCTGTCAACATTTTTTTCATATGGGCCCTTTCCCCATCTAAGCATTTCAAATGCTTTAATTGATCACAGTACCAATTTTTTGGCCTTGATGATGTCTATGTTTTTCCCCTGCAGGGCTTTTGATAGAAGAGAAATCTCATTTAGAATATCAATCATGAGGGCCAAATCAGTCAAAAAATTTAAATTTTCAAAACGGGCAGCCATTCCTTGGAATTTTTCATTGCCCAGAAAAAAGTGGTGTAACGCTGGATAAGCACGTCGCACAGCTATGGTTCACCTTAGACTACAGGCAGCCCACCTTGGTCCCAAAACTCTGCCAATCTTCACAATTTCAATGCCCAATTGTTCAGAGATTTGGAAAAGTTCTGTCTGCTTTTGCAGGATGTATAGAAAGTGGTATATATCTTGTCAAGGGATATTTTGAAGTGGTTAAGTTGTTTGATGTCTTTTATGGACTCATCCAACACAAGTTGGAGATGATGGTACAAGCAGTGCCAGATTACAATATTTGGGAAGTCTTTAGTTATTCTGGTGCTGACTCCCAAATTTCTCCCAAGCATAACGCTGGCACCATCAGAGCAGAATGCTATTAAATGCTTCTGCAGGTATTTGGTGGTAAACCCAATTTTATGTAAGCTTCCCATTGTTGCAGAATATATAGTCTCTGCATCTTGTTTCTCCTATTCCACCAGCTCAATGAAAATGGTTGCTGGGCAATCTGAATCCACAACTTTAACAAAAACTATCACAACTGCTTTCATTGATAGCATTGAGGCTTCATCAATGACCAAACATACTTTCAGATTCTTTGCAATAATACTGGCAAACATAGTGGTTTTACTTTCATTTGCAATCAATTCAACTATTTTCACTGCGAATCTCTGTAAATGCAAGCCTACTCCCAGATTTACTCCAATTGCAGTTAGCAAATCTACCTGCCCTTCAATGTCTGAAAATGGTTTAGATCTTTGTGTCAGATTGTAAACAGTAAAAAATATTGTGTTAGTAGTGGATAAATGTTTGTCAGTTGACTTGTCTATGGATTTGCTTAAAGCATCCTGCTCCCGTTGTTTACTGTTCCCTCTACAAATAATGTGTGCTTTTGATTGAAAATGTTCCTTCATTTTTTTCCTGAGAGATGCCTGCTGATTCTCCTTATTTGTCCCTGCTGCCTCAACATAGAAATTTTTCCATTCTCTGGAAACATGAACACTTTTCTCTAATGAGAATCGGTACTCACAACCTAACTTTTTGTTGGATACTGCCAGTCCATCATACTTCTCCTTGAAGTTTCTGTATTGCTGCAAATTCCAGCAGTCAAGAAGTTTTGGAAGACTTTCAGTGGAGGAGATGGTCTTTCTGCTTTCTCTGACTTCAAGTGGTGGAAGTGGTCATGCTGGTGGTGTTGGTTCACCTGCTGGTGCTGGTGATCCTGGTGCAAAGTACCCTAACAATGCCTGATTCATAATAAGCGACCAGATATTGTAATACAAAAGCGATTTTTTAACAGCTTCATTAGGCATTTCTTATTCACAGCCATCTTTTTTGCTTTCTTTATCTGCTTCTGAACTTTGCCTGTGTTCCATTCCTCCCTTCAGACTGTGTCATAATTCACATTACCCAATAGTTCCATCCATTCAGCTTGGTGCCTTGGGATACCCCTAGGTCAGTGAATGGCGCTGCGCCTGGCTGGAGAGGGGGTTGCTAGGTGGCTGTTTGTGAGCATGGTCACCTCATGGCTGCTGTGTTGCGCTACTGTGACAGCGTAACACAGCCATTCACCCCTGAGGCTGTGCTCAGCTCTTTGGGAGCCCGCTCGCAAGAGAGCAGCAGGCCGGCAACCCCAAAACAATAAGCCCTCCTCTGATAATAAGGCCCAAGGCATATTTTGGGGGTCAAAAGAAAATAAGACCCTGTCCTATTTTTGGGGAAACATGTTATATTTTGTCAGTATATGATTGATAAATTTTTCTCAAACTTTTTCATTCACTTATGAAGTTAATGGCAGTATTTGTATCCTATTCAATCATATTTGGAGATGAGACAATTGTAGAAGAAAGATTAAATGTGGGATAAGAAACCAAGTTTTCTGCTTTTCAAATTCCTGGATGTTCCCATTCTAGTTTCATCCCTTTCTGGAGAAGAATGAATTTATCAATATTTCTGACAGAAAACTGTACTTGGACCGAAATGGAGAGATAACAGCAGATATGAACATTATCAGCTTCTTAGTTCTCCCCAAGGAGGATCCCAGTCCAATGTGTCTGGCGTATTTTCAAAGACAGAATTTTATTATCGACTTTCATGCTCATTCACGGCTAAAGTTGCTCAATAAGGTGAGAGAAATTTTGGTGTCTTTTCTCTGTTTCCCAAAGCCTGATGTCCCATTTCAAGGGGGCAAAGCCTATAGTCTCCAAGGTGCTTGGCCTTCCATGCCAGTTGGTGTCATCTAATAGAAGTTCTTCAACAGATGAGACCTAAGTGGAGGGGCTTTGCCATGTTTTATGGAAACCTTTCAAGATCTTACTGGTCAAAGGTTTCTTTCTTTTTCATTGAGGTTCGGGTGCGCTCCTGCGTGACACTTCTGCGCATGCGCAGAAGTGTCTGGGCAGGTGGGTAGAGGCTCCCGCTGCTACTACTACCAGTTGGGCAGGACCAGGCCAAACCAGGAATAACCCAGCACTGAAATATATCATCATACATAAATCTTTTTTCAATTCCATTCCTCCAGACTTTATTAAATAGAAAAGTGCTTTATTGCAATATTAAATTACTAAAGCAAAAGGGAGGAACTAAATGAAGAATCGGAAAGTTGTTATACCTCCTGCATCTGTTTAGAAGGAATCAGAGGTTTCATATTTACCTCAGTGAAGACCAAGGCTACTTGTCTCCATCCATTTCTCCCTCCATTTTTCATGGACGGAGAGTCCTAACATCTTTTCTTTGGCATTCCTTTTCTTCTGCTCAGCCCCTGCCTCAGTCCAAATGTGTGAAAAGTTGTCGTCCAGGATTTGTCAAGAGGGCTCGAGAAGGAGAGCCAGTTTGCTGCTACGACTGCGTTCCTTGTCCACAGGGGACCTTCTCCACTCAGAAAGGTGGGTCACACTGAAGAAAATGGGAGACTTTGTGGAACTGGATCCACCCAGAAGATTTCAATGAAAGTACAAGTTAAAAGACAGATTGAAGCTCACCTGTTTTGTTATTTTTAACCTGCACAATTTCTTATCTAAAAGGAAGTAAATAAAGAAGACTTTGAAGGAGGGGCTAGGAAGAGATGGGAGGAGTGGGGCAGACTGGGCATATTTTACTAACAGCAGAGGAAACAACTCTTCTGCTCTTTCATCTGGATATGTGCTTGCTAAGTTTACTTTTCTAGGAACACTTGGGTTCTTTGAAACTTGATGAATTGTTTTAGGCCCACCTTGAAGGTCTTTTAATCCTACCTCCTGCTCAAGCAGGAGACTCTATACCATTTCAGACAACTGACTGTCCAGGATACAATCAAGTTCATGGGAGGTACTAATACCATTCTATAATACCACCCTGTAAAGCCTTAGTAAAACCACACCTAGGATACTGTATCCAGTTTTTTTTCACCATACTATAAAAAAGATGTTGAGACTCTAAAAAAGTGCAGAGAAGAGCAACCAGAAGAATTATGGGACTGAAGATTAAAACATATCGTGTTTTCACAAAAATAACACAGGGTCTTATTTTCTTTTAACCCCCGAAATAAACACTTGGCCTTATTTTCGGGGAGGTCTTATTATTTTTGAGGTACAGGAGGTGGTGAGCATGGTCACCTCAAGGTGGCTGCTGCGTTTAATATTTTTGGGGAGGGCTTATTTTCACAGAAGGGTTTATTTTAGCATATGCGCTCAAAAGCCCGATTGGGCTTATTATCTGGGGAGATCTTATTTTGGGGGAAACAGTGTATGAAGAATGGTTACAGGAATGGGGCATGGCTACTGAAGAGAAGGACCAGGGGAGACATGAGAGCATCTTCCAATATTTGAGGGGCTGCCACAGAGAGGAGTGGTCAAGCTATTTTCCAAGGCACCTGAAGGGCAGACAAGGAATAATGGATGGAAACTCACCAAGGAAAGATTCAACCTAGAAATAAGGAGGAACTTTCTGACAGTGAGAACAATCAACCAATGGAACAGCTTGACTTCAGAAGTTGTGGGAGCTTCATCACTTGAGACTTTCAAGAAGAGAGTGGACTGCCATTTGGCAGAAATGGTGTACGGTCTACTGCTTGAGCCGGGGGTTGGACCAGATGACCTATAAGGTCCCTTCCAACTGTTAATCTGTTAAATCTGTCTCTTAAAAATGTCCAGTGTTGAAGAACCAAAAACTTCTGGAGGGCAGCTGTTCCACTGGTTAATTGTTTTGACTGTTAGGAAGTTTCTCCTTAATTCCAGGTTGCTTCCAGATGTTACAGGATACTGTATTCTCCAAGTCCAGCATAGTAACTGCCATGTGGCAATATGTTTGCCTAAAAAGATTATATGATTCATTATTAACTTCTAATAATGTAGCTTCCTATGAAGATTCTACATATTACACAGGAAATAATTAACATCCTAGAACTTCCTTCAACTTCATATACCTATCTACATTTAAAAAAAAATTATATCCTTCTTATGTTCTTTTTAATGAAATCATTAAGAAATACTTCTTAGGAAATGCCTGTGGCATCAGCTGTTATCCAAAGAAGGTATTCCTTGTAAGATGAAAGGACAGAATATTAAAGAATGTTGCTTTTTCATTTTCTCAGATACAAAAAAATGCACCAAGTGTCCGGATGATAAATATCCAAATGACAAACGAGTCCAGTGTATCCCCAAACTTGTAAACTTCATGTCTTATGAAGAACATCTAGCCATCATCCTGGTCACTTTTGCCCTACTCTTGTTCCTAACTACAGTCCTTGTTTTAATTATCTTCATTAAATACCGAGAAACTCCCCTTGTCAAAGCCAACAACCGGGACCTCTCCTACATCCTCCTGGTCTCCCTCCTGCTTTGCTTCTTGTCTCCTTCTCTCTTCATTGGTCAACCAAGGAAAGCCACCTGCCTTCTTCGACAAACGGTCTTCAGCATTATCTTCTCAGTTGCTGTTTCTTCTCTCTTGGCCAAAACCATCACGGTGGTCCTGGCTTTCCTGGCCACAAAACCAGGAAACCGAGTGAAAAGATGGTTGGGGAAGAGCTTGGCCAACTCCATCATCCTTTCTTCTTCTGCTGTCCAAATTATCATCTGCTCCATCTGGCTGGGAGTTTCTCCCCCCTTCCCTGACTCTGACCTCCACTCCCAGCCTGGAGAGATCATCCTGCAATGCAACGAAGGGGCCGTTGTCATGTTCTACGTCACCCTCAGCTACATGGGCTTCCTGGCTGCCATCTGCTTCATGGTGGCTTTCCTGGCCAGGAATCTGCCTGGGGCCTTCAACGAAGCCAAGCTGATCACCTTCAGCATGCTGGTCTTCTGCAGCGTCTGGGTGACTTTTGTGCCCACCTACCTGAGCACCAAAGGGAAATACATGGTGGCTGTTCAGGTCTTCTCCATCCTGGCCTCCAGTGCTGGTCTGCTGGGCTGCATCTTCATCCCCAAGTGCTACATTATCCTTCTGAGGCAAGACCTGAACACAAAGGAGCATCTCACAGCCAGAACAAATGTAAAAATATGAAATATAACATCATTATGATAGTGGAAGAATTATTAAGGTTTCTTTTATTTGAAAGGAAATATTCTTTACATTTAGTATGTGAGAGTCATAGAAAATCATATCTATATGTTTCAAAATGGGAAATTGTTGAATGAGTGGAATTCTTGTAGCTCCCTTGTTGGAAATAAATCCTTACAAAAACTTGGATCAGTAAGAGAAGACTTTTATTAACAAAAATAAAAGAAAACAAAAGGCAGTTTGCAAAGTGTGGTGAGCTTGAGCAAGATTTCAACAGTGAGTTCTAGGCCCAAGGAACAAACCCCGAAATTCAAAAATAAGAGTTTTTATACCCAATTCCTAGCACGATACCCCATTCCCCCCCCCCTTTGGTCCCATTGGATAGGTCCTTCGGTGATTACAACTAATCCGAGGCGCCTATTAAGAATACATTAACCCTCTTCCCGCCCCTTCCGGCCTATCTGCAGTTGTAGTTTTAATCCACAGCTAATCCCCAACTGTCAGCGGCTTTTATTTTTGAGTTTTAGTGCTCCCTACAAGTCTATCCTTTCTATTCTTTATTCATGTTCAAAAATAAAACTTACTTATTAAAAGGTTCCAAACGCTCCCTAATTTCTTCAGCATTTTCATATTTCATAATTGCAGAATGTTCAGTTACCTCTGTTAACATCATCATTTGCTTATCTCTATTAGTTGCACTTATCTTTCCTTTCACAGTGTTGTGCACAATACTTCTTATTAGAGAAATGAGACACGGTAGGCACATCAGTCTGAGGAATACCATGCCTACCAGAAATAGGGCCTGTTTCCAATTTCTGAAGATTCCCCCTAAAAATCCTTCATCATCCAAGATTCCAGTCCAAGTTTGTACAGGAACGTGGGAAATCTTTCTCATCCGATGTGTTATCTGTCTGATTACTTCTCCAGTATCATCAATCTGTAAGCAACGATTTGTTAAATTAAATTTTCCCACACACTCTTTCTTCGGGTAACAAATATCAAACCCCTTGTTTTCCCCCCGTCTGCCATCCTACACAACTCCACCATTTACATCTCACTACACTCATTTGACAAGAATCAGGTGCACACAGATATTTCTCATTACTAGTGTAGGATTGGATCCATCCAATGTTTCCACATCTACCTACGGCTGCATAAGTATTTGCTGCTTTACAAACGTTAAAAGATTACTGTAAAGGCTCCATTTACATTATGAGCCCATTCAGACTGTCCTAAGACTAATTGATTACTCTTTCCTCCATTTCTTACTCTAAGTGCCCATTGCTGGGGGTCTTTCCTTGGATCATAACAGAAAGTTTCAATTCCATGTTTGCACATCGAGTACTGAGTTCCATTGTAACTGCATGGAGTACTAGTCCCACCGCATTCCCGAGCAGTATGTTATTTCAGGGTTTTAGTAACTCTATTACCCGTCTTTGTGGTGCTGATACATTCCTCACATCCCACTGTTTTTAAAGCTCTTTTCTGTCTTCTCTTTTTTTGGTAATTTTTTATTTATTTTTGATTAAACTGACAAACACAACACAGAAAAACCACCACAGAATCCTCTTTTGTTACATATTGTAGAAAGTGTGTCAATTGGTTACAAAAAAGCTTTCGTGCATCTCTTCCACAGTCATTACTTACAATTCATGTCAAATTATATATTTTAAGTCAAACATCTTTATATATCTTACTATCATCATACCTCAATTTTCATTTGACTATAATTGCTTTTACATCCTTTTGCATAAAATATTCCAAAGTTAAAAACACCACATAATGACATTTCGTTAGCTATTTCTAATATCATCCAATAACATTACACCTTTATGACATGTTCTAAATAAGAATTAATTATATTTGATAACAAAATTTCTAAACCACTTTTCTGCGAGATCGCACTGGTGTTGGGGTCCTTGACACCTGCAAGGACCGGGGGGAGGCTTGCTTCTCCAGGGACCCTCGCGAGGGTGCGTGCCGCAGCACGGGACACCCGACTCAAGAACGACTCGACACCATGAAGTCCTCGAGGTGAGTGCACACGGATTGCTCCGTCCGACCTCTTTTATTAGAAAGCTTACACAAAGAAGTAACATTCTATTGGTCAGAGAGTCAAGCATAAGCATAGATAACTACTGCCACATATACAGAAACATGATACTACACACAGCTTGTTCATGGTCATATGATTTACAGGAAATCTTGTAAATGTTCAGGAATAGAAACTTATAGAAGAACGAAACTTATCTTGTACTTGGGCCTAGCTTCAATCCAGGCCAGTGATTGCTACATTTCCTCTGTTTTTATTTTCTTGAAGCAATTCAAAACCAGGGGCTTTCGATGCCTCCAGAGTGCAGGTCTGAGGTAGCAGGCTGAGACCCTTCGGTTCCAACCTACCACTCTCACCAAACACCTCTTTGGCATCCAGTTCCCCCTCTAAGTCGCTTTCATTATCAAAGAAATTTAAAAGCGGTTGTTTGACATCATCACCTGAATGTTTAACCACATGACTAAGAAATTGAACCGTCTTACGTGTTTCAGCAACATTATCATCCAAATTTTGTAAGCGATTCTTTAAAAATTTAAGCAATCTTCCCAGCACACATGGTCCTATTGTGCAAACAAGAAGGAGAAATATTACGGGGCCTATGATGGCAGAAAGTAAAGTAGTCAACCAAGGAGAAAGAGTAAACAAACCTTGATACCAACTATGTGTTGCTTGCCTTTCCCTTTCTCGTTCTTTAAGGCGTTTGCTCAATTCTGCCATAGAGTCAAGTACAATACCTGAGCTGTCTGTATAAAAGCAGCACTCTTCTTTTAGGGCAACACATAATCCCCCGCTTTTTAAAAACAAAAGATCTAACCCACGTCTGTTTTGCAAGACAACTTCAGAAAGAGAGGTCAAAGAGTCTTGGAGGGCCACAATGGATGTTTCTATGCACTGCAGGTCAGCATCAACATCAGTGCTAAGGCGGTGAATTTGCTGATCATTAACCACGAGACCAGCAATTCCAGTGGCAGCTCCTGCTGCCCCCAGGCCCAAAAGGACCGACAGAGTGAGTGCTGTAACGACCTCTCGTTTGGCTCTCAAAAAATAGTGGGCGGGGGCCATGATATCAATAAATTGAAAGTTGGAAAAAACAGGTATCTTAGGCAACAAATGGACCTGAATACAAAAGGAGCGTTGTTGTTGAAGAATGTCTCCTTGGACACAGGCAGTGGCTCCTGTAGAGCAAGCCCAAATGGAGCCATTGGTGGGAATAAAAAAATATCCTGTAAAATAATTGGAAAGATCAGCAGTGGGGTGGGAAGAAAACAAAGTCACCCAACCCCCATGAATATCAGATGACTGGACAGAAGAAGACATCCGAGATTTAGGCAAATAGATGGTACATTGATGAAAAATATCTGTAGGGGCATTAATACAATATTGTAAATAATTAGAGGGAACATAGCCTATGCAACAACCCTGACCAATAATAGAAGAAACAGTAATAGAAGAATTACTCCAGCGACAGGTGGTATCTGAAGTAGCATTCACAAAGGGGAAGGGTGAGCCAATGGCCTCATAAAATGGTGGTTGGGAAGAAAGGCACATCCAACACTCCGGATCAGCATTAGGAAAGGCATGACTGTTATTAAGAGCAGAATAGGAGGAAGAAATAAGAGACAGTAAAGGGTTTCCTGGCTTCCCTGATGGCTGCAAAAAGGAAGAAACGATATCCTTGTTGGGTCCTACTGGGGGAGATTTGACAGGAGTGATCTTAACCTGAAGGGTAAAAACATTACCATAATCCCCGTCGCCACTCCATTCCCTTCCTCCCCATTGTAACCCCCTCATCCACGTAGTCAGTGGCAAAGTCTGTCCAACCTGTGTAAAAGAAATGTTAAAAGGATTGTGTTTTTGAAAACAACAGTGCCAGTCGTTACAGGAGGGCAGGGTAGGTTTGCCCTTTGGACGTACAATAGAAACATAGTCATTCTTTTCAGGGGGATCCCAGTAAATGTCCCCAGTTGATACGCAGGACCAACTTCCGCAATAAGAATCAGCCATTCCGCCACATCGATTAAAGGTGGATGTCGACCGTGGTTTGGGGCAAAAATAAACATAAAGGTGGGATAGTTCTTTCGGGCTAACTCGACAAGAGGTTTTGTCCCGAAAAGCTATAGCTCCCACGGCCATTTCGGCGAAGTCAAATTGTAGGATTGGAAACCATGGCCAATTAGTACGATTGGAAATTGTAAAAAGTATGTGTCCTTGGAAGTCCTTTATAGTCCATGTGTAATTTTGTGGTCGGTGGTGGTTTTGAGAGTCTTTAAGTTCTCGCCGATAGCGGGATTGGAAAGGAACAGGAAACAAGGTACGATTGGGTTCTTTTGCCTGTCTGAGAAGCAATGACAACCTAGAGGATGTGGCGAAGCCCTTAACCATTTTTGTAATCTCGCATTGATAAATACCAAAGTCCGTTGTTTGAACCGAATTTATGGCTAGATGAGTTGCTCTAAAGGTGGAAATGATGGAGTATTTGGAGGAGTCCAATAGGTTTTGAGTGTTGTTAAAAAGCCACCTCCATATGGTGCCCCGCTTTTTCTTTGGAGACCTTTGAAAGCAAGTGAGAACCTGCAAAGTTAGTCCTAGAAATGCATTGTTGTGGTATCTCCAGGTTCTAATAAGAGTAGTAGTTTTAACAGGACGAGGCGATAAAAAGGGGGATGCTCTTCGTATTCTAGCAAAAAAGGGTGATAAAAATCCGGCTGGCCACTAGTTACGAAGAGCCGTGCGGGGGTCCCACAAGCAGGGAATGGGGGGACACAAACCATGACAACAGCCAATTATACGGACAAAAGATGATAAATGTCGTGTGGTGTGATTGCGATAAAAGGCATACCATTTAAGAAAAACAGGTGGCAAAGGAGGGGTATATAGTGAAAAGGTAGAATAAAGAAAAACAGTTTGGTTAAAATACTGCCCTTTATAAAATCCCAAGCAGGAATAAGAGCCTATTGTTAGTGGAGAAACAACAATATTGAGGCGCACCTCACAAGGGGAATAAAAATATAAAGGAAAAATTAGGTGGGAATGTTGCAAAGATATACCATTATGTTGCAAGTGATAATTACATACAAAAAGGGAATCATCAAAAAAGGAAAAATAAACAGAAACACCAGGGGGGGACAAAATGACATGAGGATAGGCCTGAAAATCAGCCAGAGAATAGGACGTCCAAGTGAAGATCATCAGGATTAACAGGATCATCCTTTTTGATATCAAGGTGGCAAGGCCGGACACAACGAGCGGGCACCCACAAGGTTCGATCCGATAATTGTATGGCAGCGTATCCTTTGCCCCACGTGATGAGCTTCGCAGGTCCTTTCCACGCCGGGTCCGGAAGTTGCCTATAATAAACAAGTGGACTAGAATCGGGAATAGGAGGTTTAGAAAAGTGACGGGAGGCAGCGGTTGAAGGGGGGGTGCCCGTCAAATTAAGAAAATTTAAAGTATATAGACACAGGTTAAGAATATTTTGTAACGCAGGGAGAGTCGGGGGGCTTGCGCCTTTGGACCCCAAATATCGGTCTAAAGCATTTTTCAATGTTTTGTTGTGTCGTTCAACAATCGTCTGACCTTTACTGTTGAACGGAATTCCAAATTTGTGTACAATAGACCACCTATGGAAAAATTCTCGAAAGGCAGAGCTGCTGTAGGCAGGACCATTGTCTGTTTTTAAAGTTTTTGGACATCCCAGCGTTACGAAAGACCGAATACAGTGATTAATAACATGTTTGGTATTTTTCCCCCTTTGCAAGGTGGCCATGAGGAATCCTGAGTACGTGTCCACGGAAACGTGGATGTACTTCCAGGGGGCAAAGGGGGAATACTGAGTTACATCCATTTGCCACGTTTCACAGGCTTGAGTGCCTCTTGGGTTGACACCCTGAGGAATAGATGGAGATTGAAGGCTGCAGGTAGGGCATTGTTGTAAAATAGCTGTGGCCTCTTGTATTGAAATGCCAAATTCCTTCATTAGGGCCTTTTTATTTTGATGAAAGTAAGTATGACTTTCCCCCGCTGTTAAGGGGGCTAGTTTATTTAGGGCCTGAATAGGGAGAAGCTTACATGCTTCATCGGCCATATGGTTACCTTCTGACAAGAAGCCAGGGAGGTGTTGATGGCTTCTAATATGGGCGATGTCGCCGTTGCTTCAGCAAATCTTGTAACTGCAAAAAAAGGTTCATTAAAGGGGGAGGGGTCGCAGGGGAGATATATGAGTCAAATATACATAAAGCTAGCTGTGCCACATAAAGACTGTCGGTAATGATATTAATGGGTTGGTTGGAAAAAAGTGTAAGTGCTAATATAAATGCAGCCAGCTCAGCTTGTTGGGCAGAGGGTTGGTGTGTGGTGAGGCGTTTGTGCCATTCTGAGCCTAATTGCCAAACACAAGATCCGACAGTTTTTGAGCCATCTGTAAAAACAGAAAGGCAATCCTTCAAAGGTTTGTTCACCAGAGGGGTGGTAAAGGTAATCGGAATGGTCTTGAATAAGGCAAGTCTATGATCAGGGGGCAGGTGAAAGGAAAGGATCCCATTCCATCCCTCCAATGCATCTTGCAATGCGTCTGAATTTTGAAAAAGAGGTTCCCATTCAGTTAGCTTGAAAGGTAAATAAAGTGTGTGTATGTCAAGTCCCATAAGGGCTTTTGTCCTCCTCCTGCCCCTTTCGATGAGCTGGGCCATTTGAGATGCTCGGGTGGTTAAGGAGCTTCTGGGAGTATGTGGGAGGTGAATCCATTCCAAAATGTGTAGTTGTTTTGAATCAGATATCTGAATAACAGCAGCAGTAAAAAGAACAGGTGTAGATATAAGTGCAAAGGAAAGAGGGTGGTTGGATAGCGCTCTATCCACCCATTTTTGCTGCAAGGCTAAATTAACTGCAGACAATGCAGCAAGCTGTGAATCAGTGAGCTGGATAGAGTCCGCTGGATGCTTGAGGCCCACCAATGCTTGAAGTAAGGGTGAAAGTACAGAAGTAGAAATGGAAAGGTAAGGACGTGCCCAATTAAGCGTACCCAAGCATTGCTGCAACTGTACCAAGGTGGCAGGTTGGGGAAGGGTTAAAAGCGGGATGGTAGGAGAGGCATTGGAAGCCAATACCTTGTGACCCAAATATTGTATGGGGTATTGTGATTGAATTTTCTCAGGTGCAACATGTAAACCGGACTGAGCAAGAAGAAAAGTAAGATAAGGGAAGGTTTTATTAACTGTACCTTTGGGTCCTTCAGCCGCAACCAAAATGTCATCCATGTAGTGATAAATTAAAAATCGTGGATACTTTTCCCTATATGGCTGAAGTACCTTGTCCACAAAATACTGGCATATGGTGGGGGAGTTTAACATCCCTTGCGGGAGAACCTTCCACTGATAACGTTTAGTGGGTCTTGAATTATTGAGCTCAGGTACAGTAAAGGCAAATAAAATTCTATCCTTAGGCATGAGAGGAATAGAAAAAAAACAATCTTTAAGATCAATGACCATCAAGTCATAACCCTGTGGGATCAAGTTTGGGTTCAGCAAGCCGCATTGAAGCGGTCCCATAGGTTGTAAAACAGCATTTATGCCCCGCAAGTCCTGTAGGAGGCGCCATTTGCCACTCTTTTTCCTTATAACGAAAATGGGGGTGTTATAAGGACTCGAAGATGGTTCAATGTGACCAGCAGCTAACTGTTGGTGGATAAGGTCGTGTAAGACATCTAATTTCTCCTTTGTCAATGGCCACTGATCAATCCAAACTGGGGTGGAAGACTTAAGAACAAGGGGGAGAGAAAAAGGAAACATAGCTAAGGGATATGCAAAGAAGCATGAAGTTGCGAGAGAAGATCCCTTCCCCACAAATTACAATGAAGTGGCAAAACGTAGGGTTTAAGATATGCAGTAGTAGAAGATTGCGGAGTAGAAGCGGCAAGCCACTGAGTGCTAACCTGGGCAGCCTGAGCTCCTCCAACTCCTTGGACAGAAAGAGTGTCTGCAAGTGGCCAGGAAGGGGGCCACTCCGAAGTTCGGATGACAGAAACGTTAGCTCCAGTGTCGATGAGACCGGAAAAGGAGCGGCCATTCAGCAGGACAGGAAGAGTAGGTTTGGAAAGTTGAACAGATTGCTGTAAGGCAAAAAGAGAGGGATCAGGAGAAGGTAAAAGGATAAGAGTAGCTATGATAGTATGAGCCGACAAGGTGAAACATCGATCGCCCATAGCGGCAAGAGAAAGATTGTGCAGGGAGGAGGAGTCATACAAAAAGGGAGCCGCAACCACACCTTCAATGGTGAGGGTGGAGTTAGGCATAAGAAGAGCAGGAAGCGAAGGCGGAATATGTTTCATTGTAGTGATTGTCAAAGGAAGAGTGAAAACAGAACCAGGATCATCATAGGTGATGTCTTCAGAAAGTTCTACCGGAAAAACTGCAAGATGAGAAAGAGAAATTTCAGGGTGGGTTAAAGCAGCCTTTGGTGTGGGGCTGGCTGCGCGCCCCTCAATCAGTTTTCCGACTGAGGGGGTGGAGGCGGATTAGAACGGCAGTGCGAAGCCCAATGAAAGCCCTTGCGGCAGCGCGGGCAAATTGTCTTAGGTTTACTCAGAGGCGCGGAAGGGGAAGGGGGCGGTCCCCGCGCGCTTCTCCACGGAGCACCCCCACCTCCTGGGGCGCGACACTGATTTTTAAAATGGACAGGTTTTCCGCAATTGAAACAGTTACCCCGCGAGGTGGTCATAGGAAAGGCATCGGAGACAGTAGCGGGGGTAGAAAGAGCAGAAAGTTGGGTAGCTAAAGCAGACATCTTGTGGGAAGTCGTTCCAACAATACGACATGCCTGAAGAAACTCAGGGAGAGTTACATTGGGTTTATGAGCAAGGGGTTGAAGAACAGCCTGACAGTCAGAGTTAGCATTTTCAAAAGCTAAGCGAAGGCAAATCTCATTGCGGGCAGCTACATTATCAATTTGCCGCTCAAGAGCGGTTTGCAAGCGAGAAATAAAGGAAGCATAGGACTCTCTTGGTTCCTGTACAATTTTTGTAAAGGTGGCCGTAGCCGAGGAACCTTCCTCATCTACTTTGGCAAGAGCAGCTAAGACATGAGTCCGAATAAAAGGAAAGGCAGCTCTATCAGACAGGGTCTGTTGTTGGATGGTGAGACGGGTGTTTTCACCCAACACATCGTCAGCAAAAACATTGACAGGGAGGGCGGCGGCATGAATAGCAGCACGAACAGAGGTTCTATAAGAAGAATCCCAAACCATATATTGAGACGGGGTCAAAATCATTTGAAAAAGGGACTGCCAATCGGCAAGAAGGAGGTCAGCATTACCGCCAGGAGGAATAGACCCCAAGATGCCCCTAACATAGCGAGATTGCAAGCCATATTGTGTGACAGCCTCTTTAAGACCTTTCAAAAGTTTGAGGGACAGAGGAGCATATTGGGGAGCAACGGGGGGAGCACTGGCAGGGGTGCCGGCGCCGGTGGCAGGACGCTGCCAAAAAACAGGAAAAGCAGAAACATCATCCAAAGAAAGAGACTCCGAAGGAACTTGTGAAAGGGCAGCCGCAACAAGAGGAGCGCGATGAGGGGCAGGCGGAGGGGAAGGCTGGGAAACAGGATGCGGTGTGGACAGAGGAGGAGGAGGATCGATATAAGGAGGCGGAGGGGACCGGGGGGGATCCTTAGAAAAAGAAGGAAAAACCTCATCCGGGGCGGTAGAATTAGGATATAGTGTGGTGAGAGCGGCCATTATAGCACGCCAAGTAATTAAAATATCCGGAGGAGCACAGGGATAATCGTGAAGATACTTTCCAAGGCGTTCCCAAGACGAACGTCGGAGGGTGCCTTTTGCCGGATAAGTCGGACACTGTTTTTCTAAGTACTGGAAAAAAATTTTTTAAAGAGGCTTTAGAAAGAGGATAAATAGTGGTCCCGTTAATTTTTTGCAAGCAATTTGCCTTCTTCACCAAGGTAAGAAGCTCGTCCCTATGTACTGACGAAACTTTGGAAAGTGAGGAGCCCATACTTACGATGATCAAGCCTTTGCCAGGTGCGTAAGACGGGGGTGAAGGCGACGCAGACCTAGACAGGAATCACGTCGGGGTCACCAGTTGTGAGGTTTCACTGGTGAGGGGGTCCTTGACACCTGCAAGGACCGGGGGGAGGCTTGCTTCTCCGGGGACCCTCGCGAGGGTGCGTGCCGCAGCACGGGGCACCTGACTCAAGAACGACTCGACACCATGAAGTCCTCGAGGTGAGTGCACACGGATTGCTCCGTCCGACCTCTTTTATTAGAAAGTTTACAGGTACACAAGGAAATAGCATTCTATTGGTCAGAAAGTCAAGCATAAGCATGAATAACTACTATCACGTATACAGAAACATGATACTACACACAGCTTGTTCATGGTCATATGATTTACAGGAAATCTTGTAAATGTTCAGGAATAGAAACTTATAGAAGAACGAAACTTATCTTCTACTTGGGCCTAGCTTCAATCCAGGCCAGTGATCGCTACACTTCTGAGCTAACCTGCTTGTCTTTCACTTCTACTTGAAGTTGGGGGGGGAGAAGAGAGAACCCCGAGATCCTGGACAGAAGCATCAGCTCCTCTCCGTAGTTTCCCAGGCATTTGGGAGGGGGCCACCACCAGGGTCCCCAGGCAGCCAGGCTGGGCTCACCCAGTTGAGGTGCCCTGGAAACAGGCAGGAGGTCCTGAGTCCAGACGAGGTTGGAAGCCCCAAAGTTGCCTTTGACCTCCTGGGAGCCTCTGGATGGAGCTTGGCGCTGGAAACTGGCCACCCTTCGGGTCTCTTGGTTGTCGTCCTTAAGCAGATCCTGGCAGTTTAAGGGAGATTGGGGGTCATCTTGCATCAGATAGACTCCCCTCCCCAATCTCTCCGGTCTCTTGCTGAGTCCAGACTGGGATGGAAACCCCAAAGTTCCCTTTGACCTCCTGGGAGCCTCTGGGTGGAGCTGGGTGCTGGGTTCTGTGGAAATTGCCCCCCTTAGGGTCTCTTGGTTGTCCTTATTAAGAAACATTTGGGGGAGGCTGAGTATCATCCTATTTCAGAGGTATGTTTTTAAGCTGTACATTTGCATTTTTGTTTAATTTGCTTGAATTAATAAAGCTTAAAATCTCTTTTTTCACTGACAAGAATAGAATGGAATGGAAAGGAACAGAATAGACAGTGTGGGAAGGGACCTTGGAGGTCCTCAAGACCAAACCCCTGCTCATGCTGGTGACGCTAAAGTATTTCAGGCAAATGCTTGTCCAATCTCGTATTGAAAACCTCCCTCAGTCCCTTCCACTGATGAAGTTTTTCATTGTCAGGACATTTCTCCTGGCTTCTTGGATCTCTTGTCACTGGGCTTCCATCCGTTTCTCCTTTTTCCTGCCTTCAGGGGCTCTGGAGGATGAATGGAGCCCCTCTTCTCCACGAGAGTCACTCAAGTATTGGGCGATGCTATCACGTCCCCGGCAGCCCTTCTCTTCCTTAGAGCGGACATTCCTGGTCCCTCCATCGACCCCCACCCCCTGATTCACCCTCCAGACCCCCCACCCGATTTCTTGCTCTTCTCTGCCCACTGAGGGAGTCGCCCTTGGAGACTGAGGCCGAGGGGTTTGGGGAGCTGAGAGAGGACACCCCAAAGCTGCGCTGACACTCCCATAAAGCCTGTTTCCAATTCAGAGCCCCCCCCCTTTGTTCTTTCGGGGGGGGGGGGGAGGAAGACTTGCCAGACGGAGTCCTGGAAGGGACGAAGCTTCCATCCGAGGGATCGAGCGACCCAATCAAGGACCATCGCACCCCATCCTCGGGCAACGTCGCCTCTCCGAACTGCCTGCAGCCCCCGGCGGACCCAGCGCGCTTCCGCCCCATCCCGGCGCAACGCAACCTGGAAGGGCGAGGAATCCGGGCGGCTTTCGTTGAGCCCATTTTTGGATCTCTGAGGCGCCGTGTGAGGCTCCCCCTCCGTGTAAAGGTCTCGTGTGCCCTCAATCCCCCCTTAGGCAGCCCGGCCGCCCACCCACCCGGGGCGCTTCTCCCCATGGCGCTTCTCCCCATGGCAGATTTGGGTGGCCACGCTCGCCCCGCCCGCTCACCTGCCCGCCGTGGGTCCCCAGGCCCCCCTCCTCTCCCGGCACACCACAGGCTCTTCAATGGGAGCCACGACCTGGCCCTGGAGGGAAGAGGCGCAGTCCGCCCGCGCACTCCGATCCTGCAGCCGCCTGGGAGGAATCCGCTCTTCTCTCGCCCGCTGCGCTCCTTCTGCCTGGCAGCCGCTCGCTGAGAAGCGAATGGAGGGAGGGGCGAGGGGAGCTGTGTCCAAGACCAGAAGCCCCCTTTCCCCCTTTGCTTCGGTGGGCGGCGGCTGGGCTGAGCCCCGGGGGCTCCCGACCCCCCTTTCCGATCTCAGGGTGGGGTTTATTGGGATGTTGCAGGTGGGGGAGGGGTGATTGGGAGAACTCGGCTCTTCTCTCCCACAACTGTAGGCAGCAACATCTGGAGAAGGAGGGGCTTGCTCTGCCTTGGGGGAGGATAGAAGGGATGGCAGCTGCCCAGATTTTTTTTTTGGGGGGGGGATTTCCGCCTTTTTTTCGAGTTGAGGTGGACCCGGTTCCTCCCCTTCAAACCTTCCGGCTCTGGGGATGTGCAGACGCCCCTTCAGTCCCCAGAGACCCTCCCTTCCTCGGTCAAACCTCTCTGGCTGGCCGTCCGATGGATCCCTTCCTCTTCAACTGCGACAGGGACCTCGGTCTGGCCGGGGATGATTGGCAGCTCCTGGGTATTTTGGGCTGGTTTTGAGCTGGACTGGCTTTGCTCCGCTGTGTAAGAGCTGCGTAAGGCAGGTGAGGAGGGAGGAAGAGTCCATGGACAGGAGAGACGGGAGGGGGGAGGGGGGATGAGAGGGAGGGAGGAAGGGAAATCAATGAATGCCCAGAAACCCAGAGAGCTGCACGGGATCCCTTCTGAATGCAGCCTTGGCATTGCTTTGATCTGGGAGGTTTTGAGCAGGTCAGGCTGAGTCTTCTTCGGTTATTTGTAGTTACAAATTCATCCAAAGACAAGCGAAGGTTCCCCTCTCCCTCCCCTCTTTCAAGCCCCCTTTCCCTTCCCTCCCCTTTCTCTCTTTCAATCCCCCTTTCCCTTCCCCTCCTTTTCAATCCCCCTTTCCCTTCCCCTCCCCTCCCTCTCTTTCAATCCCCCCTTCCCTCCACCTCCCCCCTCTCTTTCAATCCCCCTTTCCCTTCCCCTTCCTTTCTTTCAATCCCCCTTTCCTTCCCTTCCCTTCCCTCTCTTCCAATCCTCCTTTCCCTTCCCGTTTCTGGTCAACTCACAGAGACTTCATGCAAATTCCTAATTCTCCAGGATCGCCTGGATGAGGCCCTTGGACAGGAGATTAAAGAGAAATGCCATGTTTTCATTACTTATTTAGCTGAGAAAGGTGGACACTCAACCTAGTCTCAGACACCCACACGGATGGATGGATGGACGGACAAATAGTATGGAGCCTCCCCGCCCCCCTCTCCCCTCGCCCAAACATACAGCCATCGCGCCCGCCCCTTGCCTGTCCCCTTCCTTTGCACTTGGGGAACGTCGGAACAAGGCGCCCCAGCCACACACCAGCCACGCAACACACCAGCCACGCAACGCACCAGCCACGCAACGCACCAGCCACACAACACCTCCACTGACTTTGAAGTCCTTGCCCGTGCTGCCAAACCCCCCCCCCCCAGGTCGCCCCTTAGATCTCCCACCTGCGGAGGCCCCCCCCGCCTTTTCTCAACCCCTCCCCTTTCCGGTCTAGAACAACAGCCTTTCTTTTAACCGCCTCACCAAAAGCACAAACTTCTCCGATCACGGCGGGAGGTTCCCCCTCTCCCCCACCTGCATCTGAGGGGGGCCCTCTCTTCCCGCAAGGCGGACGAAGCCTCACTGGCCCAGATGTTGCCCTCTGTAGTTTGGGGGGCGAAGAGGGGCTGAGCTTCCCCCACCACCCGTGGTAACTACCTCACAAACACCATTATAGTTTGGCGGGGGGGGGGGTCTGGGAGCTAAGGGGCCTCAGCGCAGCCGCTGACAAAGGCAGAAAGGGGGCTTTTCAGGGGGTGATGCCCCTCGGCTGCCCCTCCACGGGCTTCTGGGCAGACAGCTGCCAGGCAGCAGGACCGCCGCGGTAGAAGTGCCGGGTCGGAGGAAGAGCGGGGAAGCAACTAAACGGAACGGGAGGGACAAAGACCCCTTATTTGGATGCAGGTAAAAAAACGGGTTTGATACCTCCACCCCCCCCCCAGGACCGAGAGAAGATTAGGTTCCTTCCCGCCCCCTCCCTCTTCCAGGAGCCTCCAACTTTGCAGCAGCTGCTGCTGCTGCTGCTCCTCGCCTCTACTGCCCCGGGTGTGGAGCCGGGCGCCGTTTCTCCCCCGCTCGACGGCTGCAACCTCGGAGAGAGAGAACCCCTCGCCGGAGCCACGCGGTGGCCGATCTGCTCCTCCCAGACCGGCTTTCCCGCCGCCCCCTCCTGCAGCGGCCGCCTGCCTTGCAGAGTCTGCGGGGGTTCCGAGATAAGCTCCCCCTGCAGCCCCCTCGGGGTCCCGCGTGGGCTCAGTGCCCCAGAGGCCTCCTGCGGGACCTCCGGCCGCTCGCTCTCCCGCTCTGCGATCCGGGAGCCACGCTCGTCCCCCGCGGGACCTCCGGCCGCTCGCTCGCCCGCCTGCCCCGCTCTTCTCCGGTCCTCTGCGCTCCGACCGGCTCCCTGGCGTGGCTCCCGGCAAGCCCCGAGGAGGCTTCTGCGGGGACGAGGCGGCCGGAGGGGAGGGGGCTCAGGCAAACCGCCTGATTGGGCTGGCGCTACCCGACCTGGGCATGAGGGAGCGGGGCAGAAAAGGGGCTTGAGTGACAGCTGTCTGTTTGGGCGAGGAGGGAGGGGAGGTGGGAGGAGCAGCGGCAAAAGAGCCTTTTGTGTTGCTGAAGGCGAGGGGGGCCAAGGAATGCCCGGGGTGGGTGCAGAGAACCAAAGGCAGCCCAGGGACTTTGTTCCACTCACGAAAGTTTTAAAACCAGCTTTAAAATAAAAGCCAAATGGGCGACTTTGAGACAGGAGATTGTGAGTTCCAGTTCTGCCTTAGTCGTGAAAGCCAGCTGGCTGAGTTTGGGCCAAAGTCCAGGAGACTCTGAATTCTAATCCTCCCATAGGCATGCAAACTTCCTGGGGGACTTTGGGCCAATCACCAAGAGACTCTTGAGTTCAAATCCCGCCTTAGTCCTTTTTGATTGTGAAACTTGGAAGTGTTTTCTCAGATTATGGGATGTGGAGAACTGGGATTCCATTCACAATTAGGAGCCATTCTGATACCTAAATATTGATTCCTAAATGATCAGAAAACTCTGTGATTGGAAAGCAGAGCAGCTTCCCTGGGTGCCTCTTTCTAGAAACCTCAAAGTTACCCCCCCCCCCCAGCTCCTCTCACCCCCATTTTCCCTCTTCTTGGACCTGCAGCATTGAAGGTTTGTGACCTGGTCAATGATGCGGCTGCCTTTAGATTCCTTCAACCTCCTCCTGGGGAGAGTCTCAAGGTCCCCTTTCTCTGGACATCTTCTCCAGTCCTTCACAGACAAGACAAGCTTGGAAGAGGAGCAGAGAAAATGCTTTAGGTAGAAATTGTAGAGTGGGAAATTAAAGGGTCTGAATATCGTTATATGTTGATATTTTATTTCTCTGGATGACAAAAGAAAAAAAAATACAATGACAATTTCTTAAAGAAAGATACCTAAACAACAAAAACAACCCCCACTGAAATCCCAGACAGCCGTTGTGGTCAACGCCTTCTGTGTAGTGGGTGTTATCAGCACATCAAGAAGGGACCATATAATAGTAGTGAATATAGGTCTCCAGAGTTGAGAGTAGATCCAACCTACATCCCAGCCATTCTGCCCCCCCCCCCAAGCTTCTCCTGAAGAGAATCACAAACACAGACGCTGTCAGTAGGAAAAGTTACTCAAATGGATTCTTAAAAGGGGTCAATTGTTTATTGGCAATTGCTGAACAGCAAATTCCTCTGAATTTCAAATCTTTCTTAACAAGATTTATTGAGATGAAAGGGAAGGGATTTACCGTACATGAATTACAGACATTCAACCATTTCTCATTGAAAAATGTAGATATGATTTCTTTGATTCCTGCACACTATCTAAGTTGAAATAATGTCTTTTTTTGAAATAAAAGGAAATTTTACATTTTTAAAAATATCATGGTGTTATGTCTCATGTTTTTACATTTGTTCTGGCTGTGAGATGCTCCTTTGTGTTCAGGTCTGGCCTCAGAAGGATAATGTAGCACTTGGGGATGAAGATGCAGCCCAGCAGACCAGCACTGGAGGCCAGGATGGAGAAGACCTGAACAGCCACCATGTATTTCCCTTTGGTGCTCAGGTAGGTGGGCACAAAAGTCACCCAGACACTGCAGAAGACCAGCATGCTGAAGGTGATCAGCTTGGCTTCGTTGAAGGCCCCAGGCAGATTCCTGGCCAGGAAAGCCACCGTGAAGCAGATGGCAGCCAGGAAGCCCATGTAGCTGAGGGTGACGTAGAACATGACAACTGCCCCTTCGTTGCATTGCAGGATGATCTCTCCAGGCTGGGAGTGGAGGTCAGAGTCAGGGAAGGGGGGAGAAACTCCCAGCCAGGTGGAACAGATGATAATTTGGAGAGCAGAAGAAGAAAGGATGATGGAGTTGGCCAAGCTCTTCCCCAACCATCTCTTTGCTCGGTTTCCTGGTTTTGTGGCCAGGAAAGCCAGCACCACTGTTATGGTTTTGGCCAAGAGAGAAGAAATGGCAACTGAGAAGATGATGCTGAAAACCATTTGTCGGAGAAGGCAGGTGGCTTTCCTTGGTTGACCAATGAAGAGAGAAGGAGACAAGAAGCAAAGCAGGAGGGAGACCAGGAGGATGTAGGAGAGGTCCCGGTTGTTGGCTTTGACAAGGGGAGTTTCTCGGTATTTAATGAAGATGATTAAAACAAGGCCTGTGGTTAGGAACAAGAGTAGAGTAAAAGAGACCAGGATGATGCCCAGAAGTTCTTCATAAGACAGGAAGGTTATAACTTTGGGGATACATTGGACTCTGTCCTCATTTGGATATTTATCATCTGGACATTCAGTGCATTTTTTTGTATCTGGGAAAACATAAAAAGAATATATTTTTCTAAAAATAGCTATGTATATAAATATGTATATGAATATTTATAGCTGTGTCTATAAAATTGGAGGAAGTCCTAGGATGTTAATTATTTCATCTGTCACATGCAAAATCTTCACAGGAACCTACATTATTTAGAGGTAGAGAGTGAATCAAATAAACTTTCTTGGCAGAATTCCTGAGTCTTTCTACACGGCACTTCTTAGTATACTGGACGTGAAGGATACCTTCAGTATGTTGTAATATCTAGTCAGCTGGCAGAATATTCATGTAATGAGGTTCCTTCATAACTGTCCATACCACCATTCCACAAAGAAGAAGAAGAAAAGGAAAAACACAATAAGTAGAAAGTGATGGATAGGAGTTACAAAGTAGGAGATATAAGAAACATAATACCCAAGACTCATAAAGGACTCAAATGCCTGTACATGAACACTCAGAGTTTAGGGAACAAACAGGGTGAACTTTAAGTACCAGTACATGAAGGTAGGTATGATATAGTTGCCATTACTGAAACATGGAGAGGAAACTCATGACTGGAAAGTACTGGTGGAAGGATACAAACTATTCAGAAGAAACAGGCCTGATAAAAGAGGAGGTGGAGTTGCATTAGATATAAAAGATCATTACATCTCTACAAAAAAAGTCCCCCATAAAACCAGGGTATGAAAATCTCCTAGAATCCATATGAGTCAATATAAACGGGAAAAGAATGACATTGCTATAGGCGTATAATTCAGGCCACCCAACCAAGCAGAAGAAATAGATGAACTTTTTGCTAAACAACTAACAAATGTATGTAGGAAACACACCACAGTAGTAATAGGAGACTTTAACTACCCTGATATCAACTGGCAGATCAAACAGACTTCTAACCACCTAGCTGACAACTTTGCCATCTAAATGACAGAGGAGGGAACTAGGGGAAAAGCTATAATAGACCCAATTCTCACTAATAGAAAAGGAGTGATAGAGGGATGGAACTTTGGGTGAGAGTGACTACATCATATTGGAATTCAGGATAATGAAAACACAAGCAATAGGACATAATCCAGCCAGTGTCTTACATTTTAAAAGAGCTGATTTTAACAAACTCAGAGAGAGACCCTTAAAAAATTCCATGGATAAAAATCTTAAAGGGGAAAACAACTCAAGAAGCATGGGAAATTCTGAAAAATATGATCATAAAAGCCCAGTCCCGCACAATACCATTGAGAAAGAAAAACAAGAAATTTACGAAGAAACCAGCATGGTTGCGCAAAGATCTTCTATGTAAACTGAAAGAAAAAAAGGACCAAGACAAAAAAATAGAAAGAAGGACACATAACTAAGACAGAATATCAACAGACCGAATCTGAAAAGAAGTAGTCAGCAAAGGCTCAGAATGAACAAGAAGCAAGCTACCTGGAACTAAGGAGAAATTTCCTTAGAGTTAGAAAAATTATTCAGTGGAATGATTTGGCTCCAGAAGTTGTAAATGCTCCAACACTGGAAGTTTTTAAGAAGAGATTGGACAACCATTTATCTGAAATGGTATAGGGCAGCGATGGCGAACCTTTTTTAGAATTAGAATTTGAATTTGAATTTATTATTATTAGCCGCTCCCTTTCCAAGCAGGACTCGGGGCGGCGTACAATAAGACATATATAAACATACATATATACAGAGACATACATGCTCACATATTTGGCTCACATGGCATAAGTGGGGGGAGCGCAGGGGGGGTCGTGTGTGGGGGGCCACACCCATAATGCAATGCGCGACCCCCAGTGTGCATGCGTGCACTACAGGTGCTCCCCCCATTTTTTTGCATGCTTTTTTCGGCCTCCCCAGGCTCCAGAGGCTTTATAGGAGCCTGAGGAGCGCAAAAACGGCCTCCTCCGCCCCCCGGAAGCCCTCTGGAGACTTCAGGGACCTTCAGGAGGCTTCCCTGAAGCCTTCGGAGCAGTCAAAATGACCATCTGAGCAAACTGGACTTCTGGTTTGCTTGGAGGGCCGTTTTTTTGCGCTCAGGAGGCTTCAGGGAAGCTCATGAAGCCTCCGGAGGGCTTGTGGGGGGGGGGCAGGGGAGGCTCTTTTCGCCCTCCTCATGCTCCTATACAGCCTCTGGAGTCTGGGGAGGGCAAAAAATGGCTTTAAAAAAGGGGGAACTCAGCTGGCCAGCGCGCGCATGCGTGTTGGCCAGCGACAGGGCAGTGCCTCGCGTGTCCTGACAAATGGCTCTGCGTGCCACCTGTGGCATGAGTGCCATAGGTTCGCCATCACTGGTATAGGGTTTCCTGCCTGAGCAGGAGGCTGGACTGGAAGACCTCCAAGGTCCTTTCCAATTCTGTTATTCTATTATTTAGACATGAAATCTGGATGGGTAACTTTGGCCAGTCGATCTCTCTGAACTCAACCCACCTCACAGGATTCTTGCGGTAGGAGGATGAAGAAGTATTGTGTGTGTTCACTGCCTTGAGTTATTTAAGAGTAATAAAGTGTGGGTTGGAAACAAATAAATATTTTAATGTTAACCCCACATTGATACACTAATAAGAATTTGTTTGTTTAAAGAAATTATAGATTCTCTGATTATGTCCTAACTTAGTCAATGAAGAGATTATCAGAGGGTTTTTTTTTTAGCAAAGTGTTTAAACTCTAAGAGCCATTTTCCTCAGTGTGACCCACCTTCCTGAGTGGAGAAGGTCCCCTCCGGACAAGGAACGCAGTCATAGCAGCAAACTGGCTCTCCTTCTCGAGCCCTCTTGACAAATCCAGGACGACAACTTTCCACACAGTTGGACTCAGGCAGGGACTGAGCAGAAAAATATAGGAATGCCAGAGAAAATGTGTTAATAGTCAACATCCATGGAAAATAGAGATGGACATAAACATTAGCCAAGTAGCGTCTGGTCTTCACTTAGGTAAATGTAAAATCTCTGACTAGTTCCCAATAGTTGAAGGAGATACAATACTGGCAGATTCTTCCTTTAGTTTTCTGCCTTTTGCTTTTGGCATCTCACTTTACAAAAAAAGGGCTTTTCTATTTAATAAATTCTGGAGGAATGGAATTGAGAAAAAATTCATTATTCAGTGACAACTGGTGGTTCCTCCTCATATCCCTATTCACATGGATTCCTCCATCCTTCATATACCCACCATTTTAAAACATGATGATCTAGTCATATTAAACTTTAGAATTTCAGGTTTAGTAAAATTTTAGTGTATCGGATTTATGACACCAGCTATAGAACATAATCCAACCAGTGTCTAAGATTTTAAAACAGCCTATTTCAACAAACTTAGAGACAGCTTGGGAAGGATTCCATGGATGAAAATCTTAAGGGGAAAATTAATTGAAGAAGCTTAGGAAACTGAAAAATACAATCGTAGAAGCCCAGTCCAGCACAATATCACTGAAAAAGAAAAATAAGAAATCCAAGAAGGAACCAGAATAAATGCACAATGAACTCTCTGATAAACCAAAAGACAAAAGGTATAATAAATGGAAAACGGGACACATAACTAACACAGAATACCAGCAGATAGCCCAAATCTGCAAAGAGGAAGTCAGGGCAGCGAAGGTTTAGAATGAACTAAGACTTGCAAAAAAAGGTCAAAAATAATTTTAAAAAATAGTTTTTTTCAAACATATAAAAAACAAGAAAAAAGTCAAGGAAACAGTCAGTCCACAAATGGGAGAAGATGGCAAGGAAGTGACAGTCAGCAGGGAGAAAGCAGAACTGCTTAATTCTTTCTTTGCATCTGTTTTCACACAAAAAGAAAAAAATAGCCCAACTTACCAAAGACAGAACTATAAATGACAGACTAGGAATTCAAATTAAAATAGGCAAGAAAATGGTAAGAGAACACCTGTCCTCTCTAGACGAGTTCAAATCCTCGGGACCTGACAGACTATATCCCAGTCTTCTGAAGGAGCTGGCAGACATGATTTCAAAAACATATCTTTCAAAAATCCTGAAGCACCAAGGGACTGCCAGAGCAGGGGTCTGCAACTTAAACACTCAAAGAGGCATTTGGACGCATTTCCCACAGAAAAGAAAACACCGGGAGCCACAAAGGTCCTAAGCAGAAGCCCCCCATTCAATCCAGGAGCTGACTGGAAGTCCGGTTCCCCCACCTTAGAATCTCTGCCTAGCACGGCATCCTTTTTCCTCTACCCGTCCTAACCAAAAGTCCTATCTATTGTTGAGCTGACCGGAAAACCCAGTCCTTGCCATAGAGTCTCCTCCTGGTGCACCATGGTTCCCCACCCCCTGCCTGAAACTGCCTGAAAAAGAGCTGATGTAGTTCCCATCTTTTTTAAAAAAGGCGGGGGAAAACAGATCCAAGAAAGTACAGACCAATCAGTCTGACATCAATACCGTATCTAAAAAAAGTAGACAATGGTAGACAATCCCTTAAATATGAACCAGCAGTGTGCAGCAGCAACCCAAAAAAGCCAATGCAATCCTAGGCTGCCTTAACAGAGGGATAGATCAAGTAAATTATTCGTACTGCTTTATAAGGTCTTGATAAGACCACAGTTGTAATATTGCATCCAGTTTTGGTTGCCACCATATAAAAAAGATGTCGAGACTCTGGAAAGAGTGCAGAGAAGAGCAACCAAGATGATTAGGGGGCTGGAGGCTAAAACATATAAAGAACGGTTGCAGGAATTGGGTATATCTAGTCTAGTAAAAAGGACTAGGGGTGAAATGATAGCACTGTTTCAATACCACCCCAACGAGGCCGTCGAAATGATGTCCCGGTGCTTGGAAGCCGTTCGGGTCTGGATGGGGGACAACAGACTCAGACTCAACCCCTCCAAGACTGAGTGGCTGTGGCTTCCGGCGCCCCGGTTCAACCAGTGGATTCCATCGCTGGCCATAGGGGGCGAACAACTGCCCCCTGTGGAACGGGCGCGCAATTTGGGCGTCCTCCTTGATGCCCGGCTGTCGATGGATGACCATGTGGCAGCCGTGGCAAGGGGGGCGTTCCACCAGGTTCGCCTGGTGCGCCAATTGCGCCCCCTATTGGATCGGGACGCCTTACGCACGGTCACTCATGCGCTGGTGACGTCTCGCCTGGACTACTGCAATGCTCTCTACATGGTGCTCCCCTTGAGATGCACCCGAAGACTACAGCTAGTTCAGAATGCGGCCGCGCGGGCCATCATGGGAGGGACAAGATACTCCCATATAACACCACTCCTGCGCGAGCTGCACTGGCTGCCTGTGGTTTTTCGGGTGCGTTTCAAGGTGTTGGTTACTATCTTCAAAGCGCTCCATGGCACGGGACCTAGTTACCTGCGGGATCGCATCTCACCTCATACATCCCTGCGACCAATCCGCTCTCACAGGGAGGGACTCCTCCGGGTGCCGTCCACTAAGCAGTGTCAACGGGCGGCGCCCAGGAACAGAGCCTTCTCTGTGATGGGCCCAACCCTCTGGAATGACCTCCCCCCCGATATTAGAACTACCACAGACCTCCGCTCCTTCCGACAGAAGCTTAAGACCCACCTGTTCCAGTTAGCTGGCTTAACCGATTCATAATCCCATTTACCTCCTGGCAAACATCTTATTGGGCAGTTTTTTAAGGGTATTTTAATGTTTATTTGTATTTTATTTTATATATTGTACAGTCTACATCCTACCTCCTCCGCGTACCTATTTGTATATTTGTATATTGAATGTATATCTATATTTTGTACTATACTGTTTTAACATGACTGTACACCGCCCCGAGTCCTGTTTAGGAAAGGGCGCGGTTTAAAAATTTAATTAAATAAATAAATAAATAAATAAATAAATATTTGAGGGGCTGCCACAAAGAAGAGGGGGTCCACTTATTTTCCAAAGCATTAGAAGGCAAAACAAGAAGCAGTGGAGAAAAACTAATCAAGGAGAGAAGCAACCTAGAACTAAGGAGAAATTTCCTAACAGTGAGAAGCAGCAGAATTGCTTGCCTTCAGAAGCTGTGGATGCTCCCTCACTGGAGGTGTTTAAGAAGAGATGGACAACCACTTGTCTGGAATGGTATAGGGGCTCCTACTTGAGCAGTGGACTGGACTAGAAGACCTCCAAGGTCCCTTCCAACTCTGTTATTCTGCTACTAAAAAGGAAAAGATTTCCTCTATCCAGTCATGTTCAACTCTAGGGGGTGGTGATCATCTCTGTCTCTTAGCCAAGGGAGCCAGCATCATCCAGGAGGCTTCTGTGACCATGTGACCTGCAGGCCTATATGCCGAGACTCACAGAACAATGTTACTTTCCCACCAAAGTGGTACCTATTTCTCTACTGGCATTTTCATGCTTTCGAACTGCTAGGTTGGCAGGAGCTGGGGCAAGCAATGGGATCTCACCCCATCATGTGCTGCTTGGGCCTCAAACTGCTGACCTTCTGGTTGACAAGCCCAGCATCTTAACTGTAGGCCACCAATGCTCCCTAAAATAGAATAAAAGTGGGATGAAAGAACCTCTGACCAGTAGGATTTGGAAAATTCTCTTCTGGACTACATAAAACATTACAAAGCTGCTCCCCTTTGAAAGGAGTCCAAAACCATCTCTCCATTAAGACACAAAGAGAAAAAAATCCTACAAATTATGGCTATCAACTTGAAAAGAGAGATTTTTGTTGATTTGCTTATATATTTCTTCAACTGATTTGACTGATAAGCCAGGGAACTAAGACTGAAACTGACCACCTAGTTTCTAGAACTGGAGTGAGATGAGGTGTGGAGGTGAGGACAGGAGAACGTGTCCCTCAAACTGGGAATATAAAGGAAACGATAAATCTTAAGAACTGCTTAAATGCTAGAAAGCAAATTCGAATCTTGTGGTTTTTACTTTTATTCGGCGCTTTTGATTCTCTTGATAATTTTTGACAATCTCTACGATTTGCTTTCGAAGCAGTGAATTTAAAAGATAAATATGATGAATTAATTGTCTGCATTACCATCTAGTAGTAAATAAAAGTTGGCTGAATAAAGTTGGCTGGGGGAAAAAAAGCTGGCTAAGAAGGATTGACCTTGAGCTACTGCTGATAATACTGAACTGATGATAAAGTCTCTCTAGAAGGAAGAAATTAAGACCAGCTGTGTAAACACGGTGTTGTGCTCTCTTGCTACATTATACTGAGAATGCCCTTCTGACAGCATGTTCTTTTTCTTTTCTTTTTTTCTTTCCTCTTTTGTTTACTTGTCTACCTAGGCTCCTCTTTTACCTATTCAAATTTTCATCTTTTTCTTTCTTTTCCCCTCCCCAATATTTCTCTCTCTCTCTCTCTCTCTCTCTCTCTCTCTCTCTCTCTCTCTCTCTCTCTCTTTTTTTGCTTTTTTGCAATGAAGTGTGGATTACCATTGTGGAATTAATTTTGTGGCTTTTTTCTTTCTTTCTTTGTGTGTGTGTGTGTGTGTGTGTGTGGGTGAGTGAGTGAGTGAGTGAGTGAGTGCTTTTTCACCAATCCTTTTTTTCCTGTTTCCTTTCTTTTTTCCTTTATTTTTACTTCACGTTGGCATCATAAAGCAAAAGGATTAAGGTAGCAAGAAGACTGGGTCTAAGAACAGTGGTTAGTTTATTGGAGGCTGATGCTCAGGCTGGTGTGGGCGGCTCCAGGACTACAATCAATCTATTAATTTACTGTTTTGATCATAAAATTTGATTATAACTCAAACACAACAATGTCAAAATCAAATATTAAGATGAAGAAAATAACATCATATGTGCCTGCAACAGCTACACCGCCTGGTCCAGCAACACAGAAAGCAACAGGCATACCAGTGCAACAAGATAAAGCCATCTTAGCATTAAAAAGTATGTTGCAAGCGATACATGTGGATCCCAAGGAGCAAATAAACAAAGAAGAAGAGAATGTGGGCAAGGTGGAAGATGAATTGAAAGAAGTCAAGGAAATGATGGGGAAAAACAAACAGAGACTGCAGAAGGTGGAAGAAAGGGAAGAAATAACAGAGAAAAGAGTGGAGGAGATGGATTATAGACTGACAACAATTGATAAAAAGCAAGATGGATCCAGTATACTTTGGGAAATGGAACGATCTGAATTCTACCTAAGCTTCCAGAACATTGAAGCGGAGAAAGAGAGAATTTAGCAGAGAAGATAATAATAATAATAATAATATATTTATTTCTTAGCCGCACCCTCTCCCGAAGGACTCGGGGCGGCGTACAACAAAACATACGAAATAAATATGTAAACAAAACAAACATATAGCAAAGACATACACTGAAACAAACACAAGGAGGAGGTCGATTGATAAAAACAATTAAAATACAGAATATAAAACCCCTAGAAATTAAATATAATTGAAATACCCAGTTAAAAAACCCATCAGGAGCGATATGGTTAGATCAAAGTTGAGCCAGGCCAGCTGCTTGGAATAGGTGGGTCTTAAGCTTAATACGGAAGGAGCGGAGGTCAGAGGTATTCCTAATATCCGGAGGGAGGTCATTCCACAGGGCTGGGCCCGCCACAGAGAAGGCTCTACTCCTAGGTGCCGCCCCACGACATTGTCTAGCGGACGGCACCTGGAGGAGCCCCTCTCTGTGCGAGCGAATTGGTCGCAGGGATGTATGGGGCAGAATACGATCCCGCAAGTAACTAGGTCCTAAGCCATGGAGCGCTTTAAAGATAGTTATCAAAACCTTGAAACGCACCCGATAGACCACAGGAAGCCAGTGCAGCTCGCGCAGGAGCGGTGTCACATGGGAGTACCTAGTACTCCCCATAATTACCCGCGCGGCTGCATTCTGGACCAACTGCAGCCTCCGGGTGCATTTCAAGGGAAGCCCCATGTAGAGAGCGTTACAGTAGTCCAAGCGAGACGTCACCAGCGCATGAGTGACTGTGCGCAAGGCATCCCGGTCCAGTAGGGGGCGCAATTGGCGCACCAGGCGAACCTGGTGGAACGCCCCCCTTGCCACGGCTGTCACATGGTCATCCATGGACAGCCGGGCATCCAGGAGGACGCCCAAATTGCGCGCCCGCTCCACGGGGGCAAGATGAATGCCCCCAATGGCCAATGATGGAATTAATTGGCTGAACCGGGGGGCTGGTACCCACAGCCACTCCGTCTTGGAAGGGTTGAGCTTGAGTCGGTTGTCATCCATCCAGATCCGTACGGCTTCCACACACCGGGACATCACTTCGATGGCCTCGTTGGGGTGGTTCGGGGTGGAAAAGTACAGCTGAGTATAATCAGCGTACAGATGGTATCCCACCCCGAAACCACGGATGATCTCACCCAGCGGCTTCATATATGTGTTGAACAGGAGTGGCGAGAGGACCGACCCCTGTGGCACCCCACAAGTAAGGGGGCGTAGGGTCGACCTCTCTTCTCCTGTCAACACACGCTGCATCCGGTCAGAAAGGAAGGAGCCGAACCACCGCAAGACGGTGCCCCGGACCCCCAACCCCTCGAGCCGGCGCAGCAGGATACCATGGTCGATGGTATCAAAAGCCGCCGAGAGGTCTAATAGGACCAGGATAGAGGAACAACCTCTATCTCTGGCCCTCCAGAGATCATCCACCAACGCGACCAAGGCCGTCTCCGTGCTGTGACCGGGGCGGAAGCCGGACTGGCGCGGGTCTAGATAATCATTTTCCTCCAGATGTCGTGGGAACTGGTAGGCCACCAGATCACAGAAATCCTCTCAGGGGTCACAGAAATGAGTAAGGAACAGGTTTTAGGTGGAATGAACAAGACATTTAGAGTATATACAAGATATGCAATTAGAAATAACTTGCCAAGAGAGGTACATGTAAGATTTATTTTTTAAAAAATCTAAAATAATGAAATATTGCAAGCAACAAGAAGTACTACAATTAAATAGAAGCCTAGAGAGATAGTGGTATTGGAGCAAGTTCCAAGGAAGGTCATAGAAATAAGAAAGGAATACCACTTTCTGACAAAGAGTCTGATTAAAAAAGCGGTGAGTTTTAGATGGCTGGTCCCAGAAGGGATTTTGGTAAACTGGTAAGAACAAAGGCACAGACTAGATACACTAGAGGAAGCAGAATTATTTTATGAACAACATATAGTAGCACAGGAGGGAATGCTGGTAAGAGAAGAGGCAGAAGCTAAATGCCAGGAAGCTAAGAGAAAATATCAAAGGGAGATGGAGAAAGAACAGGAAGAGAAAGTGCTAAGACCGTGATGGCGAACCTATGGCAGGTGTGCCACAGGTGGCACGCGGAGCCATTTGTGAGGGCACGCGAGATATTACCCTGTCAGCTCCAGTGCACATGCATGCACTGGCCAGCTGATTTTTGGCCTTGATTTTCAGCCATTTTTCACCCTCCAGAAGCTTCCCTGAAGCCTCCGGAGGGCGAAACATCACCCAACGCGCAAAATGGAAGTTCGGGAATGGACTTCCAATTTGAGCATTGAGTGGTCTTTTTGCTCTCCAGGGACTTCACAGAAGACTCCTGAAGCCTCTGGGGGGAGAAAAATGGCCCAACGGGCATCCGGAAATCTGTTCGCGAACTTCCGGTTTGCATGTTGGGATGTGTTTTGCTCTCCCCAGGCTCCTAGAAAGTCTCTGGGGCTTGGGGAGGGCAAAAAATGGACCTACCGGGCTCATGAGAAATCAGAAAATGGGCCATTTCTGGCTTCCGGAGGGCCTCTGGGGAGGTGGAGGAGGCTGTTTTCGCCCTCCCCAGGCTCCAAGAAAGCAGTGTGTGTATGTGTGGGACAGTGGGAGGATGTCGCACATCCATGCGCAGGGGGCACGGCATGGGGGGCATTAAATTATTGGGGTGTCCTTTTGGCACCCAAGGCAAAAAAGATTTGTCATCACTGTGCTAAGAGAAGGAGCAAGGGCCAAAGAGACAAAGGAGCAGAGGGAGCTAAGAATGACTAGATCAACTAAACCTATAAATCAATAACATGGAGGAAGAAATAAAAGTAATCTCCATTAACATAAATGGACTAAACTTGGCAATAAAAAGAAGAAGAACATTCAACAAACTAGAGAAATTGAAATTGGACATTATATGCTTACAGGATGTACATATTAGAAACACAGAAAATTTTTGGAACAGGTAAAACTAGGTAATTTATAAACGACTCTGGTTGACCAAAGTAAAAAGGGAATAGCTTTATATATTAGAAAGACAATTCAATCAAATATAATTTTTGAAGATGGGGAGGGGAGAATATTGGGAGATAATGCTGAATTTGAGAACGATATTAGTGGCAATATAACAGAAAGGGGGGGAACTAAAACAAGAATTAGAAAGGGATTGATATAGGATGCTTTTCACAATTGCAAATACAATCAAGTTATGAAAAAGGTAAAAGGGAATATGGTTTTAACTTAGGAAGTTCAGAGCTGGATAAGATACTTATGGGAACTGAAAAAAGAATAATCAAGGAACTATATAGCTACCTATTAAGAACTATGCTAGAAGAAGAAGTGGTTAAAGATAAAATGTTAACTTGGGCAAAGAATTTTGGCCAAACTAGAAAAGTGGCAACAACTATGGGAAAGGAACTATAAATTAACCATCTCAACAGTTTACAAAGAAAACTTATACAAAATGTTTTATAGATGGCACATGTCACCGGGAAAACTAGCAAAGATGTTTAAAGACAAATCAGCGAAATGTTGGAAGTGTCAACAAGCAATAGGTTCCTGTTCTGACCCCCCTGGCCTGTGAATAAACCAGAACACAGGCGTGGCTGTTTGCCAAGGTTTAATTACTGAGATAACGAATCCATTGGCTGAGGGCCCAGGCAACTCACATTCAATAGATTAGCTTGGCAGCAACCCAGATAGTTCAAATGAAGCAATGCAGATAATCCAAACGAACAGACACGGCTAGAATACACAGATGGATTTTCTTGACTACTAATTTGAACAGTTGTTTCCTGCAAATGTCCCCTCCCAACGCCTTACCTATAATCTCCCTTGGGAGGGCCCAAACCACAAACACCTGTGCTTAATCATTTTCTGTGAGTCTGCGTACGGAGTTGCTGCTTCCGTTTCTCAGCCCTTCTCAATCTAGCATCAGGGACAAACTGAGTTTTATCCTCCCCACTGCTCCATGCCTCAGGCGCCTCCTGGTGGCCAACCAGCCTCTCTGGTCCCTGCTCTGAGTCTGAACCCTGCACAGGGTCCTCCACATCATCCAGGGCAGACTCATATGGTTCCTCACTATCCGAGTCCATCAGGAGCTCAACCGGATCCTGCTGGGCCACAACAGGTTCCTATTATCATATGCGGTGGACATGTGCAGAAGCAAGGAAATATTGGAATAAGACAAGAGTATGGTTAAAGGAAATATTGCAACAAGAAATAGAATTTAGACCAGAGATATTTTTACTAGGTATTATCCCAGAGAAATTCAAGAAAGAGGATACTTATTTGATTATACACGTAACTACAGCAGCGAGAATTGTATTTGCCCCAAACTGGAAATTAAATAAGCTACTAACAGATGAAGAGATAATAAAAAAGATATTAGATTGTGCAGAGATGAATACGTTGACAATGAAAATAAAGGATATGCACTATTAAATGGAAAAGATGGGAAGAAGGGGAAAACAGAAAAGAAAATATTAAATATACAAGTATATATTCAAGAGCGAGATATAAAGGGGGGGGAAACATAGTTAGGATAGATTAATGAAGGTAAAGGAATAAGAAAAGATACCAAATTATATCTGGATTTGCGGAAATACCATCCCAAGGAAACATAAACTGAGATATGAAAGAGACACCTACAACAATAGAAAAAAAAGAGAGAGAGGAGGAGAGAATGAAAGGAAGAGGAGGAAAGAAGGAGAGGAGGATGGAAGGGAGAGGAAGAGAAGGAGAGAGGGTAGGAAGGGGAAGAGAAAGAGTAGGAGTAGGAGAAAGGTAAGGGAAGAAGGAAGGGAAAGGAGAGGAGGAAGGGGGAAAGTAGAGAAGGGAGGGAGGGAGAAAAGAAAGGGAAAATAAGGTGGAGTTACAACAGGAGGAAGGGATGGTAAATAAAGCAACCCAAACTGCAGATTATAATCTATTAAATGAAATAAATAAATGTATACAAATGACAAATGTAAAGAAGAATAACAATTATGTGAATGTATACTTAAAATGGTAAGTAAGAAAATAAAAAAATAAAATAAAAATTCTGAAAAAAAAAACCCTGGGAAAATAAGTCAGCACAGGGAACAGGAGAACGAAGCCTGTGTCCCAAAGGGATATTTCTAAGGCCCAGATCAGTAACTGAGAAAAGGTATTTTCTGTGTAAGAATTACAATTAGATGACACCAACTATCATGGATACAAAGACCCACCACTTTTTCCTACCTTGTTGAGCAACTTTAGCCGTGAAAGGACATTTTCTCTGATAATAATTCTCTGCCTTTCAAAAAAACCCAGAATCTCGCTCTTGGGATCCTTATTGGGGAGAACCAAGAAGCCCCAGATGAACAGATCCGCTGTTAGATCTCCATTTTGGTCCACGTAGAGTTTTGTGACGGTAACATTGCAAAACTCATTTTTCTCCAGGAAAGGATGGAACTAGAGTGGGAACATCCAGGAATTTTAAAAGCAGAAACGTTTGTTTCTTATCCCACATGGTCTGTTCACATTTTAATCTTCTACAGTTGCAAATATACATAATTAGGAAAACAAATTGGTCAACCATTCAATATACTGACAAAATATATGTATATTGAGATAATATAATTGACACCATTGGTAAATTATAGGGAACATTCTAGAGCAGACATGTCAAACTCAAGGCCTGTGGGCCAGACCCGGCCTCTACTGTGATTAGATCTGGCCTGCAGGGCTGCTCTGGAGATGGGAAGGGGCTGGTCCCCATTGCCTTGGCCCCAGACCAGACTAGACCAGCCCCAGACCAGCCCACCCAGGTGCTCAGGAAGGAAGGAAGGCCACTAGCACCTGCCCTCAAAGGGCATGTAACACTATGACGACTCACAGCAGCTAGGGAAGCATGGCTGGGTGGCCACAGCCGGGTTGCCATGAATAGGTGGGCATAGCAGGGTGGGTATGGCTGGGTGGGTGGGTGTGGGCAGCTCAACACCACTCACTGGGCACGGCTGACTCGGGATGTCTGGGTTGGGATGGAACAAGTTGCACCGACTAACTCGACATGGGGACAATTCAGTACCCCACCAGTTCCTCACCTCCCCAAACTGCTGGCAGTCAAGTGCACACGCACACACACACACAAACAGACACACACACGAACACACCATATTCTACGTTTGGGGACTTTTACGCAACGAGGAAAGAGAGGGCCTTCTCCCCAAGCCCAGGCATGATTGGCAGTTTGTAAGCTCCGATGTGGATAAAAGTCTCCAAGCTTGGAATGGTGGGAGTGTAAATAGCACGCCAAAGGAGACGTTCTTCTCCCAATTCCAGACACCTTTGGCATTTCCCTGCAAAGCAGGAGGCAGAGGACGAGGCTGCTGCACGTGGAAGTGCGGAGATGAAAGTTTGCAGGGAGCCGTTGAGTCCAACTTCTGCCTTGAGAGTCTCTGGAGAGCAAGGGGAGGAGGAGGAGGAGGAGGCAGGGGAGCAGCACTCCCTGGTCCTGCATGAGGGAGGCTGAGCCTTCTTGAAAGGGAATCCCTGTTTCCTATCTTGCCTGATAAGGATGCTGGCTTGTTGCAGCTCCCCCACCACCCCCTCTACCTCTCCAGACTATCAAGGCAGAAGTTGGAGGAGGACTTGCTTCCTGCAAACTTTCTCCTCTGTGCTTCCATAGACAGCAACATTGCCCTCTACGTCCTTGGGGTAGCGGGGGACAGGCAAGACTGGGAGAAGGATCTGGAGGTCTCCAGTGGAAGAAGGTGAAACCAGGGCAAGTGCCAAAACCTTGCCCATCAGATGAGCCTTGCCGTCCCTCTAAGGCCACATGGAGGGTCCCTGGATGGCGAGGTGGGTTCTGGTCAGTGGAGAGCAAGCGCCCAGCCTAGCCCTCAAGCTCCTGGGGCACCTGGACCCAACAGCCCAGCCCAGCCCTGCTTCCCTAAGGGGTTGCCCAGCCACTCTTACCTCCACCTCAAGGCTGCTGCTGCTGCGCTCGCTCTCCTTGGCCAGGTTGTTCATGGTGGGTGCAGGAGGGCCAAGTATGGGGGTCAGAGGGAGGCCCACTCCCTCTTCACGTGAGAAGAGCCGGCTTTGTAAGCAAAGCATTCTCAGCGATAGGATGGGAGACCACCAGGAGAGGCCAAGAGGAGGGGACAAGGGGATGGAAAAAGAACAGTAGAGCTGCTGGTGGCTAAGTGCAAAGGCAGAACTCCCATCAGACCCTCCCTCCATCACATTCCCATCTCCTTCCTTCCTCCCTCCTTCCCTGCCTCCCTCTTTCTCCTTCCCTGCCTCCCTCTTTCTCCTTCCCTGCCTCCCTCCCTCTCATTCCCAATTCCTTCCTTCCTCCCTCCCCCTTCTTCCCATTCCTTCCTTCTTCCCTCTCTTTCTTCTTCCTATTCCTCCCTCCCACTCCCTCCTTCCTTCCTCCCTCCTTCCCTGCCTCCCTCTTTCTCCTGCCCATCTCCTCCATCCCTCCCCTCTTTCCTTCCCTGCCTCCCTCCCTCTCATTCCCAACTCCTTCCTTCCTCCCTCCCCCCTTCTTCCCATTCCTTCTTTCCCTCCTCCCTCTCTCCTTTCTTCCCATTCCTCCCTCCCTCCCCCTCCCTCCTTCCCTGCCTCCCTCCTTCTCCTTCCTATCTCCTTCCTTCCTTCCTTCCTTCCTTCCTTCCTTCCTTCCTTCCTTCCTTCCTTCCTTCCTTCCTTCCTACCAGAGGTAGCTCCGGCTGGGCTGTGGTGGCCAGGGTCTTGGCAGTGAGGGCCATCCTCTTGCCATCTCCAGGGCAGCCCTGTGGGTCAGATCTAACCACAGTGTAAGATCTGCTCACTATTATTCCAGAGTGTCAGACGTGGAAAAATGAACTCAGTTACAAGATAGGAGATTCTGGCTGAATGAGAGGAAAAACACCCTAAAAGAGGAGCCATTTTAGAGCTGAGCCAGTGGATGAGAGTTCAGACTTCCTCCACCAATTCTCTTAATGCAAAGACCGAGCAACCATCAGTCAGGAAAAATGGGGTTCCGGCAGAGAGGAGGGGTTGGACTAGATAGTCTCAGGGGCTCCTTGAAATGTATGAAGGTAAAATTCAACAAAGCTAATCACAAACACTTAAAGACAGGAATTTATTTTAAAATGCACATATCCTTTTTAAAATGAGCTGTGTTTAATATCAAAATATATCTGTTATAATGCCTCTCTTTAGAACTTTATCCCCTGAGTGATTACATTGGCCAAAACTCTTGCCTTTTTGTACCCCTCAGTCTCATTTGGATACTTTTTGAAATGGAATAAGTTTGATGGATCTTTGACAGACCCCATACCTGCCATGGCTGCAGCCTTGGAGATCCCAACATCTTTTCTCCCCCCTTCTTTCCCCTCCTCGATCTTGAGGAATAGGCCGCATTCAAGGCAAGGGCCAGAGTCTTTATGATATTATACAAATGCATTATATTTGTGAACCGGAGCTTGTACTTTTCCGCTTGGGTCTCCACTGGGGCTTTCTGGGTGCATCTTCTCCGGCCTTTGACAGAAAAGATGTTCTTTGAAAGAGAACAATGAAAATACTCATCTTCAAACAGGGGATCCAGAAATAAATCTGGTTTAAAGGCATCATCCTTTGGTCCTTTTTTCACCTGAAAAGGAAGGGACCAAGCACTATGGACATATTTCAAAAGTCTGTTCTTTTTAAGTGGAAATGATGCCAACATTGACAAGATCCAGACTTTCCCTTCAATGGATCCTGGCAGATCTTCAAGTGTTTCATGGAAAGGAAGAATTCTGTCCCAAAGGGAAACATCTTCCATGAAGTGAACAAAGACATTGACTTGTCTCCACTTAGAGAGGGAATCCCTGAGGGAGGCTCTGTATCCAATTTCTTGATATCTAATTGTTGAGAATCGTTGTGATATAACCACACAAATTCCATTCTTGACAAGCATAGGAGTGAAAATCCTCATGAAATTCTCTCCCTTTTCTGTGTCTGAAGCAAAGAGGCCAATCAGGGTCCATCTGAAGTGGAGGAGCAGCTGGACAATTGCTGGGTATAAGATGCCTGTTTTGGGGAGCATGTGGTGGAAAAAGGGGAACTGACTTTTATCACTCAAAGCTTCTGAAGGAATTTTATCACTGATCTGAAAAAGCAGTGATGAATGCTGTGTTATATTTGATTAGTTCAAGTACAAAATATTATCTTTTAATAAATACAGCTGATGAACAGAATAGAACAGTTTATTATTTATTAGTCATTAAGTTATATCAAGTTGCATAATGTAGGATATAGAACATTAAGAAGCTCATGCATAAAAATAGAATGCAAAAAAAATAATAACTAAAAAAGAATATGAATGAAGAATCTAAATTATTTCTGTATCACCACTACAATCTACCACAATCAGACCACATATCACTTAAACTATTATATATAGGTATTACCTATTTCCCTGGCTCAGCTGATAAGGAGGAGGAGAGCCTGTGGCTTAGTGGCTAAGATATCTGCCTAATAGGTATACAGCCCAGGTTCAAATCCCAGTAAGGGTATGGCTAGCTGATGAGAGCTAAATAGCTTGAAATAGATCTATACTAGTCTCCCTTTATTTATTTATCAGCACAAATACAACACAAATATAAAAAGGCAACATTAAAAATAAAAATATGGTTTTCTGCCTGGATGGTTTTCTGTAATGAGCCAAAGGACAGAAAGGGGGAGTAGTGAGCTCCCTTCCATATTTGGGCATACCAGGGGTTGTAACACAAATACATACCTATTTCCCTGGCTCAGCTGATAAGGAGGAGAGCCTTTGGCTTAGTAGCTAAGATATCTGCCTAATAAGTATACAGCCTAGGTTCAAATCCCAGTAAGGGTATGGCTAACTGATGAGAGCTAAATAGCTTGAAATAGATCTATACTAGTCTCCCTTTATTTATTTATCAGCACAAATACAACACAAATATAAAAAGGCAACATTAAAAATTAACCTGGCTCCTTCAATCTCCAAAACAGAACACCTCCACAAGAGAATAATCATGGAAGCCATCGAAATAGAGAAACACCCCCACAGCTTGAACAAACGTGATGATACCTCCCGCCTACCAAACATCTGGAAACCAGCCCTAGCCAACAAACGAACACCAATTACAATACAAAACAACAATGCACACACAGCCTGCACCAATCTGCACCAATCTACCAATCATGATACAACCACACAACCAATCATTCCACTTACTGAAACAAAGCCAGCACCCCATCCCCTCCCACCAAGACTTACAGAAAGATGGCAACTCTGTTCCCATTTTAAGCCCACGCTTGAAGATGGCAGGTGTGATCCTGCCGAAACGTTGCAAAGACAATCTCAACCTTACACGGGAAAAGACCCAAATACAACAAAACCAGCATACCTACACCCATGAAAATCACGGATGTAGGTATGCTGGTTTTGTTGTATTCTGGTCTTTTCCCATGTAAGATTGAGATTGCGTAGGGTTGGAGTTGTTTGGCGAGGAAAAAACCACCAAATCCAAAATAAAAGCCTCTGCCATCAGTGAAGAGATCCAGCAAAGAATCATCCCCAGAGAGAAATCTTCCAGATGCCCCAAGCTCTATGGCCTCCCCAAGATACACAAAGAAGGGATACCACTCAGACCCATAGTCAGCTCCATAGGCTCACCTCTACAGAATCTTGCCAAATTCCTCACCAAACAACTCCAACCCTACGCAGAATCCATCACCTCACACGTACAAAACTCACTCCACTTCATAGAAACAATAAAGAAACAAAACCTACAACCCAGCGACCTACTCGTGAGTTTCGATGTCATATCCCTCTTCACCCAAGTGCCTATAAAAGAAGCCTTGACAGCTATCCAGAACAAACACAACCCCCCTAAACACATCCTGGACCTGACCAACCACTGCCTAACCAACACATACTTCATCCATAATGGACAAAGATACAAACAGATAGAAGGAGCACCCATGGGATCACCCCTCTCACCTGTCATTGCAAACTTATACATGGAACATTTTGAAACCAACGCCTTAGACAAATCTGAACACAAACCCCAACTCTGGCTTAGATATGTTGATGACACTTTCATGCTTTGGCCACATGGGAAAGAAAAACTGGACAACTTCCTCACATATCTCAACAGCCTACACCCCAATTCATACAATTCACCATGGAAATAGAAGCAAACAACCAACTTCCCTTTCTAGATGTCCTAATCTACAAAAAACCCAATGGCTCCCTAGGACACACCATCTACCAGAAAAAAACACACACCAACCGCTACTTAAATGCACAATCCCATCACCACCCTGCACAGATCAGCTCTGTAGCCAAGACCCTCATCTCCAGAACCAAACGCCTAGCCGACAAAGACCACCTGAAAACTGAATTACACAAACTCACAAATGTATTAATCTCCAATGGATTCCAAAGAAAAACAATCACCAACCTAATTCAAAACGAGACTCCCCCAAAAACCAAGACACAGAACAGGACAATGGTATCGCCCTCCTCCCTTATATCAAAGGCACCACAGATAAAATCAGCAAAATTCTCCACAAGCACAATATCAAGACAGCCTTCACCACTGACCAAAAAATAGCCAACATCTTAAGAAACCCCAAAGACAAAATCCAGCTAGAAAACCAAGGAGTCTACGAAATACCATGCAAAATATGCCCGGCAACATATATAGGACAAACAAACAGGAGAATAAATGGACCAACCCCCGCAGTCTAGGTGGTCAGGAACTACAGAGCCAGGGCCTGAGGCTGATGCTTTGCAATGCAAGGTCCATGACCAACAAGGCCCCCCTCATTAGTGAGTTGATCTCAGAGGGGGAGCTGGACCTTGCAGGGATAACGGAGACCTGGCTGGGCCACGAGGGCGGTTTACCCCTCGTGGAAATGTTCCCACCGGGTTTCCATGCATTCCATCAGCCCCGGGCCCTGGGTAAGGGTGGTGGGGTGGCGGTAGTTATACGGGAATGATTGTATACTTGGCTCCTCGCTATGCATCAGCAGCCCTGCCCGAGCTCCTCGAGCTGATCTCAGAAACGGCAGTTGAGATCCCCAAACTTGTGGTTATGGGGGATTTCAACTTGCCGTCGACGGGGAAAGCATCCGAGGTAGCTCGGGAGTTCATGGCTTCCATGACAGCCATGGACCTGACCCAATTAATTCAGGACCCCACACACGAAGGTGGCTACACGCTGGACCTTGTTTTTGTATCTGAGCAGTGGACGAGTGATCTGGGAATAGGGGATTTAGTTATTACTCCCCTGTCATGGTCAGATCACTCATCTCTCCGGCTGGACTTCCCTGGCGCTATCCCCCACCGCGAGGAGGCGGAACCAGACTGTCCAAGTTGGTACCGCCCCAGGCACCTGATGGAACCGGATAGGTTCCAGACGGAGCTTGGGCCATTGCCTGTAGCCCTGACCCGCTCCCGGTCGGAGGACCTAGTGGCCGCCTGGAATAGGGCGGTGGCTGGGGCCTTGGACCGGGTTGCGCCTTTGCGGCCTCTCCTACGGCGCCGACCCACCCGGGCTCCTTGGTTCACCAAGGACCTGAGGGTGATGAAGCGCCATAGGAGACGCCTAGAGAGCAGGTGGAGGTCCTCACGCTCCGAATCTGATCGAACACAGGTAAGAGCCTATTTACGGACCTACCTTGTGGCATTAAGAGCGGCCAAACGCAGATACTGCACCGCTCTTATTGCATCCGCCGATAACCGCCCTGCCGCCCTGTTTCGGGTAACCCGCTCCCTCTTATCACAGAGGATGTGGGAAGCCCCTTTGCAGGGCAGAGCAGAGGAGTTTGGGGAATATCTGCAGGACAAGTCGCTCAGATCCGGAGCGGATGGGCCCCCTTCAGTGGACCAGAGGAGCCGTCAACAGTGAGTCTTGTGAGACCATTCTGGGAGGAGTTTGATTCTGTTGCCCCTGAGGATTTGGACAGGTTGCGTGGACGGCTGCGACCCACCACATGTTTAAAGGACCCGTTTCCCTCCTGGCTGGTACTGGCATCCTGGGAAGTGACACGAGGCTGGCTCCTGGGCCTGGTGAACGCCTCGTTGGGCGAGGGGTCCTTACCAACCGCCTTGAAAGAGGCGGTGGTGAGGCCCTTACTCAAGAGGCCTTCCCTTGACCCGATGGAGCTAGCTAATTATCGTCCAGTCTCCAACCTTCCCTTTCTAGCGAAGGTTGTAGAGAATGTGGTGGCACAGCAGTTTCCGCGACACCTTGACAAATCCGAATATCTAGACCCACGCCAGTCCGGCTTCCGACCCGGGCACAGCACGGAGACGGCCTTGGTCGCATTGGTTGATGATCTCTGGAGGGCCAGAGATAGGGGTTGTTCCTCTATCCTGGTCCTATTAGATCTGTCAGCGGCTTTTGATACCACCGACCATGGTATCTTATTGCGCCGGCTGGAGGGGATGGGAGTTGGAGGCACCGTTCTGCGGTGGTTCGGCTCCTACCTCTCCGACCGGACCCAATGTGTGTTGGCAGGGGGGAAAAGGTCGACCCTGAGGCCACTCACTTGTGGGGTGCCACAGGGGTCGGTCCTCTTGCCCCTTCTGTTCAACGCATATGTGAAGCCACTGGGGGAGATCATCCGTGGTTTTGGGGTTGAGTATCATCTGTACGCTGATGATACTCAGCTGTACATTTCAACCCCAAACCACCCCAACGAGGCTGTTGAAGTGATGTCCCGGTGTTTGGAAGCCGTCAGGGTCTGGATGGGGGACAACAGACTCAAGCTCAACCCCTCCAAGACTGAGTGGCTGTGGTTACCGGCACCTCGGTTCAGCCAGCTGACACCATCACTGGCCATAGGGGGCGAGCAATTACCTCCTGTGGAACGGGCGCGCAATTTGGGCGTCCTCCTAGATGCCCGGCTGTCGATGGACGACCATGTGGCAGCTGTGGCAAGGGGGGTGTTCCACCAGGTTCGCCTGGTGCGCCAATTGCGCCCCCTACTGGACCGGGATGCCCTACGCATGGTCACTCATGCGCTGGTGACGTCTCGTCTGGACTACTGCAATGCCCTCTACATGGGGCTTCCCCTGGGACGCGCCCGAAGACTACAGCTAGTCCAGAATGCAGCCGCGCGGGCCATCACGGGGAGTACTAGGTACTCCCACATAACACCTCTCCTGCGCGAGCTGCACTGGCTGCCTGTGTTTTTTCGGGTGCATTTCAAGGTGTTGATCACCATCTTTAAAGCGCTCCATGGCACAGGACCTAGCTACCTGCTGGATCGCATCCTGCCGCACACATCCCTGCGACCAATTCGCTCTCACAGGGAGGGACTTCTCCTGGTGCCGTCCACCAAGCAATGCCAACGGGCGGCGCCTAGGAGTAGAGCCTTCTCTGTGATGGGCCCAACCCTCTGGAATGACCTCCCCTCCGACATCAGAACTACCACCGACTTCCGCTCCTTCCGACAAAAACTAAAGACTCACCTGTTTCGATTAGCCGGCTTGGCCCACTCATAGTTTTATTTTCACCTCCTGGCAGATATTTTTAATTGGGAATTTCTGGGGTAACTATTTTAAATTTAATTCTTTGAGGTATTTTTAGGGGTCGTTTTTTAAATATTGTATTTTAAATGCTTTACTTGAATGTACAGTTTTTATAACCTCCTCCATTTAAGCATTTAAGTATTTAAATATTTAAGTATTTGTGTATCTATGTATTCTTTTTTATGTATTCCATTGACTGTACACCGCCCCGAGTCCCTTTTGGGAGAGGGGGCGGTCTAGAAATATGAATAAAGTAAAGTAAAGTAAAGTTAAGCATGCATCACAGAACACAAGAACGCAGTTTAAGCAGTAAATTCACTTGAACCCTTTCTCTAAGTGGCTTTGATAATGTGGGAAGCAGTCTCCAGTTTAAGAGAAAACTACTCCAGGTAAGGAAAGATGCTAACTTGCTCTATTGCCTCACTGCCAAACAGGCATGTATGGCTATGATGTTGTTTTTCAAAGGCCGTAACTTTTTACTTTGATTCGCCAATAATCAGACAATTATTATATCAATAGAAACTAAGTCTTCCTAACAGTCCAATTTATAAGTGTGATAATAATACCATAATATGTGTAAATCAGGGCATTATATTAGAGTAACTGGTTGCAAACCCTTGAAACGACTTTGTCCATGCTCACTTTTGCTTCATTTCTCAGTTGCCACTCTTGGTGGTGGTGGTGGGGAGTCAGAAGGTATTGAAATGTGGTGCCTTAAACTGCTAGACAAAACACTGACCAGACTCAGTGTGAGAACCAAAGTCACCGCAATGAATATCTGCTGAGACCGAGGGGGAAGCTGCTGCTGGGCTGATTGGTCAATGTGACCTAGGACACCTGGTGGGAAGTTTCCATTCTTTTAACTACACAAAAAAACAGGAATTACTCAGAGTCATCTTCACCTTTCTACGTGCCGATATGATGTACTCAATAAAAAGATCTTTTGAGCCTGACTGAAGCCTCAGCGTCCTGATTCGATTGGGCTCATTACTCGGAACCATGACATCGGTCTGTGATTGCTAGAGACCTTTTTATTCCATTTTGTATATGTGTATGTGTATGTATAGATGCTACCATTATCAACTTCAATCCAACTGGATACGGCAGGTATTATTTATATGTAAAAATGAACATGACAATAGAGCCAACAGATGAGCATAATAGAGTAAAACATAATTGACAAGCTTGCTAATAGATTGAAAAGCAGATCTTGATTTCCATGGAGAAGATATGATTGAATCTATTGCTCAACCCCCAATATCTCATTCATTTGACCAGACAGAGAAAAAGAAACAGACACAAACCTGTGGAACTTTGTAGGTGCCTGCTAATGTTGACATCTGGATGGAGATTTCCTCTTTACCTCCATCAAGAAGAGTGAAAATGTTGTCCTTCCTTCCACAGCTGTAATTGGGGACATTGGCTTCTCCAGTGGAGAGCATGTCCAGCAAGGCATCTGAAGTGCTAAGTGTGTTCATATAGTTGTCCTGAATGTTGTAGCCAAGTGTGAGATTGTGAAGGAGTTGGGAATTCTTGTTCATCACTTGAATGGCAAAAATTATCCGTATGAATTTTGAAAAACCATAAGCATTCCTATTGCAAAAAATGTTCATGTTGTTATAATCCAAAGCAACATTTTTTTTAAAAATAATTTAATCCTTTTTGTCTCCACAAGCCTACTGAATCTTAAGTAGACTCTATTGATCCAAAACCAATCAGTTACCCAAATATGGAAATGGACTGGAAGAGAAACTACAACTGTTTAAATAACTACTTTAAACAAAGATCAACATTCAAGTGATAAACTCGGGATTGAACTAGGAGAGGGAAATGATCTGGACTTCATCTTTGGATCTCAGTCTCTTCCACAAAATCAGGGAAGCATAGAAATCAAAATCATTCAGGGAATTAGTCTATATAGGAGTAAGTGGATTAAGAAGAAAGGAAGGAGAGTGTTAGATCTGCAAGTGGAGGGAATGCAACTGCGTCACCCGGAATGACTTACAAATAAGTCTGACTAGGAGCACTAGTGAAAGAAAACATTATATTCGATATTTCTTTTGAAGTTGTGACTATACTAATGAGATGGTCTCCTGGCCCATAAAAGCTCCATGGTTTATTTTCATACTGGTGCTCCAAACTCAGCGGGCATTTCATTATCAGCTTCCCAGAGACTGGCTGGGACAAAAGCAGCATCAGAAGAAGAAGAAGAAGTAGGAGGTCCATCCTTCTGAGGGCTTTATTAATCTCCTTCCAGTTTTTAAAACAAACAACAGGAGCAGTTGGAGGAATTCAAAGCCCTCTCACAAGATGGAAGTGCCAGTGGCTTTCCTGATTCAAATAAAGACAATCTGAACTTCATCTGGAAAGGAGAGAAAGGTACATTCAAGAGCAGAGCCCCTTCCTCTCCCAAAACTTGTGTCACATAGAACGCAACCTAAGCAATTTATCCTTTTCTGATGAAAGTTGTCTTCAATGTTGTTTCAGTCTGATGTTTACATCAAAGACAGTTACTGGAGAAGTAGCATAAAATCTCAAAAGCCCTGAGGGTCATAATTACTCTGAGAAGCAACTTCTCCTCTTGGGATCCTGAACCTCTGGGCTGCATATGTAGAGAAAAGGCTGGAAAAAAAACATGTTAGTGAAAAATCACAGCTACACCCCCAGGGGCTCTGTTCTGTTGTGGTTGTGGTCCTTCCTGTTAGGACAAGTCCAGAAAGTGATGCTGGATGAAGATAGCTCAGTAACAAGGGAATGGACTTCTGCTGTCCTTCAACATGGTCCCTTGACTCCAGAGACGGCTGGGGAAGGTCACCCAAAGCTGTGGAGTTTGGTGACACTCTAGGTTGATGACACTTAACTCCAGGGCTCCTGTCTTGTTAACACAAAGGAAGCAATCAGAAGCCTTTAACCTTGTCTAATGTTAAAAGTTGGGCCTGAGGATGATATTCTTTTATAACAGAACTCCATATATTATTCCTCAGTTGGAGCTCATTTTATTTTATTTTATAAAAAGTTTTTTTATTTTTCATTTACAAACATAAACAGTCCATCTGTCCATTTGCGGTGTATCGTCTGGTTACAAACATCTCTGTGCATCATCATTCACCATTTTCCATCTCATTCACATTCATATAACATTATTTCACTAAGCTTAATATTATAGTATATTAAACATTTAAACATTATAATGCTCTCCATTTTCTTCTTAATATCTTATAATAATAATAATAATAATAATAATACATTTTAAAATTAAACATTCTCCTTTTTTATTCTGCAGCCATTGATAAAATATCTCCCATATCACATAATATTCAGTTTTTTCTTTCTCTCTAATTGCTAATGTTAATCTGTTCATTTCTGCACATTCTAATATTTTCCTTATCACCTTTTCATCAATGGGAATTTCTCCACTTTTCCAATGTTGTGCAAATACAATTCTAGCTGCGGTTAATACATGAATAATCAAATATACATTCTCTTTATTAGAAATTTCAGGTAAAATTCCTAGCAGAAATATTTCTGTTTTGGAGCTAATTTTAAAATTCCTTTTGACTGAAGTGAAATGTAATTTTCCACCTATTCTAAAAAATACCAATTTTTTCATGACTGCTGACTAAGAAGAAGAAAAGTTGCAGTCTGAGCTATATTGTTGGGTAAACGGAAAAAAGTCATAGACTGGCTGGAAGCTTTTAGTTCCTTGAGATTTTCTTTGTTGTCCTTCTGTATTCATAGAAGACACTGAGATCCTGAAGTTTCTTAGCTTACTAAATAAACTGCCACTGGGGTCGTGGAGGTGAGCATGGCATGGTGGGTGGTGTCATCCGATGTCTTGCCACATCCATCCAGAAACTGGTTTAGGGAGACACAGTGGCCCTTCTTATGGTTGTGTGGATGCCCTTGGCAGAGTGGGGCCCCTTTGACATGGTCATCTCTGAGGCTGCCTGGGGACCCCCACAAAAGGCCTCCAGGTGGAGGAGGAGCCAATGTCCCTACGAGATGGGCATGCAATCTCAATGCTCTGAGATTGCTGCTGAAACTATTATTGCTGGGTGGTCCAATCAGACCTAAACCATCCCGCAGAGATGGCGAACGGGAAGAATATATCCTGCTGATTTCAGGGGACACCGCTAAGTCCCTGATCGATGAGTGAAATTCGAAGTGATCATAAAACTGTTTTTCCTCCTGGGTGGGAAGAGAAATAGCCCCAGATGTGAATCCAAGGACCACAATAATCCATGCAGGGAAGGAAAAGGGGAGGCCGGCCAGGAAGACCCTCCAACTCCAGAGACGGACCGAGATCAGACAGATCAAGATCTGAAGGGGAAATGTGAGAATCTCTGGGAGGAAGGCAGGTGGAGAATTGAGGGTCTTGCAGGAGGCTCCACAAGGGGCTCCTAATTATTTATAAAACACCAGTGTGGATTATGTGTCATTTCCATCTGAAGCAAAACTGGAAAGAGCAAAATATTTGTGTAATGCCTTCCATTTCCTTTGGTGTCACCCACCTTCCTGAGTGGAGAAGGTCCCCTCCGGGCAAGGAACTCAGTCATAGCAGCAAACTGGCTCTCCTTCTCGAGCCCTCTTGACAAATCCAGGATGACAACTTTCCACACATCTGGACTGAGGCAGGGACTGAGCAGAAAAACGAAGAATGCCAAATAAAATGTGTTAGAACTCTCCTTTCATGGAAAATGGTGGGGGGGGGAGAAATGGACATTTGCTAAGTAGCCTCTGGGCTTCACTTAGGTAAACATGAAATCTCTAAGTAGTTTCAAATGGTTGTAAATTCTTTCTTTAGTTCCACCCTTTTGCTTCTGACATATCATATTGCAAGAAAGGACTTTTCTACTTAATAAAGTCTGGAGGGATGGAATTGAAAAAAGGTTTAAACATTCAGTGATGACAAGTTGGTTCCTCCTCATGGCCCTATTAACATGTATTCCTCCATTCTTCATTTGCCCATGATTTTAAAATATGTCAATCTCCTCATATGAGATTTTAGAATGTATTAAACTTAGAATATGTTTTAGGGTTATTGAATTTTGGTGTATCAGATTTATAAAAATAGGAAGTAACTGATGAAAAAAGAAACCAGCAAAGATTTCTTCTGGTGTACATGAAAGATTGGAAAGCCTCTCAGCCCCTTTGAAAGAAGTCCAAAACAGTCTCCCAGTTAAGATGAAAAGAAAAAAAAATCCTTTCAGATGAGCATTTATTTCTTCTGTTTATACGTTTGCCATGTTAGCAACCTGGGACTAAAACCGGCTGCCTCGTTTCTAAAACTGTAGTGAGAGGAGATGGAGGTGAGGCCATGACAAGGTGTCCCTCAACAATGTAAAAGTCAGGATTAGACTTCTGCATCACTGTCAAGGAAAATATGTAGCTGTCACTCAGAGAAGGTCCATAGCTCTTGTGTTTCCACTTCTATGAATGTTGATGTTCTGGCTGGGGTCAACAAGAGATTGAATCGATCAATTAACATGCAGGACCCACATCTCCACATAAGGAGTAGTTGAAATTTGGAAGGTGTGCACTTTGGCCCTCCTGCAACCCTCTACAACCTATGTTTGTCCATCAACCCCTTTCAGTGTAGGAAGGTTTTGATGCCTACGCAGAGTTGCAGAAAAGTCTAAATCAAACCTAACTCAGGCATCTTTGGCTGCAGCACGTGAGACAAGAGTAGGAGCAGCCCTGGGTAGGAGAGGGATATCTCTAAAGCCCAGTTAGTTCAACAAAGCCCTTGAAAAGGCTGAAAATCTGGGTGCATCTTATACACTGAATACAGCATTTTTTGCCTCCCGAAACTCCACCCCCTTTCCCAAAAATGGACATGCAGAGCTTGTAGGAGGCTTTCAGAGAGCTCCTGGGGGCTGGGGAAGGCAGAAATGAGCAAAAAACAATCCGGTTTCTGCTCAATTATGCCCCCCCTCCCCAGCCTTCAAGAGCACTCTACAAACCTCCTGAAGGCTATTCATGCCTTTTTTGGAAAAGAAAACAGGCCCATTTTTGGGAAAAAAAAACCAGGTCATTTTGGGGAGGTCTGCAGAGTGCAAAAACTTTTTTTATTTGCCTCTTCAAAACCTCAGTGCGTCTTATACTCCAGTGCATCTTATAGTCTGAAAAATACGGTAGTTAAATTTGGCTTAGTTATATTTGGCACCTCCTTTTCACCCAGAGAGAATGAAGGTAACTAACAATCAAGATCAACAATGCCATTCCAGGGCTTTGCAGATGAAGCGCCCTCTCACAAGCCAAAGGCCAAATATAAGTAGCATTTCTCCTACTTGAACAGGGGGTTGGAATAGAAGACCTCCAAGGTCCGTTCCCACTGTGTTATTTTCTTATACTGTCCTAAAGAATCATTACGATCCCATGTTCTGTTCTGTTCTGTTTTGTTCTGTAATAGTATAGAATGGAATGGAATGGAATGGAATAGAATAGAATAGGAGCTGGAAGAGACCTTAGACATCTTCTAGTCCATGGGTGCCACTCACCCAGTCACATGACGTATCTCGAAATTTCCCCCCTTCACGGAGCTGGGATGGGCATAGCCTGTGCATGACACATCCGGCCAGTTTCTTACCCCTGTTCTAATCCAACTCTCTGCTCAAGCAGGAGACTCTATACCATTTCAGACAAGAAGCTGTCCAGTCTCTTCTTCAAACCTTCCAGTAAGCAGAATTTCTGAAAGCAAGCTGTTCCATTGGTTAATTGTTCTCATTATTAGGAAGTTTCTCCTTAATTTCAGGTTGCTTTTCTCTTTGATTAGTTTCCATCCATTGTTTCTTGTCCTGTCGCTTTGGAAAAATAAGTTCTCCCCCTCTTCTTTGTGGGAGCCCCTCGAATATTGGAATACTGCTTTCATGGAGTATTAGGAGCTGTGGTGGTGCAGCAGTTAGAATGCAGTACTGCCAGCAGTTCGATTCTCACCAGTTCAAGGTTGACTCAGCCTTCCATCCTTCTGAGGTACTTAAAATGAGGACCCAGGTTGCTGGGGGCAATATGCTGACTCTCCACTTAGAGAAGGCTGTGAAGCAATATACAAGTCTATTGCTAGTTCTTCTTTTCTCTAGATTAGCCATGCCCAGTTCCTGCAACTGTTCTTTTTAGTCTCCAATCCTTTAATCATCCTAGTTGCTCTTCTCTGCACTTTTTCCAAAGCCTCAACATCCTGTTTGTAATATGGTGACCAAAACTGGATGCACTATTCCAAGGGTGGTTTTACCAAGGCTTTATAAAGCAGTACCAATACTTCTCGTGATTTGGATTCTATCCTTCTGTTCATGCAGCCTAGGATTGCAGTGGCTTTTTTTGGCTGCTGCCACACATTGTTGGCTCACATTTGAGAGATTGTCCACTAAGATTCCAAGATCCCTCTCACAGTTACTGCTATTGGGCCAGGTTTCACCAAATCTGTACCTGTACATTTGGTTTTCCCTGCCGAAATGTAAAACCTTGCTCTTTAGACATTGCCTTTATCATAAATAATTGAGGAATGAGCATCCAGGCCAGGGGTGAAATTCAAAAAATTTCCCTACCAACTCAATGTCACGCACTTCAAGGGGTGCCTCGCTGGCCCCTCCCCTCCCAGACATTCCTTGTCACACCCAGCCTCAATGTATCTATAGTTCTGTAAAAATGTTTTCACCTTTTTTTGGCTTTATTATCTACATACCAGTGGTGGGTTTCTGCTGGTTTGCACCGGCTCGGGAGAACTGGTTGGTGAAATTTACTGATCCGGTGAGAGGAGGTTCGACCGGTGGACCTGGAAGTAACTTCCCGAACGCCTGCCCCGGACCTGTCGCTCGCTCGCCCTGGCCATCCTGTCACAGCTCACTTGCTCCCCTACCCGTCTGCACTAAACTAGCCCAGCCCACCGCTCACTGATTGGCTGGAGTGCAGCCAATCAGTGAGCAGGCTGGAGGCGACCTGTTTAAAAGCATGGCACCAGAGTCTTTCTCATTCCTGAGTAGTTGCTGTGGTGGCGGCCGCAGGCTAGCTTTCACGAGGGAAGGCCTTCAGGCCTTCCCTCGTGAAAGCTATGAGCTGGCGTATGCCATGCTGCCAAAAGCCCCCCACGGCCCCCTCTCTAGCCTCGTCTGGCTCACTAAGCCTGCCAGGCAGTGTGCCTAGCTAACCGACAACCCTTGTCCCTCCAGTCCGGTAAGTTTACCTGTCCTGCTACCTCATTGCCTGCCTGCTCCCTGCTGCATCCATTGCATCGGAGAGCTGTTGATTCTGCCTGCTGGTAAGTGACCCGGGTTTTTTTTCTTTTATTCCTTTAATGTTTTTTAAAAGAATATTTTATTTATTGTGCATAGAATTTTTTTTAATCTTTTTACTTAAAAGTATTGAGTATAGAATATTGTAAAATGGTTTACTTCAATTTATTGTGTGTGGATTCTTTTTTTAAATTGTCTTAGACTATTTAAAAAAAGATTATATCCAAAATAAATTAAAATAAACCATTTTTTTAAATCCTATACTCAATACTTTAAAATGTATTGTGCATAGAATTTTTTAAAATCGTTTTACTTAAAAGTATTGAGTATAGAATATTTTAAAATGGTTTACATCAATTTATTGTGTGTAGAATACCTTGAAATGGTTACAGTATAAATTATTGCTGGTAGAATACCTTGAAATGGTTACAATATAAATTATTGCTGGTAGAATACCTTGAAATGGTTGCAGTATAAATTATTGTGTGCAGAATACTTAACAATGGTTTTTAAAGATGTTTTTATTTATAGAATATCTTTTTTAAAAAAATATTTTTATTTTTTAATTGTTTATAAAATATATTTACTACAAGAAATGTTATTCCTTTTTGCAAATGTTTTCTTTGTGGTGCAATATGTTGCTTTTAAGTGTTCAGATCAGGTTTACGTCTCTCAAAGTGGCTGCTTTTCTATGGGCAGGCCAGGTAGGTGCAAGGCAGCTTTGCCAGATTTAGTGTGTTTTACCCTCCTTGTTTAGGTAATTCTGAGATGATTGATGGTTCTGTGAGTTTCCTGGCACTGTCCTTTATAATTTCCCACAATGCCTTGATGGTTTTTATTCCAGTGGCTTTGTCTTTCCTATCCTTAGTTAGGGGGGAAAAAAACTGGTTTCATTTGCAGTCTTTTGGGGGGGAGGGAATTCTAATTTTTTGGTGTTTTCCTAGCACTGTCATAGTTTGTGTGGGTGTGTAATGTCCCGCAGTTATCTACACATTAATAATGATCAAGAACTAATAATATTTCCTTATACATTTTAGTGACCTTTCATTACATAATTGGTGTTTTCTTTCATACTTTTGGATTTCTAATTTCTGTTTCTGTTAGTTAGCAATTGCTAAAACAAATCCCATGTGAAAAAGTATTCAAAGCCTTCTTGATTTTAATTGTCAATTTATTTATTCCTGCACATTGTAATATTTATTCATTTTCATATCTCTGTTTTTCCACTGTTGTGCAAACATAATTCCAGCAGCTGTTAACGTGTGTAAAATTAAATATATATTGTATTCCCTTTCAAATAGCCAACAAAATATTTCCCATTTTAATTCCATATCTTGCTTTACCATTGCTTCTAACCACTAACTTTTGAATAGCTACTTGGACCAACCTAAGTACTGAACCTAATTCATACATTCCTGTTTTTAGAACTGAGAACTAAATTTCAGAAAAAGGAAATGTGTATTGCTCTGGGAATCTACCTATGACATTCATTCTTGAACTAACCTTGGATGAAATACTATATCTTTCCTGTTTGTTTATATCTTTCCTGTTTCTCATCCTTCCTGAAAAGACTGTACATTGTTGGTTGAAAGCAGAGGTCTCTTCTGTTACCTGTAATCTTCAGCTTACAACCACAATTAAGTCCAATATTGTTTTATTTCTTTTGCAGTTAGTATTATTTATTTTTGTACTTATTTTAATCTTATTGTAGTTCATCCATTGGGGCAAAGAATTCAGTGACATCATCTTGGCCACTCCCACCCAGTCACACGACTGCCAAGCCACTCCCACCAGGTCACATGACTGCCAAGCTGCTCCTACTCAGTTACATGGCTGGCAAGCCACTCCCACCCGGTCACATGGCTGGCAAGTCACTCCCACAAAGCAGCCCAAAGAGTAGGTTCCAAAAATTTTTGAAACCCACCACTGCTACATATTATAGATGTACTTTCATGGACCACTAAAAGGAGGAAATGGCTCACATGCTTTGCCCAAGAGGGTGACAGGCCACAGGCTTTTGAAGGGCTGTCCCAAAGAAGTAAGGGGGGGGGGAATGTATTTTCCAAAGCAGCAGAAGGCAAAACAAGAAGCACTGGATAGATGGAAACTGAACAAAGAGAGAAGCAACCTAAAACTACGTAAGGAGAAACTTCCTGACAGTAAGAACAATTAAGCAGTGGAACTGCTTGTCTCTAGAAGTTCTGGGGGCTTGATTGCTGGAGGTTTTTAAGAAAAGACTGGACAGCCATTTCTCTGAATGGCATAGGGTCCCCTCCAAAGTTCATTCTAAATGTTATTTGGTTATTCTGACACCTTTCCCAGGCCCTCCACACAGATCCAATATGTCGCTGTGATAGTTGATCAGAGCTCCTCTGTTTTTTTATGTGCAACAGCTTTAGTGTTTAGGATCAGAGCTAAGTTAGTTGCCTTTCTATTAATACATAATCCTTAAAAGGGCTCCCCTGCATGGTCTAATTCAGAGGTCCCCAACCTTTCTGGCACCAGGGACTGGTTTCATGGAAGACAATTTTATCATGGACCTGTGTGTGAGAGAGAGAAGGAGGGGGGAGGAAGGGAGGGATGAAACAATTATACAGTTTGGGAAAGAGGCATAGACAGAAGTGGTAAATTAAATAGTGGGTGGGCCACGCATGGAGTAAAATAAGTGTGGGGTTGTTACTTAAGGCCTGCCACCAGATAATTTTGCTCCAGTCCAGAGGAAAATCAGAATAAATACAGAGAGAAGACTTTCTTTTGCTCCAGGGGAAAATCAGAATAAAGAACCGGAAAAGCCTTCACAGGAAGAGGCTTTTTTTTGTTCTGCTCTGGAAGAAAGTTAGAAGATCCAGAGAAATCTTCACTGGAAGAGGCTCTCTGCTTTTGCTCCAGAGGAAACCCCCAATCAAAGACCCGGAGAAGCCAAAAGAGGGGGAATGACCACCACCTGCACTTGTCAATGGTTCATCACAGGGATTCCCTTCCAGATTAGCCCTGTGACTTTTTCTGCTTCTTAGAAAGTGGGAAGGAAGGAGGGGGAGGGAGACAATTTTTTTTTTAAAAAAAAGAATTTTATTGGTTTTTAAACATTTACAGGGAAGGGTAGGTGGATATTCAAAAAAAATTTGCAGCTACATCGTGCTGAAAGTAGAAATCTCTCCAAATCTCACGACTTTTACAGAAAGAAAAACAAAAAGTAAAAGATAAGCAAAAACAGTGTCTTGTTATACATTGTACCAGCCATATGTTCAATCATCTCTTTTGCCACTTTCTAATATATCAACAATTACAATGATATTTCAAATACATTTATTTTTGTGACCTGAGTTTTTTCAATATTGCTCCCCCCTGTCCTCTGGGGGAGCCACAGCCCCTCCCTCCCTTATATCTTGTGTATTATCACCTTTTTCACTACCTCTTATGGTTTCGGCCTCTAGGAGAGTACTGTGTTTTTTCATGAAGGCCTCTGCCTCCACAACTGTATTGATTCTAATTCTGTTTCCCTCCCAGAAGATCAACATTCCTTCTGGCAATAACCATCTAAACCAAACTCCTTTATTATATAATATCTTTGATAAGGAGGAATACTTCCTCCTCTTATCTCTTATTTTTTTCGGAATTTGTTTAAGAATGGCAATTTCTTTATCTTTGTATTTTAGTGGTTCCCCCCCTTTGGGCTCCCAAAACCTCATCCCTCAAGGTCTTCCTAAGAAATTTAACGTGGACTTCCCTTGGAACATTATGTGTTCTGGCATATTCTGAATTGATTCTATAAACCAGGTCCATATCCCACCACAACTGTTCTTTATCTCTTTTAATATATTCTGCTAAGATTGTACACATAGTATCCTTAAGATCTTCATCTTCTGTCTCGGGTAGGTTCTGGAATCTGAGAAAAAGGGACATTCTTTCAAGTTCCATCTTTACCATGAAATTTTCCAATTCTCTATTCCCCTTCTGAGTTGCCTTCACCTCCCCCCACAGCCCAACCACGCCCTCCTCCAGAACACCAACCCTCTGTTTATTCTCTGATGTTTGCTGTTGTACATCTCTGAGCTGTACTTTAAAATCTGTCACCTCTTTTTTCAGTTCTTCTTGTCCCTTCATAAGAGCCTGGAACATTTGGGTAACTGATAAGTCCTTAGAACTCTCTCCAGACCCTTCTTGTTGTAAGAATGATGGAATTTTTGTCTGTTGGGTCATTGGACTAGATGTAGAGGAAGTGGGGGCTGAGGCAGCCTTACCCGGAGGTGGCTTTCTGTGCCCCATTTGTTAAGTTCAGAGATAAGTACAAGTCTTATACAAAAGAAATGGCGTCTGTGGAATGAGCAGCTGGGTGATGACAGGCCTTCCCTCGGGAAAGCTAGACAAGCCCAGAAGTGAATATTAATCCTTAGTCACAGTTCCAAGCCAGAAGAAGAAAATCAAATAGTCCAAATCCAGAAAGACCACAAAAGGAGACCTTCGGGAGGTAATAGTAATATAGAGCCAGAAGTTTCTTCAAAGGTAGTTTCAAAAGGCTAGTTTCATTTATAAGAGCAAAGAAGAAGACGGAAGTGGGCCATCTTGGCTCCCCCTTTCGCAGGGATCCAGGGAGCAAAACATCCAAAGTTTCCATAAGGCTTTTAAAACAGTTCAGGAATCACTTCTTGCAATTGTGATGTAAATCTTTCTCACATAGTTAGTACAAGTGGGTAATTCAACATTTTACTCTCTCACTCCATTCCGAGATCGAGAGATAGTCCAAATGCCGCTTTACCCGAGGGGGTGTGTGAAAAAAAACCCTCCAATCTTGCAACTTCAAATAGATTGAATCCACAACTTGCAAAAAGCTGTTGCTCATCAATTAAATGGTGTTAAAAGAGATTAGAGCAAATTTCTCACCGACACATTTCCTGCAACTTCGGATTGATTATTTCCTTCTGGAATCCATTCAGCGAAGGCACACAGCTATACCATGCACCCTCCATACTCCCCGGCTCCTGGGGCCAGGCTGGAAAACCACCGCATGGCTGCCGCCGATCCCGGGGGTTCCAGCAAGCCACCCTACGGCAGGTGGTCCCTCCAAGACCCCCTGTGCTCCTAAAAGGAGCCCACCGGGGAGACGAGCATTGGACAACACGCTCGTCGCCTTCAGGAACCGGAAGTGATCTCCGAGAGAGGCAATTCTAACTCATCCTTCCAGCAAAACAAACCTCTGGGGCAAGGCGGGGACTTTCTATCGGCTCTTCAGGCAAGCACTGAGCTGGTTTGCAGCTTTGTAACATTTTAGGAGGTGATAATTGGTCTTGGCTGAATGCCAAGACATCTCATTTAAGCTAGTTAAAGCTAGTATTCCTTTCCCTGCTGCCGGAAGAAAAAGAAAAAAGGGGCAAAAAGTGTCGGTTTATTATTTTATCTGAGGGCAAATGAGACTAAGACTGACCATCAGCTGTTTCTTAGTTCAGCTGAGGCATGGCAGCCAATCAGCTGAGCTAATAAGCAACAGAATATAGGAGAGATGAGAGCGGGGACAGGTGGGTGGGCCAATCTAAATTTTCCCTACCGGTTCTCCAAACCAGTCAAAATTTTCCCTATCTGGATGTCAGAACCCATCCAAAATAACTGAATTTCACCTCTGATCCAGGCCTCTTTGATCTAGACAACCCTGAAAGTATTTGGGCAGAATATAATTAGCCCAAGCCTTTGATTCTCCTGGGCTGGTCCAAGAAGGAATGTCGCCATGAGGTCTCCTGATAATGACCTGTCCATGGTATACATCTACAACAGGGATCAGAATGTCATGGGACGGTTCTCCTTGTAACTGTCAAAAAGGTAGGCATTTATTTGGTTACCTAATCTCAAAACTCAAGGCATTTGGAATAGGCCTTGGAAACCTGTCCTGACCCCCCTCCCCGCTCTGGTATACCAAGTCACTCCGACACAAAGTCTCTTCCAGATGTTTATTGACATACAGGTTCCACCTTGGCAGCAATCCAGCCTGCCAAGGTCACGATAGCACTCTGGGCAGCAATCCAGCTACAGCGACACCCCTTGGCAGCAATCCAGCTACCAAGCTCCAGATAATCACCTTAGCAGCACTCCTGCCTGCCAAGGTCCAGGGAACAGATTGGCAGCAATCCAGGTAAACCCTTTGGCCAGCAATCCAGCCTGCCAAAGTACGACACAGATCTGAGCTTCTCTAACTCCAATGATCAGTTGATTCCTGCAAAGGGTGTGTCCACAAGCAGTCCCTTTATAGTCTGGAGAGGAGTCTAATGATCAGCAGCTGAGAGCACTTACCTCCTGTAATTGCTCAATTGCTCCTTACGCCGGGTAGCACGCCGGTAACGAGCATCTAATAGCTCACTGCTGATGTCTGACTCACTGTCCTGTGACTCCTCACCACTGCTCCAAGGCATGACATCAGGAGCCCCCTTCCTTTGGCTTTCACCACTGCTCCATGCCTCAGGCACCTCCTGGTGGCCAACCAGGCTCTCTGCGCCCTGCTCAGAGTCGGAACCCTGTCCAGGGTCCTCCACATCCTCCTGAGCCAACTCAGAGGGACCCTCGCTGTCAGAGTCTGGTGGCAACTCCAATGGCTCCTGCTGGGCCACAACAGAAACCCTAGACAAAAATCAGCAGAAATAGATGCCTTCCAAAAAACATCTGAAGACACAGAGAAGCTTTATTCCATATACAACTCTGGCTATGACATAAGTGGGAGAGAAAAGAATCTTTCCCTTTTTTCCTTCTCCTTAGAATAGGAAGGGAGGGAAGATCCAGGAATGGATCACAGGGTTTCTTTTGTCCTCTGTTTCAGCTTCATCTCTGACCCTTTTCCTGCCATCAATAGGCCTCTAGGCAGCTTCTGGAGAAGGTAGGCTCTCCCTGCAGTTCCTAAGCTAAGATTGGAAAGTGAAGCCTCAGGGATGTCTTCCTGCCATTTCCTATCATGCATTATTTTCCAATTCTCATGGTCTAATCCTGAAAGCTTTCGGTTTCAGGATCACGTGTCTTACTTGGATAAAAGACCAATCTGGTTAGGCCGTTTTCTTCTTTCTTTACTGGATCAGGTCTTCATAGAGGGTTTGAATCTTTCAGGAGCTGTTTTCAGGGATCATTCCTTTTGGGAGATGCCTAAAAAGGGTGCTGGGAGTTACAACCCAACACCAGCCATGGAATTCTGAGGTCCCATAAGGTCTATGATGTCACCTAAACCTGCAGAAATAGCTAGAGTAGGTACTCCAGAATTTTGCAACTGGGGGTTGTCTACATGTTTCACTGTAACCCAGTTCTACTGTTCTCATCTACGTTTGAGAACCAGTCTTGAATGTGTTTATTTTCTTTGGTTTTAAACAACTTCAACTGTCAAACTGATGCAATGGTAACATACAAGCCCAATAATAACTGCAATGAAAAATTAAATAGCCCAAGAAATAATTTCATTATCAGTTCCCTACTTTTATCATTAGATGTTCTTTGGTGTTTAGATCTGGCCTCAGGATGATAATGTAGCACTTTGGGAAGAAGATGCAGACCAGTAAACCAGCACTGGAGGTTAGGATGGAGAAGATCTGCACAATCACCATGAACTTTCCTTTGGTACTGAGATAGGTGGGCAGGAAGGAGACCCAGACACTGCAAAAGGCCAGCATGCTGAAGGTGATCAGTTTGGCTTCGTTGAAGGCCCCAGGCAGATTCCTGGCTAGGAAAGCCACCATGAAGCAGATGGCAGCCAGGAAGCCCATGTAGCTGAGGACAACATAAAACATGGTGACAGAGCCTTCATTGCATTGGAGGACAATCTCTCCATGCTGGGAGTAGAGGTCAGAGTCAGGGAAGGGGGGAGAAACTCCCAGCCATATGGAGCAGATAATCACTTGGACAGCAGAAGAAGAAAGGATGATGAAGTTGGCCAAGCTCTTCCCCAACCATCTTCTCACCTTGTTCCCTGGTTTTGTGGCCAAGAAAGCCAGCACCACCGTGATGGTTTTGGCCAAGAGAGAAGAAACAGCTACTGAGAAGACAATGCTGAACACTGTTTGTCGGAGAAGACAGGTGGCTTTCCTTGGTTGACCAATGAAGAGAAAAGGAGATAAGAAGCAAAACAGGAGGGAGACCAGGAGGATGTAAGAGAGGTCCCGGTTGTTGGCTTTGACAATGGGAGTTTCTAGGTATTTAAGGAATATGATTAAAACAATGCCTGTTATTAGGAACAAGAGTAGTGCAAAGGAGACCAGGATAATGCCCAGATGTTCTTCATAGGACAGGAAGGTTATACTTTTGGGAATACATTGGATTCGGTTCTTGTTTGGATATTGGTTTTCTGGGCACTTGGTGCATTTTTCAGTATCTAAGATAAGAGAAAGTAATATTATTTTTATAGTCTCTCCATGCTTTCTTTGGATGACAGCTGATATTGAGAGACAAGAAAGCCATAATAAGTGGTAAATAGAACCATTTACACACACACACACAAACACACACACCATTATAAAAACAACAGTAAACATAAAACCCAAAAGAGAAATGCCTGATATTACAGTCACCCTTACTGTAGCTACCCACTAGCCTAATGGTGACATTAAGAGCTGTGGAGGTTCAGTGGTTAGAATGTGGCTAATTCTGCTGACTGCCAGCAGTTCAATCCTGAATGGCTCAAGGTTGACTCCGCCTTCCATCCTTCTGAGGTCAGTAAAATGAGGAGCCAGATTGTTGGGGGAAATATGCTGACTCTGTAAACCCCTTAGAGAGGGCTGTGAAAGCACTATAGAAGTCTGAGTGCTATTTACTGTATCCACAAGCTGTCAAAAGTATCCATAAGGGCCAAAATGAAAGTGGGGAAATGAGGGACTTTTAACTTGCTGACAAACTATTAAGAGCTTTTATAAGTCAAGAATTTGCTTTGATCAGAACTGCTTTATTTTGCAGGTAGTCCTCAACTTGCAATAGTTCAGTTAGTGATTGTTCAAAGTTACAACATCACTGAAAAAAGCGACTCATGACCATTTTTCACTCTTACGACCATTGCAGCATGTCCATGGCCACGTGATCAAAATTCGGTCAGTTGGCAACTGTCTCACGTTTATGAGAGTTGCAGTGGCCCGGGATCACATGATCCCCTTTTGTGACTTTCTGACAAACAAAATCAATAAACCAGATTTACTTAACAACCGTGATACTAACCACACAACTGCAATGATTTACTTAAAAACGGTGTCAAGAAATGTCATAAAATGGGGCAAAACTCAATCAATATCTCACTTAGCAACATAAATTTTTGGCTCATTTAGGCTTGCCCTAATCACCTGCATGCTTATTATGGGATGTTAACCTAAACTGGGCATGTCTTCAATAAATAGGGAACAAGTGATTCAACATCAGGAAATCCAGGTGTGGATATGTGAATTTATAGCATGCAAACAGCTTGTTGAATATCAGCAGAGCTGCCTGATTTGCATGTGGATCTCTGCAGAAATGAAGTATTGGATGCCAGTTTCCTCCCTCAGCCAAATTCTTGCCTCAGGTTGTGCTCAGTCAGTCAAGGCCTGCTCATCTCACATTGGACTACTGCAATGCGCTCTACATGGGGCTACCCTTGAAGAGCAGTCAGAAGCTTCAACTGAGTGCGGCAATCATGTTGGTTAGTGTGAGGAAGCCATTGGCCTGAAACCATTCCTCAAGTATAAAAGAATTCAGATGTTCCTGAGAGAGGCCAACCAGGAAGGACACTTCCAACTGGGAAGTATTTTTGTATATTTGATTGTACGCCGCCCCGAGTCCCTTTGTGGAGAGGGAGCGACTTATAAATTGAATAAAATAAATAAATAAATAATAAGTGCAAGAGATGTTTCTGCTGGCAGAAGTTCACCATGTCCTTCTGTCTCTACCTCCCTCATCCTTCAATATCTTTTTCTCACTCTTTGCCCTATAGCAGAAATTGAGCAGGTTGAAAATAATCTCTAACAAAGAAATAGTCAACCTTCAATACGTCTTTCAATGTGCATAATGATCAAAATGCTCTGGATGAATCTAGTAAGCTTTTCCTTTTATGTCACCCACCTTCCTGAGTGGAGAAGGTCCCCTCTGGACAAGGAATGCAGTCATAGCAGCAAACAGGCTCTCCTTCCCGAGCCTTCTTGAAAAATCCAGGATGACATTTTTCCACACATTTGGACTCAGGCAGGGACTGAGCAGAAAAACAAGGAATGCCAAAGAAAAGATGTTAGGACTTACCATCATAGTGTAACATTAGCCAAGCAGTCTTAGGGTTTCACTTAGGAAGATATGAAATTTCTAACTAGTTCCAAAACGGTTGTAAGAGATACAACTACCGGCAGATTCTTTGTTTAGTTCCTCTCATTTGCTTTTGGCACCTAACTTTGCAATAAAGGACGGTTCTACTTAATGAAATCTGGAGGAAAGGAACTAAGGAAAGATTTAAGCCTTAAGTGATAGCCAGTTGGTTCTTCCAGAGCCCTCTTAACATGGATTCTTCCATTCCTCATATATTCATGGTTTTAAAGTATGATGATCAACTCATATTAAATGTTGGAATTGATTTTATTCTAAACGATTTGTGCATTTTTATGCTATTAAATATATTAAACTATAATAAAACTGTGATGAAGAGAGTTCATCTTTGAAAGGCGTTTAAACCAATCTCCCACTTAAGCCACTCAGAGTCGCTTCAAACTGCAAAATGGAAGACAAATAATTTCGATAAAAATAATAATGAGAAGAAAGCAACAGACAGCAACAAACTCTGCCTCTGCAAAGAAGTAGAAGAAACAGTGGAGAGCAGTTGCCAGAAGATCACACAGATTGACTACAAACAATGGCAGGACACATTAGCAAAATGGAACATTGGATGATCTGCAAGAAATGCCATTTGCCAGCAAGCCAGAACTGGTGGCAAAAGAAGATAAAGAGAGCACCAATAGGCACCTCAGTGCAATTCCCAAAACAGCCGGAGCACCACTTGAACACCATCGACATTGATAAATTCGCCATCAGTCAATTGCCAAAGGCAGCTTTGCTTGGAACAGTTTATATCCTGTGACAATTTGGAGCCTCCTTCCCCCCCCCCCCCCCGAGGTTTAAGGGAGCTAACGATCAGCACAAAGGATGGCATTTGAGGGCTTTTCAGATGGAAGACCCCTCCTAAAAACCGAAGGCCAACTCCAACTGATCTTTCCTTTCAAATTCTCCCTCAATGCTTCTGATATCGGAAAGGGCTTTTCCGTGTGTTTCATGTTTCAGTTGAAGACTAGGCTGAAGCAGCCAGACCTAAAGATGAAGCAAGCAGGAGAGCAGGCTGGGGAGAAAAGCTAGAAAAAGCTCCCCCGGGGAAAGCAGTTAAGAAGCAACCAAAATGTCCCCTGAACCAGACAAAAGAAGTTGGGCCTGAGCACGTGGGAAGCCCCTCCCCAAGTCCCATCAACCGCTACCCGATTTGTCAACCAATGAGGCAAGAGTTGCTGCCAGAAGACACTTTGGGGGAGAAAAGGGGTCCTGAAGCTCACCCACTTTTTGAGCCATCTTTGGACCCAGACTTGGGGCTTCCATCCCTCTGGCTATGCTTGCCAGCCTAGTTGAGGACATAGGGGTGTGTATGTGTGTGTGTGTCTGTCTAACTGTCTCTCTGTGTGTGTGTGTGTGTGTGTCCATATATGAAAGATCAAATATATATACATTGGAACAATTTGCCTCCTGTTAGATATTAGCATATATCGCTGTAAGTCTCCACTCAGGTCCGCCGCTAGGGCGGGAACTAGGGATCGTTCTGATTGGTCGAGAGGCGTACCCGATCCCTATAAAAGGGGAACCCTCAGACCACACACCAAGCTGGATCACTACTACTAATAATAAAGAGCTGTTAAGTCACTACTTGTCCGGAGTCTGTTCTCTCGTTGCCCGAATCTAACACCTCCAGAAGTTGTGAATGCTCCAACACTGGAAGTTTTTAAGAAGATGTTGGATAACCATTTGTCTGAAATGGTGAAGGATTTGCTGCCTAAGCAGGGGGTTGGACTAGAAGACCTCCAAGGTCCCTTCCAACTCTGTTGTTCTATTCTGTGCTATTCTACTCTACTCTATAGCCAGCAAAGTTTCAGTTATTTTCAGTTCACTGGATCTCCATGTAACCTAAAGAACTTCTGTGTTCAGTTGAAAGTGATTTGAGAATGGCTGTTTTCCAGGGCTGTGTGTGAGTGAACGACCATAAGCTCTGTGCACACATATAACACAATGCTTCATTTTCTTTTGCAACACAATGCTTCATGTATATCACTTCAGACTAGTTGTTATGATTTCATGTGGTGTGAAAGCCCTGGACCGCCTTCTTAGCTGCAGAAGGCCTACCTCTGCATCCCAGTGGGGTGAAAGAAAGGCAGGGATAACCGTGGCCAGGTCTGGGCTGCTTAAAAACACCAGAGACCATGGGGCCACTGTCCTCAACCAGGGCAACCTGAATCCTGATTTCACGGCTGATTTCCTACTGGGATCAACAGGATCTCCATCCAGTCTTGCTTCAATTTCACTGGATTCAGTCCAAAGATGAACTGATGGGGCACTGATCCATAGAATTACCTACTTCTTTTTCTTTTCTTTGCTATTTGAGGCGAAGGAGCAAGTGAGGGTTTCAGCTGCCTCACCAGTTTCCCCTGCCTTCACCACTACACCATTAAGCCATGATGACTCCGCTTAGCCCACTTGCAATGGGTCTCAAGGCATTGGAAAATTGAGAAAAGCCTCTGCTATTTCTCCCACCTTGTTAACAAACTTTAGCCATGAAAGACTACCCTCGCTGATAATGCATCTCCATCTTTCAAAATTCCCCAGTTTCAATAGGAAGGGCTTGTCTTCAGAAAGAATCACCAAAGTGATGATCTCCAGATCTGTTGCTAGATTTCCATTTTCATCCAAGTAGAGTTTGAAGTTGGAAAGATTGAAAAACTCGTTCTTTTCCAGAAAGGGGTGGAACTAGAATGGAAGAATCCAAGAATTTTAAATGCAAAAACGTTAATGTTTTATCCTACGGGGTATTTTCACATTTGAATCTTCTAGAGTTGTGTAACTTGCAAATATTGTGAGTTCGGAGGACAAGTGTTACCACTATCTTCATAAGTGAAAAACCAAATGTTCAGCAAAATCGATTAAACACATATTTTAAGAAATACATTGACAAACATTCTTTAGCAGGTTTCAAACAAATTAACAGACAAACAAAGAGATTGTTCATAACCTCCTTGGAAACAACAGGGTGATTATTAGTAACCATAGATTTTTCTAGAAGTTTCCTGGCTAACCACCTCCCAGGCGAACTGATGGGAAACATGACCTGAGGAGCTAATTCTACCTTATTGTAAGGCTACATTAACAGAATCGTGGAAGTCTGAAAGTCTTCAGGTAGTTTCTTTCTACAGACAGAAAAGTTAAGGAGGATCCTGTCTGAGTTACTTTCCCTGCCTGTTATGAAGCTATAGACTCTCCCACTCCCCCACTTCTCCCATCATTCCCTTTGCAGCATCTCTTCCCGCTGTAACCTGGGGTCAACATATCATTATACATTAATGCTGGTGATATAACTTGATTTTAGCAAAGAATTAAGAAAAGTAGTAGAAGAAGAATTTGGTGCCAGGTATGAAGGATGAAGGATACCAAACTTGATAAGAATGTTTGTGAACATATTCTCATAATAGTAGTTGATTGCAAACTGAATGTGATGTCAGCAAGAAGCTCATAGAAAGAAGGCAAATCCAGCTGCAAAAACCTCAGGAAGTGAATGTTTTGTTTTGGGGAGACCCCAATTCAAGTACCAGGGCACCTTGGAGACACTGCACTTGGAAAAGGCATTGCTTACAATATGGACCAGGTTTGGGGGGGGGGGTGTCTAGGAGCTGTTCTTTGCCTTGAGGGAAAGACTGTAAAGAAAAGAGCCATGTTGGTCTCTGGAGCTGAAAAATAGAAGCCCCTGTTCCTAACAACTTAACCTCTCAGTTGAAGATTCTTCCAATAAAAGAAAGATGGTACGCACAAGCTTAAGAGCTGTTCACTGTTATTCCAGAGAATCGGACATGGAAAAATGAATTCAGTCACAAGAAATGAGATTCTGGCTGAATGAGGGAAAAGAGGAGCTGTTTTACAGCTGAGCCAGTAAAGCAGAAAAGTCCAGGCTCCTCTACATGGATTGTCTTAATGCAAAAATCAAGTAGCCATCCATCAGGAAAGCTGTAACTGGGATTCCTGCAGAGAGGAGCAGTTGGGCTAGATGGTCTCAGGGTCTCCTTCAAATTCACAAATGTAAAATTCCAGGAGATGCTTGTACCAACACTGATGTAGGCTTATAATGCTGTGTTGAAAGAGGCAAAGATCCCGCTATAATGGACGGAGGCTAATATTGTTTTAATACCCAAGGAAGATTCAGATCAGATGTCTATACAAAACTACAGGCCGATTTCATTGTTGAACTCAGATGATAAAATCTTTGCCTTGATAATTGCAGAACAGTTGAAAAAATTCCTCGCCATGTTCATCAATCCAGATCAAAATGGATTCCTTCCCAGAAGACAGGTTAAAAATAATATGAGAAATATGCTGGACATCCTAGAATATTATGAACTACATAATGAAAAACAGGTTGTGCTACTTTGAATGAATGAAAGATGAATGTACTACCAAAATTTCTTTTCTTGTTCTAGAATATTTCCATTAAATTAGAAAAAAGCTTTTTAAAGAATTTGAACCAATTGGTCTCTAAATTTATATGGCAGGGAAAAAGACCAAGAATAAAACTCAAAGCTATGCAAGATACCAAGGAAAAAGGAGCATTTGGCGTACTGGACTGGGAACTTTACTACGCCGCGGCTATCCTCACATGGATAAAGGAATGGATAATGTTAAGAAATAAAAGATTATTTAAATTGGAAGGTCATGACCTCCATGTAGGATGGCATGCTTTCCTATGGTATGAAAAAGGATCTGCATATAAGTATTTTTCATAGACATTATGTTAGGCAGTTCTTGATATTAGTATGGAATAAAATTAAACATGACCACTATATTGAAATACCCATTTGGCTATCCACGATGGAAGCATATATACACCCAAATTTAATTAACGTGGAAAAATTGTTACATACAAAGAGATATTGAATAAACAGGGGGAGATAAAGCCAGATTAGAATTGGCATCACAAAGGGTACACCTAGAGTGGTGGTCTTATCTACAGATACAAACAAGGTTTGCAGAGGATAGGAAAAAGGAAGGCATCGCCAAAGAATACACAATATTAGACAAGCCCCTGATAGAGACAGAAGATAGGTTGATTAAAGTGTTGTACAGATATCTGCTGGAATATAAACTCAAGGAAGAACATGTTAAGGAAGCTATGGTCGCCTGGGCGAAAAATTTTGGTTACAATGTTGAATTGGCTAAATGGGAAAAACTTTGGACACTCAATCGGAAACTAACAATGGCCATGGCTTATGAGGAAAATTTGTACAAGATGTTCTACAGATGGCATCTTCCCCCAGCACGTCTCTCCAAAATGTTTAAAAATTTGCCCCCAAATTGTTGGAAGTGCAAAAAAACACCAGGCACCTTTTTCAATATGCAATGGACATGCAATGAGGCAAAAAGATATTGGAGAATGATACAATTATGACTGGAACAAATGGAGGGAGATAAAATTCTGTTCAAACCAGACATTTTCCTCCTAGGCATAATACCGGAGGGGTATAAGAAAGATGCGCTCTATCTAGTTATCCATATATTGACTGCACCATGAATAACCTATGCGCAGTATTGGAAAAAAGAAAGTATCCCATCAGAGTTAGACATAATTAACATTTTGGCCTGTGCGGAAGCAGATAAGGCTCACCCTAGAATTAAAAAATAAAGGGGAGTCAGAATATTATGAACTTTGGAACAGGTTTTATTATTGGCATAAGACAAGGTGACAAGACTGGAACAAATTGTAAATAATGTGATTGGATAGAAGGATAGAGAATGTACTAAGTAGGCTGACAGCTAATGGATGAGATTATATACTGTGATTGTATGGCCATAATGGCTATATATGTGTGTGTGTTTGTGTGTGTGTGTGTGTGTGTGTGTGTGTGTTTGTGTGTGTGTGTGTGTATTTATGTTACAACCCCTGGTATGCCCAAATATGGGAGGAAGCTCACTACTCCCTCCTTCTGTCCTTCGGCTTATCACAGAAAACCATCCAGGCAGAAAACCATATTTTTATTTTTAATGTTGCCTTTTTATATTTGTAAATCAGTACAATATTATATTTGTATTTGTAAATATAATTTACAAAATTATATTTGTATTTGTAAATCAGCACAAATACAACACACACACACACACACACACATATGTATGTATGTATGTATGTATGTATGTATGTATGTATGTATGTATGTAAAATTCTATGATACTAATCCAAAACCTATAAATCAGTGGTGGGATTCAAATATTTTTACTATCTGTTCTGTGGGCATAGTTTGGTGGGCATGGCAAGGGAAGGATACTGTAAAATCTCCATTCCCTCCCCACTCCAGGGGAAGGTTATTGCAAAATCCCCATTCCCTCCCGATCAGCTGGACTCGGGAGGCAGAGACTAGATGGGGGCGGGGCCAGTCAGAGGTGGTATTTACATGTTCTCAGAACTACTCAAAATTTCTCCAGAACTGGTCAGCACCTCTGCTAAATATATTTAAAAATAGAGAACCCTTTTTAAAATTAGCACGGCAGTATGAAATAACAAAATATATATCTCATGATGCCCACTTTTTGGAACATTATCCCCTGAGTAATTAAACTGGCCAATCCTATTGGCCTCTTGTAGCAAAAGTAGGTTGAGATGGCTCCTCTCCTGCTCCTCTGAATTCCTTCTCCAAAGGAACTAAGATTGATGGATCCATATTGGGACCCCTTACCTGCCAAGGCTGCAGCCTTGGAGCCCCGAATCTCCCTTCTCCCTCCTTCCTTCTCCTCCTGGATCTGGAGGAATAGGCAGCATTCAAGGCCTGGACCAGAGTTTTAACAAAACTGTAAAAAATGCTTGAATTTGAGATCTGGACGCTGTTATTTTTCTCTTGGGTCTCTATTGGTGCTTCCTGGGTGCATCTTTTCCTGGCTTTGACAGAAAAGATGTGCTTTGAAAAAATACAGTGAAAAGATTGACTTGGAAACTTGGGCTCCACAAAGAAATGGGACTCATAGGGATCACCTTTTGGTCTTCTTTTGTACCGAAAATAAAAGGTCCAAATACTGTGGACGTATTTGTAAAGCCTGTGCCTTTTAGTTCCCAATATCCCCAGGATTGTCATGATCCAGACTTTCCCCTCAATGGGTCCTGGCAAATGCAGAAGTGTTAAATGGAAGGGAAGAAGTCTGTCCAAAGGGGACTCATATTCTATGAAATGAACAAAGACGTTGACTTGCCTCCACTTAGAGAGGGCATCCCTGAGGGGTGTTATATTTCCAGTTGTTGAGAAGAATTGTGATATGACAACACAAATTCCATTCCTGACAAGCAAAGGAGTGAAAGTCCTCATGAAATTCTCTCCCTTCTCTGATTCTGAAGCAAAGAGACCGATCAAGATCCACCTGAAATGGAGTAGCAGTTGGATAATTCCTGGATAATGGAACCCTTCTTTGGGGACTATTAGGTGGAAAAAAGGGAATTGACTTTTATCACTCAGAGCCTCTGAAATAAATCTCCCACTGGTCTGAAAAAGCAATGGAGAATGCTGTGTTATATTTGCAGTCAAATCAAGTCCAACATATTAGCTTTTAATAAATTCAACTTGTTTCTCATGTACGTATTAGAATAATTTATTGTTAGTTAGCCATTAGGCCATATTAAGATACAGAGCATAAAATTCAGAACTTCAATAAGATTAAGATTAAGAAAGCAATAATAAGATCTATAAAAATAGAATAAAAGAAATAAATTAAGAAAAAATAACAATAAAAAATGAAAATCATATTTCTGCATTACCCCTGTGATTTGCTGCAATCAGCTCCAGATATCCAGGTCTAAGCTAGGTTGTTTTGTTCCAATAAATGTCATTCTCAAATTCTGATTGAACATTTTTAGAGGTTGATTCATTTCAATGTGCCAACCTAACTGAGGATTGCTATATTGTTCTCTGCTTTGATATCCCAAGTTCTTTGTGCAGCAGTCTTTTTACATTATTTTCCAGTTGTACAAGAGACAGAGAGAACATAGCTCCCCATAAAGTACGGAAGTTTGCAGATGATGCAGGAGTCACTGGCTAATTCGAGATGGTGATGGGTCTGCTGCATACAGAGGGGAGGTTGAACAACTGACCCTGGAGTGCAGCCGGAACAATCTGGAGCTGAACATGCATAAAACTGTAGAGATGAGAGTGGACTTTAGGAGGAGCCCTCCTATTCTACCACCTCTCATTACATTAGACAACACAGCATCAACAGTAGAGACCTTCAAGTTTCTGGGTTTCTATAATTTCCCAGGATGAAATGATCACCTAACATTTGAACCATCATTAAAAAGGCACAACAAAGAACGGTCTTCCAGAGTCAACTCAGAAAGTTCAGACTGCCCAAAGAGCTGCTGATATAGAGACTTCAATGGATAGTTAGGACTGCAGAAAAAGCAATCGCAACCAGCCTGCCTTCCATTGAGGACCTGTATATTGCACAGGTCATAAGGAGGGCCGAGAAAATATCTACAAACCCCTCGCATCCTGGACATTTTTGTCTTTCATTTATTAATCATCACAGAATTGTTATAGGAGAAGAAGCCAAGTCTTCTTAACAGCTACCCAACCCAACTTGCAAGTAGGAGAATAATCTCATTAAAGGAGAATATTTGTAGCTCAGGGCTAAAATAAGAGGTCTTTGGTGCTCAGTTATTTTCTTGCAGATGTTTCATTGCCCAATCTAGGTAACATTGCACTGGTGATATCACCTGATCTGGGTAATGAAACATCTGCAAGAAAACAACCAAGCTCAGAGAGCACCAAGATTCATATCATATCATCAGAATGTAACAAGGTGTTAGTTTAAGTGTTTAGTGCCTTAGCCAGTGGTGGGTTTCTGCCGGTTTGCACCGGATCGTGCGATCTGGTTGGTCAATGAACCTGGAAGTAAGTTCCTGCCCCGCCCCTGTCACTTACTCGCAAAGCCTTGGCGTTTTTTGCGTCGGGGCTTGCTGTAAGAGAGAGGGAGTAAAGACCTTTTCCGGATTGGTGGTGGTGGAGGTGCGGGCCCGTGCTCACTAAAGCAAGTCCGGGGAAGTCCTTTGCGCCAGCTGGAAAAGGTCTTCACTCCCCCCCCCCCTTGCAGCATGCCCCAGTGCAAAAAATGGCGAGATCGGCGCACTTGGGGCTGCTGCTGCGAAGTCCAGGGAGGCTAAACCAAGCTGCGTGCCTCTCCCAGCCACTTTCGTAGCTTCCCGGAGCGCCAAGAACCTTTGCGCTCTTCTCCGTGCTCCTCGCCTCCTTGCGATGGCAATAGACATCCAGAAGCGGCGGGGGCCGGAAACCCTAGCCCGATAAGCCAATTCTGGACATCTATTGCAGTCATGAGGAGCCGAGGAGAGCGCAGATAAGAGCGCGAAGGTTAGGGTTACTGAGCAACGTGTGTGTGTGTGTGTGAGGCTGGAGTTACACCCCCCCAGCACCCTCCCTCCTGGGGGTCGAAGTACCTCAAAGGGACACTGAGAAGACATTTCTGAGTAGAGCAACTTCGCCAGTGAGACAGTCAGTGAGGTGAACCGCGTGGTTGCTTGGATCACACGGGCGCAGCCTGACCCGAGAAGTTTCTTTTCTCAGAAATGTCTTCTCGGCTGCGCCCGTGTGATCCGAGCAACCACGCAGTTCACCTCACTGACTGTCTCCCTGGCGACGGGCTGGCGGTTGCCAGCGCTCCACCAGCTGGGGCACGACCAGATCTCTCTCCAGATCTTGCGGCTTTTTCAGGGGTTTCTTTTTAAAAAATACCTGTCCAAATGATCTTGAAAACCTGTGATGTTGCTTTGGGAGGGGGCAGATGGGCAGCATTTGCCCCTGCCGCCCTCCCTGGGCACCTGCAGCCTTGGAGCCTGCAGATTTAAAACATGCCTTTGCACAGCTGCCCGTCTGTCCCCTCCCAAAGCAACCTCGCAGGTTTTCAAGATCGTCTGCAGAGGCGTTTTTTAAAAAGAAAACGGTCTTGGGGAGGAACGGGCTGCGCATGGAGGAGCTGGCGGCCAGGGCGCTGTGAAGCAGCGCCAGCCAGCATGTCCCTTAAGAAGAGCCCCAAGGGCAAGGGCAGCAGCGCTGCGCCCACCTCTGCCCTGCCCACTTCTCAGCAACACGCCCCCCGCCTCCTCCTCCTCCTCCTCCTCCTAAGTAGGCAGGCTGGGCAGGGGCATGAGCACGGCCCAGGAGGGAGCAGCCAACGGGGGGGGGGGATCTGGCCAGCCGGCCGTCCCTCAGCAGCAAGTTCCATGATGTCACTTTCAAGGTAAGCAGCAGCTGCGGGTGCCACTTGGCCAGGACAGTGAGGCTAGCCCGGCACCCACCCAGCCACCGCTTGGCGGGTGGGTAGGCGGAGGGTTGGCCTGGCCCAGCCGGCGGCTGGCACGAACTCCTCTCCTGTTCCTTCTTCTGCGGGGGGCGCTGCCTTGCTTTGACAGCCACCTCATTTCCAATTGGGGGGTGGGGGAGAAATCCTCTGCATGGATCCCCCAATTGAAAGGAAGAGGCTCCATCCATGGGGGGGAGAGATCCCCCTCACATTCCTTGTCTTCCTGGATGGGCTCCGGATCAGTGAAGCCTCCTCCTTCTTTTTAACCAGGCGATCTTTCTTAAGACATAAAAAAGAACCTTAATTGCAGGCTCAACAAAAGAAGCTGGAAAGAGATACTGAAGCCAGGAAGCTGAATCCTGGGACTGGAGAACAACCTTTTCTGTCCCCTTACCAGCCCATCCGGGAAGACGAGGAATGCGAGGGGGATCCCTCCCCCCGTAGATGGGCTCCGGACCAGCGGAGCCTCGTCCTTCTTTTTAGCCAGGTGATCTTTAACCAGGCAATCTTCGGCTGCTGCACAAGCCCATGGGCACGCACTGCCTTCTTCTCTCTGATAGCTGCCTGGTTAAAAAGAAGGGCGAGACTCCACTGGTCCGGAGCCCATCCACAGGTTGGGACAGAGAGACGGACAGACAGACAGACAGACACACACACACACACACACAGTGAGTGATTGAGTGAGTGACAGACAGACAGACACACACACATATACACACAGAGTGACAGACAAAGAGGAAGGGAGGAGAGAGAAACACAGAGAGATAGAGAGACAGAGGGAGGGAGAGAGTCAGAGACAGACAGACAGGGAGTCCCACAGAGAGAGAGTGAGAGACAGACAGACACACACATACAGAGTGACAGATGGAGGAGGGAGGAGAGAGAGAGACAGAGAGATACAGAGAGACAGACACACAGACACACAGACAGAATGACAGAGAGAGACAGAGAGGGGGAGGGAGGGAGAGACAAAGAGCTACAGAGAGAGAGAGAGATAGACAGACACACACAGAGAGAGAAACAGAAAGAGAGAGAAAGAGAAAGAAAGGCAGAAAAAAAGAAAAAAGAAAAGAAAGATAAAGAAAGTGGGAGAGAGAGATGAAAGAAAGAAGGAAGGAAGGAAGGAAGGAAGAAAGAAAGAAAGAAAGAAAGAAAGAAAGAAAGAAAGAAAGAAAGAAAGAAAGAAAGAAAACTTATGACCACAATTGAGCCCAAAATTTTGGTTGCTAAGCAAGAGCATCGTTAAGTGAGTTTTACCACATTTTCCAAGATGGCCACGTCCACCTGGTCACATGACTGCTGAGCCACTCCCACAAAACAGGCCACACCTACAGAATAGGTTCTAAAAAAAATTGAAACCCACCACTGGCCTTAGCCATGTGTACTTCAAGATCCTTCATTAGTGCAGGAAGTCATTAATATCTATACTGAATAACAAGGGTTCAATATATGCATCCTTCCCTTCTCGTGGCTCCATTGAGCCCAAACCTCCCTCTCAAACAAGGGCTTGTGGAAAGGGCTTTGATCAGGGCCAAAAGGCTGAGCTGCATTTTGAGGGCTATCAGTTTCCTCCGTCATATTTCCTTGTTTACTGTGTCAGATCCTGCACTAACATCTATAAAACCAGCAAGCCCTCATTTCCCCAGACTGATATGTTTTGTAATTAAATGGTTCAAGAGAAACAATTGTCAATAGTGAATTGAATGTTCCTAAAGCGTGTTTGTTCTTCTGCAAGGAATGCACTTTTCATCTACCTACCCTCCACTCTACTCAAGAGGAACCTAGCATACGTTTTAGCCACCATATTTATTACATGAATTGGCCTGTAATTGCTGTGGTTCTTTTTATGCCTTTTTCTATATATAGGAACTACTGTTTCCATCTTTCACCCAGCTTGGATATCACGTGTATTATTTCTATTTGTAAATGAACCTGCTAATCAACAAGATATTTTTTGAATAGTTCAGCTTTACAAAGTCCTCTCCAGGGACTTTATTGCTATTTAGATTTTGTATAATGAATTTGATCATTACTAGATTAGGGAGAAAATAGTTAACATGTTGACTAATAGGCTTCCAAATGTTTTAATAAACTGGTTAATTAATGCCAATGGTAACTATCAGCTTTATCAACTACCAGCTTTATCAACTGTAGTTAAGGTAATCCATCTGGATTCTTTTCATGGATTTTGGATTTGTTCACCGTGGATAATATCACTACTTTGGCTAGGATAAAATGTATAAAGTATTAGTACTGCTGTGTCATTTTCTTCTACAGGAGGCCCCTTGACTGAATACAGAGCCTCGGCTTCACAAAGTGTGCAGCAGGAGCTCCCAAAGCTATGGGGATGGGGTCATGACAGGATGTGCCTGCTTGATTCTTCCCCTTCCCCACTGTGGATCCCAACCCCCAGCTATGACACCTACAACATCCATGGTGAAAAGCGGCTCTTGAGTTCCATAGAGAAGATTTGGTTGGATCAATCACTCACCCATCACCACCCAACTTAAGTAGAGGAAAACAGACAAACCTGTGCGACTTTGTAGGGGGCTATTAATGTTGATATCTGGAATGAGATGTCCTTGTGAGCTGCATCAAGAAGAGCCATAAGGTTCTCCTTCCTTCCACAGCTGTAGTTGGGGACATTGGCATCTCCAGTGGAGAGAATGTCCAGCAAGGCCTCTGAAGTGCCAAGTGTGCTCAAATAGTTGTCATGGATGTTGTAGCCAAGAGTGAGATTGTGCAGGAGCTGGGAACTCTTGTTGATCACTTGAATGTTGAAAATGAAGGATAGGATTCTATGTAGATAAGTATATAACCTATCGAAAAAATATTAATGTTATCATCATCACCATCACCAACTATACACACACACACACACACACACACACACACACACACACATATGTATTTGTGTTACAACCCCTGGTATGCCCAAATATGGGAGGGAGCTCACTACTCCCCCTTTCTGTCCTTCAGCTCATTACAGAGGACCATCCAGGCAGAAAACCATATTTTTATTTTTAATGTTGCCTTTGCTATGTTTGTGTTGTATTTGTGCTGATAAATAAATAAAGGGAGACTACTATATATCTATTTCAAGCTATTTAGCTCTCATCAGCTAGCCATACCCTTACTGGGATTTGAACCTGGGCTGTATTACATATTAGGCAGATGTCTAAGCACAAAGCCACAGGCTCTCCTCCTTATTCATCAGCACAAATACAACACAAACATAGCAAAGGCAACATTAAAAATAAAAATATGGTTTTCTGCCTGGATGGTCCTCTGTAATGAGCAGAAGGACAGAAAGGGGGAGTAGTGAGCTCCCTCCCATATTTGGACATACCAGGGGTTGTAACACAAATACATACCTATTTCCCTGGCTCAGCTGATAAGGAGGAGAGCCTGTGGCTTAGTGGCTTAGACATCTGCCTAATATGTAATAAAGCCCAGGTTCAAATCCCAGTAAGAGTATGGCTAGCTGATGAGAGCTAAATAGCTTGAAATAGATCTATACTAGTCTCCTTTTATTTATTTATCAGCACAAATACAACACACACACACATAACCTATAGTGTCTTAAGTGCGTTTTGATCAAAACCAGAGTTAAATGATAATCCACCCTCACCATTTAATTTTCAATGAATACCAAGAAGATGGGCTGGAGGGTTAAGAATCACAAATACACCTTTATTTGAGCAATACTAATTTTTATCTGCCCAGTAACCAGAATTTAAAATAATTCATTGATTAAAATAGAACCACCATGAAAGGAAGAGGAGACTTCATAAGTGACTAAAAATGCAAACTCTAAAGGAAATCACCCTCCATTTCTACAGAAATCAGGCACTATCAATGAGCGATTATAGAAATGTAGGCATTGGCTGAGCAGAGGTAACCATTTCAGTGGTTACTTGAAACAAACATTCAGTGTTCAAAGTGATGAATTTAAAAGTGGATGGAGAGAGAAAAATAATCTGGACTTTTTCCAGGATTGTTTCTCCCCCATCCCTGCCACAAAATAAGGCAAAAGAAGTCATGGAAATCCAAATGATTCAAGAAATTTAGACAGGTCCTGCAATAAGGAGTAAGTGAAGAGTGTTAGAACTTCAAGTGGTGGAAATGCAGCTCTGTCACACTGAATGACTTACATGTGAGACTCACTAGAAGGCACCCTGTTAAAATTCAGTATTGTACGTGATACTCCTTTTGCAGTAACAACCACGCCAATGAGATGGTCTCCTGGTCTGTAATAGCTCAATGGAATATTTTCATTCTGTTCGTCCAAGCTCAGCGGGCACTTCATTCCAGGCTTCCCAGAGACTGGCTGGGACATCAGCAGCAGCAGAAGAAGAAACAGAAGGTCCATAATGTATCTGGTTGAATCAATTCCTTTCCCATTTCTAAACGAGAAGATCAAGAAGAGTTAGAAGAATTCAAACGATGTCACAAGATGGAAATGCCAGTGGCTTTCTTGATTCAGAAAGATGAATTCAAATGTACTCATTACAGCCTTGAGGCCAGATACAAACAAGATATTGAATAAAAGAAGTATTATATTCCTTCTATATATACTGTATGTATATATATATATATATATATATATGTATAAGAGAAAAACAATAAGTATAATTGAGTCTAAAAATCATGAAAACATAAAATAAATCCAAATAAAATACTATTGTAAGAGGTCTCAGTCCTAAGTAATAGCATGGCATGTAAATTGTAGGACAGAATTGGGCGACTATTTTTGAGTCCTTGCCTGAGAGTAATTGCATTAAAGAGAAATTCCACTCCTTACCTGGAAATGTCTTCAAGGCAGGAGATATCTGGGTCCCTCTAGATACCTTATAGACAGAACCGTATATATTATACAGCCATTCAGAAACACAGGCAGAACTTCATGGGAGAGAAAAGTATATTGAAGACCATAACCCCCTGCCTATCCAAAAACATGCATCACCCAATTCAAGAACGGAGGCATTTATTCTTTTCTTGTATGTTCCCTTCCACGTTGCTTCAGTCTGATGCTTACCTCACAGGATATCACTGGAGAAATAGCAGGAGAGGAATAAGACTAGCAGGCTGATAATTATAATAAGAAGCAACTTCTCTTTGGAGACCCTGAACTTCTTCCAGGCCCCATCTGCAGTGGGGCACCTGGGGGAAAATGCTAGTGAAAAATCACAGATGCTCCCCTGGGGGCTCAGTTCTTTATGGTTGCTGTCTTTCCTGTCAGGACATGTCCAGGAAGCGATGCTGGAGGAACATAGTTCAAAAAGTAGGGAACTGACTTCTGCTGTCCTTCGACATGGCCTCTTGTCTCCAGAGACTGGCATGGAGGTTCATTCAGAGTTATGGAGTTTGATGTCAGGCTTCCAAGTAATAAGTTCCCCAAATGAATAATCCTAGGCAATCATATTCAGTCAGTCCATTTATTAGGAACATATCAAATTGGCAAAGTCTTGGTGCAATTCTGGCTCCAAATTACCCTATTTTTTCAGAGTATAAGATGCGCCTTTTCCCTCCCTAAAAGTGGGTGAAAATTTAAGTGTGTCTTATAAACCGAATACGTACATTTTTGGCCTCCTGAGCCCTCCATGTATCGCATTTTCACACTCCCCAGCCCCCAGAAGCCCTCTGTAGTGCTCCACACGTCCTGTTTTCACCAAAAAAGGTGAAGATTACCTTCAATCTATGCTCAATTCCTGAAGAGTCTATATGTAACATTCAGCTAATAATAATAAATATTGTCCTAAAACATCCACTGTAATTTTATCTAAATATTCATAAAATGGAATTGACAGTGGGGATCTCTTGAGTAGAGGTGATGGGGCTGTGAAGATCTCCTGGGAAGCTCCACAGGGTGGGAGCAAGGAAGAATGTCGTATCAAATCCTGGAAGAGAAAGTCAGAGCTGCTGTCTAAATGTTTCTCACCTGCTCAGACTTTCCCTGAAGTTCTTCAGCATGGCCTCTTCCTCTTTTGTTAAGGTGATGTCCTTCATTCTGAGGTTGTCGATTTTTCCCTGTAGTTCTACTCGTTCTGCAACCATGGATGCAAATAACATTGTATTTCTGTAAATTATGAAGAGCAGACATAAATTAGCCCTCTCATGAAATAGATAGATAAATAGGTAGGTAGGTAGGTAGGTAGGTAGGTAGGTAGGTAGGTAGGTAGATAAATAGATAGATAGATAGATAGATAGATAGATAGATAGATAGATAGATAGATGATAGATAGATAGATAGATAGATAGATAGATAGATAGATAGATAGATAGATAGATAGATGATAGATAGATATAAATAGGTATAAATATAGATATATGAAAAAGTCTTATATCTTTTATTCTGTATATTGTTTATATCTGCCCTCGGGGTCCTTGTAAATAAAAATTGAATTTGAAAGAATAAGTCAGGATTCTCTTCTAAATCTTTCTCACCTGTCCAGTTGTTCCTTCATTCTTTGGTTTTGGATGAGGAGCTCCTGTTTCTCCCCAGCTTGTTGCAGAATTCTGCAGTGGAGGCTTTGGTTTTCTCTTCTTTTTTCTTCCAGGTCTTCTCTCTGGAAGAATCAGAAGGCGAGACGTGAATCCTGACCAACAACCAAATAGTCTTACTTAACAGTAACGGCAACTGCTTTGATGTCAGGAAACTCTCACTCTGGAAATATACACATATTTTTGGGCAGCTGGGGTGGGAGAGGGGTGTCAAAAGACCTCTGCCATATGAATCTTTTGAAAAATCCCATTTAGTTTAGACTTACTCCTAGGTTTGTATACTAGGATTAAAAGTGTCCTATGCCATACATTCATGAATTTCTCTCTTTTATTTTTTGGTGCTGGAGGAGGATATTACTTTCAATATTTGCTCGATTACTGAAGAGACTTATATGTAGCATTCAGCTAATAATTATGTTATATTGTCCTAAAACATCCACTGTAATTTTATCTAAATATTCATTAAATGGAATTTACAGTATATGTAGTAATACTGATAGTTTTGTGTTTAAGAACAACAATAGTAAACATAGTCACACTAAGGGCTTTTTCTTCTTCTTTTAGAACTTTATTTTAGAAAATTAGGGATGTTTGTAGTACAATAAAATTTAATAGTAAGTGTTCAAATGTGGCCTTCCCACTTTCAGCTGTTCTTCTATCTTCTGCTTGTAGGGTAGATTCTTCATCCTGGAATCATGTTTTTGCTTTAATGTTATTTTTTGTTGGTTAATGGAAGAAATAAAGTTTTGAATTTAAACAGAGATCAGGAAGGGGAAGAAGTTAGCACCCTTTCACTAGAAGCCCAAGGACCTTATCCACTTGGATTTTGTTATCTGTACTTTTGCCTTTGTCTACTCTTCATTTGATTTTTATTATCTCTTTTTTAAGAGAATAAGAAAAAAAGAGGAGGAGGAGGAGCCACAATAACACAGTAATCAAAATATCCATAGCAGGAACAGCCCATCCAGAGTTAAACTGAGAGGCTCTTGAACCATGTAGCCCATGTGGTTTCAGTAAAGGGACCAAGGATGGTTATGCATTGCTACCTTCCCCCCATCTCAGGAAGCTAGATTTGGACATCAGGAAGAAGGGAAGAGCTTCTCTGGTCTTCAAGAAACACATAAGAAGAAACACAAACAACATAAACACATAGACCTTAAACCAGAGATCTTTTTTAATTTAATTTAATTTAATTTAATTTAATGCTTCTAGACCGCCCCCTCTCCCGAAAGGGACTCGGGGCGGTGTACAGTTCATACAAAATATATCAGATACAATAAAATTAAGTATGTACAGTTGACAGTTGACATGGAGGAGGTTAGAATGACATTAAAAGAACTGTACAAAGCAGATTAAAATAAGTTCAAACCCCTAAAAACAAATACAGTGAATTAAAAAAAACCCTAAAATAACCAGATATAGTGCGTTTGCCAGGAGGGACAGTTGAATTATGCCAGGCCTGCTAATCGGAACAGGTGAGTCTTCAGTTTTTGCCGGAAGGAGCGGAGGTCAGAAGTGGTTCTAATGTCGGGGGGGAGGTCATTCCAGAGGGTTGGGCCCATCACAGATGGGAATCTGGGAATCATACCAGAAATTTACAACAAAGACTTAAAATATTTGATTGTAAATGTTTTAACAGCAGCTAGAATCGTATTTGCAAAAAACTGGAAAAACGAAATGATACCAAAACAGGAAGAAGTTATTCGAAAGATAATGGAGTGCGCTGAAATGAGCAAATTGACATTTGAAATTAGAGAACAAGAAGACAAGCAATTTTATAAGATATGGGATTTGTTTTATCAGTGGTTGGAAAAAAGAACCTGGACATGATAAATGCTTTATTTATGTTTTAATTGAAGGAGAAAGAATACAATAATGTTGTTAAATAGATTAATAATGATACAATGTTTTACTTGAAGGAGAGAAGCAAAAACATAATAATCTTGTTAGACTAACAATAATACAATGAAACACTGACATATATATGAATAATTTAGAATTTTTTGTTATAAAATGTAGGATAAAGATAATAAATGAACCAATGTACATTTGGTAGAAGATTGGTAATATAATATATAACTCTAAGTGCATACCATAAAGATATCCTGTTGAAAGTAGTGATATATAAATATAAACACTTGGTAAATTCTTTTATACTGTAAAAATATTTAAAATGAGATAATGATTGCATAAAGGTATGTTGTTGTTAAGCAGACATTCAAGAATGTAAGAGAATTAAGCTTATTGAAAAGAAAGAAATATTAATCGTAATTGAACATATGCTGTACAATGAAAGTGAGGTTTTGGGTTATATTAGATGGAAAAACTGTGATTGTATATGTAATCGAAAATACGGATGCAAAAGCACTTGTAACCAAACGACATGCTATATGTAAGGGATGAAAATTTTTAATGTTGTCTTTTATGTTTTTTTTTTAAAAGAAGATCAGATCTGTCATCACACTGCTTCAGCCCTGCTTTGCTTTGATGGCAGCCTGCCATAAAATATGGGGAGAGGAGGGGGGATACAGGGATAGGGGGATGACAGGAACCAGAAGTGCCCAACAGAGACAATGGTTGAACGATCGAAGGACACAGGCATGGGAAAGGAAGACAAATGCCCACCAAAGAGGCACTAAACTTTGGGAATTGTAACCAACACGACTTATTTGACTCACATCGGACACTAACAAGATGACCAGTGTAGGGAATGCTAAAATTCAAAAATAAAAGCCTCTGACCATTAAGGATTAGCTGGGGATTAAAACTGCAACTGCACGTGGGCAGGAGGGGGCAGGGAAGGGTTAATGTATTCTTAATAGGCGCCTCGGATTAGATGTAACCCCTGAGGACCTATCCAATGGGACCAGAGGGGAGGAAAAGGGGTGTTGCGTTAGGGACTGGGTACAAAAACCCTTACTGTTGAATCCAGGGGTGTGTGGTTTTGGGCTAGAACTTACAGTTGACGTCTTGCTCAAGCTCACCGCACTTTGCAAACTGCCTTTTTTTGTTTTCTTTTCTTTTGTTAATAAAATTCTTTTCTTACCGATCCAAGTTTTTGTAAGGATGAATTTCCAATGCCAGGGAGAAGAAAGGGAAAATTACTGGGTTTATGCAGGAATCCTCAGATCTAACTTTGCTTACGCTGTAACCACTTGGCTTTAGTAAAAGCCTACCTTTTACTAGATGCAACTCAGCTGCACATGGAGACTAGAGTCTTTCTTTCCTAAATGCCCAAGCTGGGAGAGGCCTGATCATCTCTCACCTGCATGGCTGCAATGCCTTTTATTTGGCTGGTGATGGTTCTCCCATGGATGTCCATGCATCTGGGAAGGGTGAGGAGATGGCTGCTGCAGCTTTTGGCCATGAGGGCTACGGGGGAGAGAGAATAGAGAGAATATTTATTTCTTAGCCGCACCCTCTCCCGAAGGACTCGGGGCGGCGTACAATAAAACAAATAAAATACAAAATACAAATACAAATCTGGACAGGACATACATATAACAGAGACGTATATAAGACGTATACAAGGAGGAGGTAGGCTGATAGATAAAAAACAATTAAAAAGTCACAATATTTAAAAACCCCAATAAATAAATTCAATTGAATTACACTAATAAAAACCCGTCAGGAGCGATATAGTTAGATCATGGTTGAGCCAGGCCAGCTACTTGGAATAGGTGGGTCTTGAGCTTAACTCGGAAGGAGCGGAGGTCAGACGTAGTCCTAATATCCGGAGGGAGGTCATTCCACAGGGCTGGGCCCGCCACAGAGAAGGCTCTACTCCTAGGCGCCGCCCCTCGACACTGTCTGGTGGATGGCACCTGGAGGAGTCCCTCTCTGTGCGAGCGAATTGGTCGCAGGGATGTATGGGGCAGAATACGATCCCGCAAGTAACTAGGTCCTGAGCCATGGAGCGCTTTAAAGATAGTTATCAAAACCTTGAAACGCACCCGATAGACCACAGGAAGCCAGTGCAGCTCGCGCAGGAACGGTGTCACATGGGAGTACCTAGTACTCCCCATAATTACCCGCGCGGCTGCGTTCTGGACCAGCTGTAGCCTCCGAGTGCATTTCAAGGGAAGCCCCATGTAGAGAGCGTTACAGTAGTCCAGGCGAGACGTCACCAGCGCGTGTGTGACTGTGCGTAAGGCATCCCGGTCCAGTAGGGGGCGCAATTGGCGCACCAGGCGAACCTGGTGGAACGCCCCCCTTGCCACGGCTGTCACATGGTCATCCATGGACAGCCGGGCATCCAGGAGGATGCCCAAATTGCGCGCCCGCTCCAAGGGGGCAAGTTGAACGCCCCCGATGGCCAAAGATGGAACTAATTGGCTGAACCGGGGAGCCGGTACCCACAGCCACTCCGTCTTGGAGGGGTTGAGTTTGAGTCGGTTGTCATCCATCCAGACCCGTACGGCCTCCACACACCGGGACATCACTTCGACGGCCTCGTTGGGGTGGTTCGGGGTGGAAATGTACAGCTGAGTATCATCAGCGTACAGATGATATCCCACCCCAAAACCACGGATGATCTCACCCAACGGCTTCATATATGTGTTGAACAGGAATGGCGAGAGGACCGACCCCTGTGGCACCCCACACGTAAGGGGGCTTAGGGTCGACCTCTGCTCCCCTGCCAACACACGTTGCATCCGACCGGAAAGGTAGGAGCCAAACCACCGCAAAACGGTGCCCCGGACCCCCAGCCCCTCCAGTCAGCGCAACAGGATACCATGGTCGATGGTATCAAAAGCCGCCGAGAAGTCTAATAGGACCAGGATAGAGGAACAACCCCTATCTCTGGCCCTCCAGAGATCATCTACCAACGCGACCAAGGCCGTCTCCGTGCTGTGCCCGGGACGGAAGCTGGACTGGCGCGGATCTAGTTAATCATCTTCCTCCAGATGTCGTGGAAACTGATAAGCCACCACACTCTCTACAACCTTCGCCAAGAAGGGAAGGTTGGAGACAGGACGATAATTGGCCAGCTCCATAGGGTCCAGGGAAGGCTTCTTGAGCAAGGGTCTCACCACCGCCTCTTTCAAAGAGGCCGGGAGAGACCCCTCACTCAGCGAAGCGTTCACTAGGCCCAGGAGCCAGTCACGTGTAACCTTCCAGGATGCCAGTACAAGCCAGGAGGTGCACGGGTCCAATAAACATGTGGTGGGTCGCAGTCGTCCACACACTCTGTCCAAATCCTCGATGGCAACCAAGTCAAACTCCTCCCAGATCGAAGTCTCAAGACTCACCACGGACGTCTCCATAGGACCACTGACAGGGACCCAATCCTTCCGAATTTGGGCGATTTTATCCTGCAGGAATTTCCCAAACTCCTCTGCCCTACCCTGTAAAGGGGCCTCCCGCGGCCTCTGAAACAAGAGGGAGCGGGACACCCGAAACAGGGCGGCAGGGCGGTTCTCTGCGGATGCAATGAGAGTGGCACAATATTGACGTTTGGCCACTCTCAGTGCCACAAGGTACGTCCTTAAATGGGCTCGTACCTGTGTTCGGTCAAATTCGGAACGGGAGGATCTCCAACGACTCTCTAGGCATCTCTTGCGGCGTTTCATCACCCTTAGCTCCTCGGTAAACCAAGGGGCCAGGGTGGATCGTTGCCGCCAGAGAGGCCGCAAAGGCGCCACCCGGTTCAAGGCCCCGGTAGTCGCATTATTCCACGCGACCACCAGGTCTTCTACCCGGGGGCGGGTCAGGGTTGCAGGAGGTGGCCCAAGCTCCGTCTGGAACCTATCTGGTTCCATCAGGCGCCTGGGGCGGAACCATCTAGTGTTTTCAGGTTCCGCCTCCCCGCAGCGGGGGGTAGCACCAGGGAAGTCGAGTCGGAGGAGTGAGTGATCTGGCCATGACAGGGGAGTGATGGTTAAGTCCCCTCCTCCCAGATCACTCAACCACTGGCCAGAGACAAAAACAAGGTCCAGGGTGTGTCCTCCCTCGTGTGTCGGGCCCTGAATCAATTGAGTCAGGTCCATGGCTGTCATGGAAGCCATGAACTCCCGAACCCCCTCGGATGCTTCTCCCACCGATGGCAGGGGACAGAAGACATGGGAATATCTCGACTGGGCCCAGGACTTTCTGGATGAAGCCGCTTGCCATTTGTTGCCTCTTCCTTCTTCTTCTGACAACATCGTCGGAAAACTCAAAAGGCCAACAGTAACAATGAGTTGGGGCTTATTAACCAGGATCTGTTGAGGAGGGAGGTCGATGGAGAACACTGGAGGGCGTCTTCTAGAGGAAAGGATTAAACAAACAAACAGAAAGAAAAGTGAAAGGCTTAAGGCTTTCCACTGCCCACCTCTTCATTTGTGACCAAATATGACTTCACCATCAAGGTTTGCTAGGCCAGCCCCTTTTGGCACCCCAGGGACCCCCACAGTTGCATTCAGCAGGTAACTTGAAGAAAAAGCAGTGCAAGTCCATTAATGGGGACCGGACAGCCACTTGCCTGAGATGGCACAAGACAGCGATGGCGAACCTTTTCACGCGCTCATTGGGGATGTGACCTGGAACAGGAGTTGCCCAGTGCACATGCCCGTGCACCAGTGCGTGCATGTGCACTAGGCAGCTCCTCTTCTGGTTTCTGGCATGCATGTGCATGCAACGATCAACTGGCCAGCTTGCCAGTTTCCAGCACTGCCCAGGCAGGTGTAGGCCAGCTGATCATCACATGTGCATGCACACCAGAAACCTGGAAGAGCAACAGGCAAGGCTGCATGTGCCGGGCAACATGACTCTATGTGCCACTTTGGGTACGCGTGCCATAGGTTCACCATCACAGGCATAGGGTCTCCTGCTTAAGCAGTGGGTTGGGCTAGAAGACCTCCAAGTTTCCTTCCAGCTCTCTCCTGATTGATTAATAAAGGGCCAAGTGCAGCAAAAGGAGCTGGAGACTCACAGAAAATTACAACCCCATCAAGAAGTGTGCCAGAAGATTCAACGGCTTTGATCCCCAACCTCTGTCCCCTGAGCATTGACAGTCTACCTATCCTAAAGAGAAGATTTCTCCTCTTCTCTTCTACAACCCAATGTCTGGCTCATAAGACAGCAATGACAGAGCCAGGAGCAAAAAGAAAAGAAAAAGGGAAAAAGGGAAAAAAAGGAAAGAAAGAAAGAAAGAAAGAAAGAAAGAAAGAAAGAAAGAAAGAAAGAAAGAAAGAAAGAAAGAGGAAAGAGCACAGTCCCACCTAAAAGTCTCAACCAGATTTCCTCTAGTTTCTGGGGTTTTCTTTTGCACACGATGTTCCTTTTCCTTCCTTCTCTTTATTTATATTTCTATGCCTTCCATTCTATCACACAACACAAACATACACACACACACACACCTCTGTTCTTACCTCCTGTTCCCGGGCTTGCTTTTTGCAAGCCATCATGTATATCTTATGTAATTTCTTGGTGTTAAATTTGGTATACTAGGAGACAAATACTCATAGATTCCTGAAAGGAGGTGAACAAATATTTTAATTTTATCTTTTTAGGAGCTGGGCCAGAAGCCTGAACTTTTCATGCCGGAAGAAAGAGATGCCCCAAACAAGCAGTGATGGAGAGATGTTTTATTCTGGGCCCCAAAAGTCCCCTCTTTACACCCCCTCTGCTTCCAAAAACGCCTTGCTTCAGACTTGAGTCATGAAGACTCCCATGATGAAGTCTGCAGATATTGATCTAAGCATGGCATGAAGCTACTTCTCTTTACCACTGCAAATGCCTGCATCGTGGTTTTCTAGGAGTTTGGACTGAAATGTGGATTTTGTTTTTAACACTCTAACATACTTCCACGTAGGGGAATTCAACACAATTCAACACTTGGAGGCTCATTTGAGGCATTGTAGCAGGAATTCAAGGGGAGTGGGACTGTTTGCTTGTGGCCATGTAGAGATTGTAGACTGATTCCTCTTTTAACTCCATCCTCAGTTCTGCCTCTTCTTCCCCTATACCTCCAAACTCCAAAAGACTCCTGACCCGCAGGTCTGACTGCACATGAGAGAGGGAGGGAGGGACGGAGAGAGAGAGAGAGAGGGAGGGAGGGAGGGAGGGAGGGAGAGGTTCAAAGTGGATTTCCAAATATTCAGCAATGTGGTCTCCTATCTTGAGCAGGCAACTCCGCGTTTCCTCCACCTGGTCTTCCTCTCTAATGGCTTTTTATGACTTATCCAGATGCTTCAGAGACTTCTTCACTGGCCTTAATCAGCTCTTTGCACTTGGGAGACAGAAAAAGCAAAGCTCTGCATTAGTCGCACATCAGAAGGAAGGCGGAGGAAAAGGAGACCCTGATTGAGGCAACCTTTTGAGCCTAGGGGCCCATTTGAATTTGGGGGAGGGGATCTGCTGTGGGCACCTTCTCAAAATGGCAGCCACAGGAGTCTTCCCTGTTCCCAAGACAAGTCACCGTGCTGCAGAGAGGACAACGTTTGAGTGGAAGGTTCATCCTTCTTGCAAAGAAGAATCTCCCTTTTCATCACATTCTCAGCAAATCTATGATTCTCCTGTTTTAGAGGTAAAGTGGTTGCGGGGAGAAGTCATTTTCTGTTGGGATGGATATGCCAGGGACCGGTGTTTGGCTTGGCAGCATGTCCGCTGTCTTAAGCGAGAAGGGGAAGAAAGCGAGATGGCGAAGGGACCTGAGGGGTAGCAGGAGAAACACCTGGAGCCACATGGTCTCAAGCCCCAGTTTGCTGGGCAAGATCAAGCAAGCGAAAGCGACCCAAATGTCAGGATGAGATTTAACACTCATCTAGGGAAGCCCTAGAATCTTGGGGACCGTGCAAGAGATTTCCCATTTTTCTTTAGGTGAATTCATTAAGGTGGAGGAATTGTGTTTGCGATTCGATCCAGAATAACAGATTATTTTATTATATAGGTAGCCCTCAACTTACAACGTTTCATTTAGTTCAAAGTTACAACAAAGTGACTTGTGACCCTCTTTTTCACCCTTATGACCATTGCAGCATCCCCATGGTCACATGATTTACATTCAGAGGCTTGGGAAACGGTTCCTATTTATGACGGTACCTAGGAGTGTCCTGTGGTCATGTGATCCCCTTTCGCGACCTTCTGTCAAAGGGGAAGCCAGATTCACTTAACAACCATGTTACTAATTTAACAATGGCAGTGACTCACTTAACAACTGTAGCAGGAAAGGTCATGAAATGGGGGGAAATTCACTTAACAAATGCCTCACTTAGCAACAGAATTTTTGGGCTCAATTGTGCTTGTAAGTCTACCTGTTTATTTGTTTCTGACCTGAAGAAAGTCTGAAGTTCTTTTTTGTATCCTTAACCCCCCCCCTTCTTCTTGTCAATTTTCAACTTTGGCCCCCATTCCCTATTTTTAAATCTTTTGGGGTTGGTTAAGTTTGTAGTTTATCTTTCCTGGAGACTTCATAAAGAAGAGGTAAGCTGATTTCCTAACCAAATAGCCTCCTGAGTCAAAGGGAAATTTTCTGGGGTCAATGACCAGCCCTCGCTGACGTTTCCCTGTTCTGTTCCTAGAGAAGACTCACAATGGTGACGGTCGCCTGGTCTAAGTCATCATCTTCCCTCTTCTTCGATGCCGTGATGTGGACAGGGCCTGACCCAGCAGTTGCTTCCCTTTGTTTCTGAGTTTGGCCTGGGTGCCTTTGGGCTGTGAAAAGACAAGAGGAGATAGTATCCCTCATGAAACAGCACAGATGGGAAGTCACAGATGTGCTAAGAAGCAAAGGGAAGAAAAGCCAAAACAAAAAAACAAGGGTGGTAAGAAACTTGCATTCGGCTGCCTGGAATTTCCAAGTGATTCCTTTGTCCCTTCAAACAGGGCTCTCCATCCTTATGATAATAAAGTACAGGTAAAGATTTATGTCCAGTCGGGACCGACTCTAGGGGACCTTGCTCATCCCCCTTTTTGGCCACATCCATGAACACCAACCACCTGCCTCAGCTCCTACCAATCTAGCAGTTTGAAAGCATGCAAATGCAAGCAGATAAATAGGTACCACTTCTGTGGGAAAGTAAGTGTTCCTTGCACCTTGGCATATCACCATGTTGGCCACATGACCATGGAAATGTCTTCAAACAATGCTGACTCCTTTGGCTAAAGAATGGAGATGAGTAGCATCCCTTAGAGTTGGACACAACTGGACAGGGGAAACTTACTACACCGAACTCTGGTTTCTAGTGCTTTAAAAACAAATGAAGACACTGACTCCTTCCACCTTAGCATCTCCCTCCATCCTACTAATCATGTTCAGGTGGGTCCTTGGCCAGTCTTCACCTGAAAGACTGACATCCCCCCCCCCAGTCTACCACAATAGACCAGCTACCTTTCGTGAGTGATCTCGGCCTTCCCTTTGTGGCAGAGGGGCTTTGGCTAGACTTGACTGTCTGTGAATAGAATTGAGGAGGGGGGATTGGCCTCAATTTTGAACCAAGCAATAAGTCTGCCATGGGCTTTTTGGCCCTTTGGTTGCCCAACGTAGGTCATCTGGGGAAGGTCTTCTCCATCTGGGCCTCCAGGGCAGGGCTGCTGGGCTGCAGGTTCCTCCCCAAATGTTGAATGGTTTTACTAAGAATGGACCTGAACACAATGGAAAATCTAATAATCAAAATGAAATAGAAAACCTAAAGCCTCTGGATATTTTTTTCCCAGGAATGTAATTTTATGTAATTAATTTAATGCATTTCAAGGTGTCTAAAATGTCCTTGATAGTCCATAGTTGGGGTGATATATACAAAGCTATCAGAGGAAAGATGTATGAGTCTATTTTGAATCAGAATAGAGCTGGAAGGGACCTCGGAGGTCTCCTAGTCCAACCCTTTGCTCAAGCAGGAGACCCTAGACCAGGGGTGGCGAACAAGTTCGACAAAAAGAGCCAAAATTTTAAACTGTGAGAGTCAGAGAGCCACACCACGCAGTGACCTGCCAAAACAGACAAACACTCACACAAAAGCATATAATTTTAACAATAATATATTAAACACATAATATAACATGCTCAGTCAGGTGTTTTTTGTTATACATTTTTATAAACCCATTAGAGCTGCAACGGAAGGCAACGGAAATATTTTTAGACACAAAGCTTTCGACAAGTTAAAATTCACAGTAAATGGAATAATCTCTACAATCTTTTAATATGGAAAGTCAAAGGCAAGGATGGGCATTTTCTCTTTTATTATTTATAATTGGTTAGGACAGGGGTGTCCAAACTTGGCTGGGGAATTCTGGGAGTTGAAGTCCACAAGTCTTAAAGTTCCCAAGTTTGGACACCCCTGGGTTAGGAGGTCCTGGTGGGCCAGAACTGAAAAGCTAAACAAATATTTCAGCTAAAGATTCAGGTAGAAAGAGATACAAGATGAAATGCTATGCAAATGATATAGTAGTAACGATTATGCAAACACAAAGCTCCATAAGATACTAATGGCAGAATCCAAAGATTTTTGGCTACCTTTTAGAGATAAAAAATTAAATGAAAAGTAAGATAATAAGGCATTCAATTTCCAATGGAAAAAAAAATGAAAAGGGGGATTGGGATATGAGAAAAATATAGTGAAATATCTAGAACTCTTATTTAATAGGATATAATAATAATACATTTGAAAACAATTATAACAAATTATTGAATGAAATGAACAATTCCTTGAAACTTAGATATTATCTAAGATAAATGTTTTATTCCAAATGGCACCAACTGGAAGCTGGGTGGTGGGGTGGGGGAGCAAGATTCAAAATCATACAAGACTCAAAAGAAAGATATAGAGGAGCAGCATTTCTTAATCTTAGACTGGATTCTATGGGTTTGGTATATCTACAAATGATTGGCAGATCACCAATCTTTTCCAACTTCCAGTATTTTAAGTTAAATGAAATGTTAAAAATTTAGAAAGATCTCTGCCATAGCCACCATTCTGATAATTGCTTGTCTTTTAACTTCAGTATAATGATTAATTCATTGCATTTGAATTAATCTATTTCCTTGGACACTTTGATCTCTAGTAACTAAGATATAAGTTTGTATTTTTTAAAATATAGAATACTTGATTCATGATGAGGTGCAATAGGTGACTGACAATACTGCTACAACCTTCCTCTGACTACTTAGCATTTCATTCTGATTAGCAAAGTTCAAGTTCTAAGGGCTGGTTTTTTTGTATTTTTTTTAAAAAGTGGACTCCACAACCCAAAGTCTCCATTCCCCTAATTATTACCCATCTTCCACTTCATCTTAACTTAAATATACTTAAATATTTACAAAATGTTAAGGGGTGTACTCACTTCTGTGATAACACTGAAGAAATGACACTTGTATGTGCATGTATACACACACAAACACACACATATATTTCCTGCACGCAGTGATTTCTAGAAACAACACCTGCTCGTCTCAGTGGGAAAGACCCACGCATCCCAGATGCGAAGACAGTCCAAGTGGTCTCTCCTTCTGTCTCTCTCTCTCCCTCGTCTCTCTCTCTCTCTCTCTCTCTCTCTCTCTCTCTCTCTCTCTCTCTCTCTCTCTCTCTCTCTGCCTTTCTCTTTCTGTCTCTCCTTCTATTTCTGTCTCCCTCTCTTTCTCTCTCTCTGTCTTTCTCTGTCTCTCTCTCACTCTGTCTCTCTCTCTGTCTCCTCTCTCTCTGTCTCTTTCTGTCTCTCTGTGTCTCACTCTCTCTTTCTGTCTCTCTCTTCTCTCTCTCTGTCTTTCTCGGTCTCTCTCTCCTCTCTCTCTCTTTCTGTCCCTCTTTCTCCTGTCTCTCTCTGTCTCTCTCTCTGTGTCTCTCTCTCTCTCTGTCTATCTCTTTCTGTCTCACTTCTCTCTCCCTCCCTCCCTCTCACTAGCTCTCTCTTTCTCTATCATCCTCTGAAGGTGGGGGGGAGGTGAAAAGGAGCCCATTTTTTGTGCCTCCTGGGGCATCTGTGCACCCCATTTTTCACCTCCCCCACCCCCAGAAGCATTCTACTGGCAACAAATGGGCAAAAATGGCCCGTTTTTTCGCCAAAACCTGCCATTTTCACCCATTTTTTGTGCTTCCTGGAGATTTTCAAAAGACGCTTCTGCTTCCCCTCGCGGCCAGTTGCAGGGCGTGGATCCCGCTTGGAGAAGGCGGAGCGGCAGCTCCTCCCTCAGCCAGGAGCCAGCGGGGGCTGGTCGGACAGGCAACCTTGGCGAGAAACTCCAGACCGCCGCTGCCGCCGTTGCTGCCGCCGTTGCTGCCTTCGCCGCCGCCGTTGCACCCAGATGGAAAGGGAGCCTTCGCGCCCCCCTTTACGGAGCCTCGCGCCCCCCCGTGGGGGGCTACTATTTGAGAACCACTGTCTTAACGCGGCTCGCGGCCAAAATGAATGAGGCTTTTTGCCTCTTACCATTATTTAGTATACTGTGGCTCAGATCGCGCGCTAAACCCGGAACTTCCGGGTTTAGCGCGCGATCTGAGCCACAGTATACTAAATAATGGTAAGAGGCAAAGAGCCTCATTTATTTTGGCCGCGAGCCGCATGCGGCTCGCGAGCCGCGTGTTCGCCACCCCTGCCCTAGACCCATTTCAGACAAGTGGCTGTCCAGTCGTTTCTCAAAACTCACCAGTGAATTAAAAATGAAAATTTTAGGGGGGGGGAATCCCCTGCTACCCTCCAGTCTTCAATGCTCCCCTCCTGCCATAATGAAAGAATGACTTCGGGTATGTCCCTCTGCCTCCTTGCAGGTCCTTCACTTCTGAGACCCTCACGTGTGGGGGAAGAGCCCCTGGCCCCTTGGGTCTCCCTCTGCTGCCATCTCCCTTCATGACCCCCTCCCAGTTTCTCCCTCCCCACCAGCCCTCTGGGGACCCAGGAAAGGATCGGAGGAGAGACCCTCTCCCATCCAGCTCCAGCTTTGGGGTCAAGAGCTCAGCCAGCCTAAGGAGGGGGCAAGAAGGCCAGGGGGAAACTCCAGAGTTTAAACCAAGATGGACTTTATTAAACTTTTTTTTAAAAAAGGTTTCCACTGTTAAATGGAAAAAGGTTTCCTTCGCGGGTTCAGATTTCCCGGCTGGGAGAGCGTCACCAGATGGACGAAAGAATTTAGAATCGAAGCAAGCTGCGTTTGAAAGCAAGTTTTCTTTATTATTTCAGGAAAGCAAGACCAACATGATGGGGATCAGTGTTCTTTACTTTACTTTATTTAGATTTATAAACCGCTCCCTCTCCCCGAAGGGACTCGGGGCGGTATACAGTCAGAGTTAAAACACCATATACATACATATACATAGAGGAGGCGATATACAAACTGTACAGTAATGATAAAATTAGAAACAACATTAAAATCTACCCCAAAATCTACCCCAAAATTAAAATAACTGCCAGGAGGATTAAAGAATAGGACTATAAATGGGCCGGGCCAGCTAATTGGAACAGGTGGGTCTTGAGTTTCTTGCGGAAGGAGCGGAGATCAATGGTGGTTCTAATATCGGGGGGGAGGTCATTCCAGAGGGTTAGGCCCATCACAGAGAAGGCCCTACTCCTGGGCGCCACCCGCTGGCATTGCTTGGTGGACGGCACCCGGAGGAGTTCCTCCCTGTGAGAGCGAATTGGTCGCAGGGATGTATGGGGTAGGATGCGATCCCGCAGGTAACTAGGTCCTGTGCCATGGAGCGCTTTAAAGATGGTAATCAACACCTTGAAACGCACCCGAAAAACCACAGGTAGCCAGTGCAGCTCGCGCAGGAGAGGTGTTATGTGGGAGTATCTAGTACTCCCCATGATAGCCCGCGCGGCCGCATTCTGGACCAACTGCAGTCTTCGGGTGCATCTCAAGGGGAGCCCCATGTAGAGAGCGTTGCAGTAATCAAGATGGGATGTCACCAGCGCATGAGTAACTGTGCGAAGGGTGTCCCGGTCCAATAGGGGGCGCAATTGGCGCACCAGGCGGACCTGGTGGAACGCCCCCCTCGCCACAGCTGCCACATGGTCATCCATCAACAGCCGGGCATCTAGGAGGACGACCAAATTGCACGCCCGCTCCACGGGGGCCAGTTCCTCGCCCCCAATGGCCAGCGATGGAACCCACTGGTTGAACCGGGGTGCCAGTAGCCACAGCCACTCCGTCTTGGAGGGGTTGAGTTTGAGTCTGTTGCTTCCCATCCAGACCCGTACGGCTTCCATGCACCGGGACATCACTTCGACGGCCTCGTTGGGGTGGTTCGGGGTGGAGATGTACAGCTGCGTATCATCAGCGTACAGATGGTATTCGACCCCGAAACCACGAATGATCTCACCCAGCGGCTTCATATATGTGTTGAACAGGAGAGGCGAGAGGACCGATCCCTGTGGCACCCCACAAGTGAGCGGCCTCAGGGTCGACCTCTGCTCCCCTGCCAACACGCATTGCGTCCGGCCGGAGAGGTAGGAGCAGAACCACTGTAAAACAGTGCCCCTCACCCCCAACCCCTCCAGACGGCGCAGTAGGATACCATGGTCGATGGTATCAAAAGCAGCTGAGAGGTCTAATAGGACCAGGAGGGAGGAACAACCCCCATCCCTGGCCCTCCAGAGATCATCCACCAACGCGACCAAGGCCGTCTTCATGCTGTGACCGGGCTGGAAACCGGACTGGCGTGGATCTAGATAGTCAATTTCCTCCAGGTGATGTGGGAACTGTTGTGCCACCACACTCTCTACAACCTTCGCTAAAAATGGAAGGTTGGAGACAGGACGATAATTAGCTAACTCATCTGGGTCCAGAGAAGGCTTCTTGAGCAAGGGCCTCACCACCGCCCCTTTCAAGGCGGCCGGGAAGGACCCCTCACTCAATGAAGCATTCACTAGTCCCAGGAGCCAGCCTCGTGTGACCTCCCAGGATGCCAGTATAAGCCAGGAGGGACACGGGTCCAGTAAACATGTAGTGGCTCGCACTCGCCCACGCAACCTGTCCAAATCATCGGAAGCAACAGAGTCAAACTCCTCCCAGAGTGGTCCCTCAAGACTCGCCTCCGACGTCCCCCCTAGGCCACTGAGGGGGACCCATTCCCTCCGGATTTGAGTGATTTTGTCCTGCAGATATTCCCCAAATTCCTCTGCTCTACCCTGCAAGGGGGCTTCCCGCTGCCTCTGTAACAGGAGGGAGCGGGTCACCTGAAACAGGGCGGCAGGGCGGTTGTCTGCGGACGCAATAAGAGCGGCACAATGTCGACGTTTGGCCGCTCTTAATGCCACAAGGTAGGTCCGTAAATAGGCTCTTACCTGTGTTCGGTCAGATTTGGAGCGAGAGGATCTCCATCTGCTCTCTAGGTGTCTCTTGTGGCGTTTCATCACCCTTAGCTCCTCGGTAAACCAAGGGGCCAGGGTGGTTCATTGCCGCAGGAGAGGCCGCAAAGGTGCAACCCGGTCCAAGGCCCCGGCAGCCCCACTATTCCATGCGGCCACCAGGTCCTCCATCCGGGAGTGGGTCAGGGCTACAGGAAGTGGCCCAAGCTCCGTCTGGAACCTATCCGGTTCCATCAGGCGCCTGGGGCGGAACCATCTAGGACAATCTGGTTCCGCCTCCCCGCGGTGGGGGGTAGCACCAGGGAAGTCAAGCCTGAGAGATGAGTGATCTGACCATGACAGAGGTGTAATAACCAAATCCCCTATTCCCAGATCACTCGTCCACTGTCCAGAGACAAAAAGAAGGTCCATCGTGCGGCCTCCCTCGTGTGTGGGGCCCTGAATTATTTGGGTCAGGTCCATGGCTGTCATGGAAGCCATGAACTCCCGAGCCACCTCGGATGCTTCACCCATCGACGGCAGGTTGAAATCCCCCATAACCAGAAGTTTGGGGGTCTCAACCGCCGTCTCTGTGATCAGCTCGAGGAGCTCAGGCAGGGCTGATGAAGCATAGCGAGGAGCCAAGTATACAATCAGCAAACCCAACTGCCTCCCTGGGCCCCATTTCACGCCAAGAGACTCACACCCAGATATCTGTGGCACAGTGAACTCCCTCGGTTCCAGACTCTCCCTTATAATTACCGCCAACCCACCACCCCTACCCAGGGCATGTGGCTGAGGAAATGCACGGTAGCCCGGTGGGCACATTTCCACGAGGGGTAAACCACCCTCGTGGCCCAACCAGGTCTCCGTTATCCCTGCAAGGTCCAGCTCCCCCTCCGAGATCAGATCATTAATGAGGGGGGCCTTATTGGGGTTCTTGGGTGAGCTGACCCCAATGTACAGTAAGCGTACATTTTTATACCATTTTCCTCTTTGAAGTCCTTTTGTTTTCTTTGTGCTATAGTTTTATCGCTTTTGGTGTGTTCTGATGGTTCTGATCCTACCTTGCGTTTTGTTATTCCTCTGCCCTAAAGTAATCCCCATGGGGCAGGGATGAGTCCTAGTGTCTTCTACTGTATTTCCTGTTTTTACATCTTCACTCTGGGCTAATCAGTTCTCCATACTGCCGATTAATCTTTGCCCTGAGCTAATCAATCTTTGTTATCTCTCTGACCTTTTGCTATTTCAAAGTTAACTTCTTCCAGCACGGCCAAGATCTTTTGTATTATTTTGTACTCTGCAGCTGTTTCTAATTGTCCCAATATCCTGGTACTTATTCTCAGGAGGTTCTTTTTAGAATGTATGCAGGCTTTGTTATTCTAGTGACTTCCAGTTTGGTTTTGGGCTCTACTGGTCTTCCTAATACAAGAGTGTCTTGGTGAAATTCCCTTCCTACAGTTCTGTAACTAGTTTTTCAGTCAAGTTCATTTTGTTCAACAGACTGATGGCACTATTGCATCAGCCCTTTTGTGTGGTGCCGTTGAGCATTAGCTTTGAAAATAAAATAATTTTTGGTTCCAACTCAACAGGAGCTATTTCAGATCTGTGACATACTCTGGCATTAACTGCCAACCCCCCTGGTTTTGCCTTTATGCAAACAAATATCAGATTGTATTTTATCTTCAGCCACAAGTGCCGTGTATTCCCTCTGGGGCCAGTTTCAAGCATTGAGAACCCCAAACCTCTCAATTCTAGATGACCGGTTGAATTTGATCTCTGCCCCTGTTATTATGAATCACATGGGGATTATTTCCCTTTCATTTCCCTCCAGAGAATTTCCCAACAACCTTTGAGTCCAAGAACGAGTTGAATTATCCAGGGATCCCTCCTGAGAGGGAGAATTATGATAAAAGTTTCATCTGTGCTCTTTGGCCGATTCCTCCAGGGGAGACTTTGGGCAGAGAAATATGGAGTTTAGGGACAGGCAGGGTCTGTGCTCTTGAATGTCCGTCTCTCTCCTTTCCCGATGAAGCTGAATGTTTCTCTGCGTTTCAATCAGGAAAGCAACTGGATCATATTCAACCTTGTGAGAGTCCATTGAATTCTTCTAATTCTTCTTTAGAAACAGGAAGGGGATTGATTGATTCACACCATGAATGATGGACCTCCTGCTTCTGCTTCTGATGCTGGTTTTGTCCCATCCAATCTCTGGGACGCTGAGGATGAAATGTGTAGCGATCATGTTTAAAGTTGTTAACTGCATCACATTCTTGTTAAGCCTACACAAAGCCTGCTCAAGGTTTTGCTTCGCAACATTTCTATGCAACATTCTTCGCTTTGCAACATTTCTATGCAACAGTCTTCTGTAACATCTTTTTGTAACATGTGAACAAGCTTGCCCGGTAACACGTATACGTGACAAGTGAACAAAGCCTGCCCAGTAACAAGTGTTTTAACCAATCATGTAATAACACGCTGTTAGACAGAAACCTTTTGTATGATTTTAATAAATACCGTCTCAATCGGGCAGCCGGGGTCTTTGGATCTCGCTGAGCTGGTTGATGCGTTGCAACACATCATGGAGTCCGTACTTCCTTGGCAGTATCAGGCCCGCCTAACCTAGGCGCACCCCAGCTGGGGTCCCATAGCCGAGCTCAGTCAGGCTCACCTCTGCAGAGGTTTCGATGCCTAGCTCCGGCTCACCTTTGCAAGGGTCCACACTCAAAGCAGACGAGGTCACCGTGTGGCAGCCAGCCACACATTCACTCTCAACTGGTGGCCCCGACGTGCCGAATTGCCTTTCGGACGTCTCACGCCGAGTCCCGTGTCTACGTGTTCGGCGCCTTGATTCTCATCTTACGCACCTGACGGGCAAGCGCATCGTAAGTTATGGGCTCCTCACATTCAAAGTCTCATTCTGGGCATAGAAATGAACTTTCACTTTTAATCAAGAAGGCCTATAGTTTGCAAAAACTTAACGGCACCACTATCTATACTCTTTTTAAAGTTTCTTTAAGTAAATTTTTCTAGTACTTAGAAAAACAATGTCCGGCTTATCTGGAAAAGGCTCCATAAAAATGTCTATGTGGGAGATTGGGAATTTATTTCCACAAGACAAAGAGCCCCTGCAAAAGTGTTAAGTAAAAATTCTTTCTTCAAAATTATCTTCAATTGGCCTTTCAATTCCTCATGGAGATGTTAATTTTTCAGCTCCTCCATGGTTAGAGGAACAATTAGCAAAAGAGGAGGGGAATAAACATATGTTTTCTGCCTCTCCACCTAAATTTATTCCACAAGATCATAAAGTAATTAGTTTAAAGGATTGCTTTTTTCTATGATTCCTTGCCCTGCTTCGCAAGAAAAGTTTGACTTTGTGTGTCTGCCTCTTATTCCCCCCCTTCTTTTCTTTTGAAAGAGTTTCTGCTGGTTTATGTTTCCTCTCCCCCCACCTCCCCCTCTCCGGGATGTCTGTTGTTTCCCCCACACACACACACACTTTTCCCTCTTTAAAAAGACTCTGTGTCGGCTTTTGCTTGCTGCTCCCCCGACACAAACCTCCCCCTTTTTTTTTTTTTTGAAAGTGCCTGTATCGCTTTAATATATTGCAGGCTCAAATGGAATTGTTGGTGAACGTTTGAATGCTGGAGAGCAATTATTGGTTTTGAAAATGATTTTGATTTGGTAGATATGATTAAAGTGTGTCAGGACATAAGAATATCTTTTTATAAAACTAATTTGTTAGTAGCTGCTTTATTACAAGGCAGCAAACCTCAAGGAAAGTGTTATTTTACAAGGGAGTGTAAAAATCCAAGGAGGGGCATGTCTGTAACATCTCGCCCTCTCTTTCATCAGGGATCAAAACCCTAGTATGGGTTGTAAATTGCCTTGGAAAAAAGATACAACTCTCGCTTCCCCTTTCCTGACTTTTGCTTTTGCATCCTCCCCCGCTGTGCATTTAATTTCCTTTGACTTACCGTTCTTTGCATCTATAATGATAGTGTGTAAAATTAATGTGGCAATAGAAATGTAACTATAGGTGTGAATGGGTGTGTATGTAGTCAGTATTGGATGCTTGAAATGTAAGGTTTGTTGGCTGAAAAAGCAGAGCGTGTTGTGTTAAAAGAGCCTGTCGCTTTAACAAAACATTTTTTCCTTTCCTCTCACCCCCCTCTTTGCCTCTGGTGAGAAGGCAGGAGGAGGGGGGGGCTGTGTTCTTTTCACCATTTTTTTTCTCTCCTCTCCCTGCCAGCATCAGAAAGGCGGGGTTAAGGGTGATATCTTAACTGTTTGTTTTATTTTTGAAGCTGTGTTTCTTTTCTCTTTTATGTTTTTATGTTTGCGCGCACTTTGTATGCTTAACAGATGTCACGTCTGTTTGTTTAATTGTTTGTCAGTAGCACTGGTTGCTGTCCCTTTTAGAATTTTAACAGAGATGACCTAAAAAATACAAAATGCAGTCAGAAAGAATGAGTAACATTTTTGCTAGAATCCAGATCAGTTTCACACGGACATTTAGAGGGACGATCAGATATTGGAGCCAAAAAAAAAAAAAAATGGTTACTTTGTATATAGATGGGAAGAGAATGTTGTAAAAGGCATCTGACCTAAATGGACGTGGGAAAAAGATATGCTTTAATGGAAGGTACTGGAGATGTTGCAGAAACAAATGAGAGGAAGAAAAGCAAGTTGTTAAGGACAGTTGAAGCTTGGCAGTTGGTGAGGTCATTTTGAGACCAAATCAATGTGCATTTTGTACAGCAACTGGTCATTGCAAGAAAGGATTTCAGAAAGTGAAAGAAAGTTAGAGAAATGTTTTTTCAGACAGTCAGAGATATGTTTTTGAAGATGAATATGTGAGGACTTGTGTATGTGAGAACTTGTGAACTCTGGCATATGGATGATTCAATACCTTTTCTTTGCCCCATGGAAATATTTGCACATTTCCATGGATATTTATTCAGGATTTATTATAGCACCCCACAAAGGGGTGTGACCCAGCCATGTAAAACAAACTCAATCCTTGTTTATTTACTTTCAATCACTTGAATTTTTTCACTTTCAAATTTGACCACTTATCAGAGGCATTTTCAACAAAAAACAAGTTTGCCTCTCCCTCTGGTATATTTTTACCAGACAAAACACCGATTCCTTTAATTACTTGGGGATATATATGGAAAATTTGCTTTTTACATGTTTAATCCCAAAACCTAAACTTTACATTTTAGAATGGTTACATCTAGCACATACACCTCGTAATTCACTCACACCCAGAGCAGCCCAAATGGCTTTGCTCATTGAAAAAGCACGAAGAAGAACCCGTGCCTTAATGGGAATGGATTTTGTTACGCTCTATCTCCCTTTCAAGTTATCTCAAAGGGAACCTCTTTTTCAAAATTCTATCCTTCTCCAAGATGCACTCACGGAATGGCCTGGTCAAATTTCATGTCATCTGCCAGCTGACCCAAGGCTACAAGTTATTAAGACCATTCCGATACAATTTTCTACACCAATAACATCACAACCCATTAAAGATGCGTTAACCGTATTCACAGATGGGTCCAAAAATCATGGTGCATGTACTTGGAATACACAACAGATATGGCATAAGAAATTGACTGATACACAAACATCTGCACAACAGGCTGAGCTGGCAGCTTTTATTCTAGCTTTGGAATTATTTTCTTCCGAACCTTTAAACATCATCACAGACAGTCTGTATGTTGCTCAATTAACTTTACACATTTTTGATGCCTATATCTCACCCTCTTTAACACCTTCCCTTTTGATGTTGTTTACACAATTGCAAACAGTACTACACGCAAGGACTAAACCTTTGTTTGTAGCACACATTCGTAGTCATCAGCATCTGCCTGGGTTCCTATCTGAAGGAAATCACATGGCAGACGAGGCCTGCAAAATGATGCCTCTAACTATTGTTTCACCTCAGCCTGCCCCATTGACAGCAGGTGAAAGTCACACCTTTTTTCATCAAAACAAAAAAGCCTTGATGAAGCAATTTGGCATATCAATGGCAGAAGCAACTGCCATTATTCAACAATGCCCCACGTGTAGTCTCCAAGCTAATAGTATCCCGCAAGGAGTAAATCCAAGGGGTACTGAGGCTTGTGAAACTTGGCAAATGGATGTCACTCAATATTCTCCCTTTGCCCCATGGAAATACCTTCACGTTTCTGTGGACACTTTTTCGGGTTTTATTATGGTAACCCCGCAAAGGGGTGAGAATACCAAGCAAACAATTAATCACTGCATTCGATCTTTCGCAACATTGGGGTGTCCAAAAATTTTAAAAACTGATAATGGTCCTGCCTACACCTCCTCTGCTTTTGCTGAATTTTGTTATAGGTGGTCCATTATTCACAAATTTGGAATTCCTTTTAATTCAAAAGGACAAGCAATTGTAGAACGAGCAAATAAAACCTTGAAATTAGCTCTTGATCGGCATATGGGGTCAAAAGGGTTACACCCCCCCCAATCTCCCGATGTTGCAAAACATTCTAAATACTTGCCTTTATACTATCAACTTTCTTAACCTTACTGGCACACCTGCTTCCTCTGCAGCCTCTCGTCACTTTTCTAAACCTCCTCTCCCCGCCTCCCGACCTCTTGTTTACTACAGGCAATTGCCGGATCCACACTGGAAAGGTCCGGCTCAATTGATTACTTGGGGAAAAGGCTACGCAGCGGTACAAATTGATGACAAGACTCTCTGGGTTCCTGCTCGTTGTGTTCGTCCGTATCACCGCATACCAGAAGAAGATCAAGATGACCCTGCCTTTTCTTCTCCCCCTGACATATCACTCCTTTTTCTTTAAACTCTTTCTCTCATTGTTATCTTATGCCTCTGCTCGATTTGTTGCTCACCCTCAGGTGATTTTTGCACCTCTTGACACTCATGCGACTTTTGTGTTCAAAGACACTCTTCTCACTGCTTGCCCCTATGCCTTGCAGCATCAGGGCCAATTTCTTTTCCCTTCTTTAAAACCTTTGATATTAATTCAATACATATATCATGACTCTTGTCAAGTTCGTCTTTCCTTACACGTAACTCCTCAAACTATTGGCTCCTACTCGTGCATCGGATTTCTGTCCAATAACACCTATTTTAACCAAATTGTTTATCTCTACTCAACACCCTCTGTGGTTTATCCTCCATTATTTTCAATTTTTCTTTCTTGGATGACTCTTGTCCACACCTCTCCACACCCCTCTTCAAGAACTTTGCTTCGCCATTTTTCATGCTGTTTTCCAGAGCCATGCGATGTGAATACTTGTCTATGGAAAGCCAAAGAAATTCCAGACTATGCACCAGGAGTAAGCGAGCCTCTCCCAGGAGCAAGGATTCGCCGAAACGCACCGGACTTTCCAAAATATAATTCCCTCATACGAACACACCAGCTACGCTACACCTTCATACAAGGAGTGCCATATGCTCCCACCATGTCGTGTCGACAACGATCTCCTATCAAGAAAAAAGGTACCTTTTGGCGATGGTTTTTTAACAACACATGGCTTCCTGAAGATTCAGAACATTATTTACAAACATTTCATTTCCATACTACTCAATTGACTGTTAAAAACCCTAAGGCAGTAGATTTGGGATTATATCAGTGTGAAATTATCAAGATAGTTAAAGGACTTGCCACTTCTGCCAGACTGACTTTATTGTTGTTCCAGAAACAATCCACTCATTCCTCACGAATTCGGCGTGCTGCATCACTTACGTCTAACAATCAAAGTTGTAGTGATTGCATCACCACCACAATACACAATGGCAAGGTCTCTAAGACATTGATATATCATACCATCAAACCTGAACATTGTCAAATTACTAATCCATCAACTTGTAGAGTCAATAATACTGTATATCACATGTGTACCCTTAACAACAAGATTCAATGTTATAACCCAAAAGAAGCAAAAACCGTTACTACATATGTGATGTCCATTTACACCATTGAATGCGGTAGACAAGAATTACTCAACAAAACTGAGTTTAAATCCCTCAACACGCAAGTCCGCCTCAGTTTTGACGCTTGTTTAGCAATCAATCGCAACTGTTGGAAATCAACTTGTGGGACATTACAATGGGAAAGGAGTCTTATGCTCGAACGAAAATACATGTGCTACAATAACAAAGGGACTTGCTCCGACCGGGACACTTACAGCTTTTGTCCATATTGGTCCTGTGTCAGCATGTGGTCAGGGGATCCACCTGGTGGAAACCACAAATGCAAGTTGGAAACGGGCATAGCCAACAGCAAGTGTCCAAGAAATTTGTGCAACCCAATTACCATAACCTGCACACCTACCAAAACATGGGAAGTAGAATATGGCTTGGCCATAGAAGCAAGTGGTAGAGACCCACACATTGCGTTGCGCTGGACAGTGACCAAGCAAACTAAGCAATTGCGAACAACTAAAGGACTTTTTTGGTCATTTTATCAAGAAATTGAGAAATTGAATATCCCCGAAATACCACAACATGTTACTAACACTTTTGTCCAACTAGCAGAGGACATTGCTAACACATTGAATGTTACTAATTGTTTTGTATGTGGGGGAACCAACATGGGGGGAAAATGGCCATGGGAAGCCCAAGAACTGAATTATTCTAAAATATTGGAGATGGACAAGCTAGGTAATTTGTCATACACAAAAGGGAAAGATGGGGACTGGACTCTTACAACAAATCTTGTGGGAAATGTTTGCTTCTCCAGACCTGTTGGTTCCAAATGTACAAAAGTAGGGAACTTAATTTGCACTGGGAAATGGGAAAATGGGATATGGTGGTCAGGAAAAAATAGCTCAGCTGGACAAGACGAAACTGCTTTGTTTAAAGTTATCAACATGAAAAGGTTTTTGACAAACCCAAACAATCAATCACTCACATGGTTAGCACCCGATGGGCTGTATTGGATATGTGGAAAAATGGCCTATGGACACCTCCCAGCTAATTGGTGCGGAACATGTGTCTTGGGCATTATTAGACCTGGGTTTTTTCTCCTCCCACTAAACACACGACAAGTCTTAGGGGTCCCCGTTTACGACAAAATAGGGAACCACGGCAGAAAGCGCGAGGACGTTGTTTCCTCAATCAGTAAAGTTGTCGTGGGAGGGAACCAAGGCACATGGGGAAATGATAAATGGCCAGCTGAACGTATCATACAAGTATATGGCCCTGCCACATGGGCCGAAGATGGTATGTATGGATACCGCACACCCATCTACTTATTAAACCGACTTATTCGTTTACAGGCTGTAGTAGAAATAATAACAAATGAGACTGTCAAAGGCCTGACACAATTAGCCAAAGAAAGTGTAAAATCTAGAACATACATAATGCAAAATAGACTTGCACTAGACTACCTGCTTGCTAAAGAAGGAGGAGTATGTGGAAAATTCAATTTAACCAATTGTTGTATTGAAATTGATGAAAGTGGTAAAGTAATTAAGGAAATTACTGACAAAATGATGAAAATTGCCCATGTTCCTGTGCAAACATGGAATGGATTTGATTTTGGAGGTATGTTCGATGGTATTTTACCCAAATTCCCAGGTTTAAAAGCCGTTTTTATATTTGTTGCAATGATTGCTATGGGATTTATATTATTACCTTGCTTATTACCTATTTTTGTATTCATGATTAAGCGTAGTTTGAAAGCAAAAACCACTGTACAAATTAATATGATGCTTGAGAATAATGCGTATATGTTGGTACCAACAGATGAAAGTAAGCAACCCTTGCTACATTTCTCCCCGGATAATGATTCAGAAGATGACGCTGAAAGAATGGTAGGTGCGGACACAGGAAGCCTGGGGTCGGAGGGCAACACGCAACCTGAAATAGCACTCACCTCCATGGACGTAAAAGCTCCATGTTTTCAGCTTTAATAAAGTAAAAACAGAGGAGATGTAGCGATCATGTTTAAAGTTGCTAACTGCATCACATTCTTGTTAAGCCTACACAAAGCCTGCTCAAGGTTTTGCTTCGCAACATTTCTATGCAACATTCTTCGCTTTGCAACATTTCTATGCAACAGTCTTCTGTAACATCTTTTTGTAACATGTGAACAAGCTTGCCCGGTAACACATATACGTGACAAGTGAACAAAGCCTGCCCAGTAACAAGTGTTTTAACCAATCATGTAATAACACGCTGTTAGACAGAAACCTTTTGTATGATTTTAATAAATACCGTCTCAATCGGGCAGCCGGGGTCTTTGGATCTCGCTGAGCTGGTTGATGCGTTGCAACACATCATGGAGTCCATACTTCCTTGGCAGTATCAGGCCCGCCTAACCTAGGCGCACCCCAGCTGGGGTCCCATAGCCGAGCTCAGTCAGGCTCACCTCTGCAGAGGTTTCGATGCCTAGCTCCGGCTCACCTTTGCAAGGGTCCACACTCAAAGCAGACGAGGTCACCGTGTGGCAGCCAGCCACACACTCACTCTCAGAAATGTCCACTGAGTTTGGAGCACCAGGATGGAAAACAACCACAAAGCTATTACAGCCCAGGAGACCATCTCATTGGTGTAGTCCTCAATAGAGATGAAATATTGCATGTAAAGTTGCTTTTCAACGTGGCTCCTTCTGTTCAGTTTGATTTCCATGATCCGTAAGTCATTCAATGTGATGGAGTTGCACTCCCTCCATTCTAACACTCTCCTTCTTTTCTGTTTTTTATTTTTCATTTATTCATATATTGGGGGATATGTCTAATTTCCTGAATGATTTTGATTTCCATGGCTTCTCTCTTTTGTCTGATTTTGTGAAAGAGACTCAAAAAGGGGTCTGAAAAAAAGCTGAAAGGGCTGCATGTTATTTTGCTCTCTCAGCTCAATCCTTAATTTATCACTTGAATAATGAATTTTATTTAAAGTAGTGGAGAAATCAGTTGTAGTTGACATACCTCAGCCAATTCCCATATTTGTATGGAAATAATAGAATAATAACTAATTATTGATTTTGGGCCAATGTTGGCTTAAGGCTAAGTAGGCTTGTGGAGGATTATATATATATTAGATATAACAAAAGTATTTGTTATTGCTGTTAATTATAACTTTTTTTTACAATAGGAGTTTTGATGGTTTTTTTAATGGATTACGGTTCATTTTCAACATTCAAACAGTCAACAAGAACCCCCAGCTCCTGCACAATCTCACACTTGGCTACAACCTCCAGGACAACCAACTGAGCACTTTCCGCACTTCAGATGCCTTGCTGGACATTCTCTCCACTGGAGAAGCCAATGTCCCCAACTACAGCTGTGGAAGGAAGGAGAACCTTCTGGCTCTTTTTGATGCAGCTACAAGGGACATCTCCATCCAGATATCAACATTAGGAGGCACTTACAAAGTTCCACAGGTTTGTGTGTGTTTTTCTCCATCTGGTAAAGTGAGTGGTGGGTGGTGGTGGGTGAGCAATAGATGCAATCATGTCTTCTCCATGGAATTCAAGAGCTGCTTTTTTTCCATATTAGCAAAAATGACAATATTTTACCCCATTACGTTCAAGATTAATCATAAAAGGCCTGAAATACAAGCAATACATTCCCTGGAGAAAACATTCTACCAACTATTTAACTGATCAAAAAATATCCCTGGTTGTTGGGGCCTCTATTGGCATCTTCATTTCCACATATAAATAATATCCAGTCGGATTGAAGTTGGCAAAAGTAGCATTTTATCTATCTGAAAAGTGGAATAAAAAGGACTCTAGCAATTATAGGCCAAATAGACTAGCACATATTGTGGCTGAAATGTATGCCTGGATCCTCTTAGTTAAACTTGAGAAAAATGCATTCCTTGCAGAAGAACCAGAAGGTTTTAGGTAGTGAACAGCTATATAGATTTTATAAGAAATATTGCATGTCAATAATCTAATATTGGTAAAAAATTTGTCTTGAAATATATAATCTTCATCAGAAAAGTAAAACACGGTTTTGCTGGCTTTCTAGATGTTAGTGCATTTGTCATAATTAACACAGAGATATTATGTAGGAAATTGATTGCCCTCAAAATGGAGCTCAGCCTGTTGGCCCTGATCCAGGCTCTTTCTCCAGGTCCTTGTTTGAGAGGGAGGTTTGGGCTCAGTAGAGCAATGAGAAGAAGGATTGATACTTCCCAAGGGAAGGATGCATATTTGAACCCTTGTTAATAATAATAATAATAATAATAATAATAATAATAATAATAATAATAATAATAATAATAATAAGTTTGAATTTATTAGCCGCTCCCTTTCCAAGTAGGACTCGGGGCGGCGTACAATGGGGCATATAAAACACAGAAAATATATAAAACACATAGGCGTACATACAGAACATACATACAGATACACAAACACGGACTCGGAGGAGGTAAACAATTTACATCGTATAGACAGTTAAAAGACCCGCATTAAAATACCCCAATTGTAAAAACCCGATATAAAATTAAGATTTAACGTTTAAAATACAATTTAAAAACAGTTAGGAGGAATAAGAATAATTACGATTGAGCCAGGCCAGATAATTGAAAGAGGTGGGTCTTCAGCTGTACACGGAAGGAGCGGAGATCGGAAGTAATCCTGATGTCACGGGGGAGGTCATTCCACAGGGCTGGGCCCACCACAGAGAAGGCTCTGCTCCTGGGTGTCGCCCCCCGGCACTGTTTGGCGGACGGCACCCGGAGAAGTCCCTCTCTGTGTGAGCGAATTGGTCGTAGGGATGTGTGGGGCAGGATGCGATCCTGCATATAACTAGGCCCTGTGCCATGAAGCGCTTTAAAGATCATAATCAAAACCTTGAAACGCACTCGGTAGACCACAGGAAGCCAGTGCAGCTCGCGCAGGAGAGGTGTTACAGGGGAGTACCTAGTCCTCCCCATAATCACCCGCGCGGCCGCGTTCTGGACCAACTGTAGTCTCCGAGTGCATCTCAAGGGAAGCCCCATGTAGAGAGCATTGCAGTAATCCAGGCGAGACGTCACTAGCGCATGGGTGACTGTGCGTAGGGCATCCCGGTCCAATAAGGGGCGCAATTGGCGCATCAGGCGGACCTGATGGAACGCCCCCCTTGCCACGGCTGTTACATGGTTATCCATGGACAGCCGGGCATCCAGGAGGACGCCCAAATTGCGTACCTGTTCCATGGGGGCTAGTTGGACGCCCCCGATGGCCAGGGATGGAAACACCTGGTTGAACCGGGAGGCCGGAAGCCACAGCCACTCCGTCTTGGAAGGGTTGAGTTTTAGTCGGTTGCCATCCATCAGTCTAGATATTGACAACTTACTTCAACGAATGAAGGATCCAAAAACAGATCATAAATAAATGTTATTTCTTTCTTTGCCAAAAATTACTAAATTAGTGGACCAGCAAAATGCAGTGCACATAGTTTCCAGTACTTGGATTTTAGAAAGGTTTGACAAAGTAAACCACCATCTATTTCTTGGTAAGCTAAAAATATGTGGGGTAGACAGCATCACCCCCAGATGGACTCAGCCTGTGGTCCTCAGTGGAACTACATCTGCATGGAGGGAGACAAGCAGTGGGGGACCCCAAGGTTCCATTTTAGGCCCAGTACTCTTCATCATCTTCATCAATGATTTGGATGAGGGATAGATGGGGATCTCATCAAATTTACAGATGACACTAAACTGGCAGGAATAGACAACTCCCCAGAAGATAGGCTCAAGATCCAGATGGATCTAGATAGACTTGAACCCTGGGCCTATCTAACAAAAGGAAATTCAATGTAGAGAAAAGTAAAGTCTTACACTGAGGCTAGAAAAACCAAATGTACAGGTACAGATTAGGTGAAACCTGGCTCAATAGCAGTAACTGTGAAAGGGATCTTGGAATCTTAGAGGACAATCTCTCAAATGTGAGCCAACAATGTGTGGCAGCAGCCAAAAAAAGCCATTGCAATCCTAGGCTGCATGAACAGAAGGAGAGCATCAAAATCACGAGAAATATTGGTACCACTTTATAATGCTTTGATAAAACCAATGTTCGAATAGTGTATTGAGGGCGAACCTTTTCAGCACTGAGTGGCAAAAAAGGGAGCATGAGCAAGCTCTTGTCAGGGGCGCAATCTGGAGAGGAGTTTCCCAGTGTGCATGCCATTGCGCACATGCGCACAGGCAGCTCCTGTTCAGGTTGTCATGTATCAGCTTGCGGAAACAGGAAGACCAGCTCTTCCAGTTCCTGGCTTTACCAAGCATGTAAAGACCAGCTGATCATCGCATGCACATGCGCACCAGAAGCCCAGAAGAGCAACGGGTAAGGCTGTGCATGCCAGGCGACATGGCTCTACATGCCACTTAGCCCGAGCTAAGAAGCTGAGGTAGAGGGTGCCATTTCCCCCTCCTGGGGCATCCCATTTTTGTCCTCTCTGGCCCCCAGAAACATTCTGCCGGCCAAAAACTTTGGTCTCACTTTACAGTTTTTTGTGGATCTTGTGAAAGTAAGGCCTGCGCTCAGCCGGCAGGAGGGGCCAGTGGGTGGGCAGGGTGATTTGGGAGGGGCAGCCTCGTCCTCCCACTTGGGCTGAATTAATGACTTCGGTGGGCTGTATCAGGCCCGTGGGCCGTAGTTTGAGGACCCCTGGTATAGGGTCTCCTTCTTGAGCAGGGGGTTGGGTCTCCTTCTTGAGCAGGGGGTTGGACTAGAAGACCTCAAAGGTCCAGATGTGTAGCATGCTAAATTCCTATTGGAAAATGCTGATTTACACTGTGATATCATACTTACACATTGGATTATATATCCTGTGAAGAAGACTTGGGTTCTTTTGTCATAATAATTATCTGATAATTAATAAATCAAGCTCAAAAGTTATGGTCTTTGGGAAATGACATCCTAGCCATAGATGGTCAGCCAATAGAGCAAGTGACACTTTTCCTTACCTGGAGTTGTTTTCTCTGAGACTGAATCTTGTCTTCCACATCATCAAAGGAGCTCAGTTAGATCAAAGACATGAGTGAAAGTGGTGCTTAAAAGAAAACCTCATAGCTCTCCAGCTTCCTCAGCCCCAATTATTGAAGTATCTGAGGCCAAGGTTTTCCCCATGTTCTTACATCAATCTGATGTTTGGGGCTTCAGAGAGAAACCACCAGCATAACCAACCCAATCACAGCCTCCGAGGAGTATCTTGGGGTGGACAAAAGAACCCCAGCTGCTTCTCTCAGAGCTGATTTGGGAATTTATACAATTTCTGCTTTGTCTAAAATCAGAAAATGTGGATATTGGCATTTAATCTATGGAAACTGACAGATTCTGAAAATTGTGCCTGTTAAAACAGGCAAAACTTCAAGGAAGGAACTGAGGTCTCCCTGTTTCTTGTACAATTGGAGAAGAAGCTAAAAGGATTCCTCCACAAAGAATCTGGGCCTTAGAAGCATTAAAATATGCAGCAATCCTCAAAAATTATAGTTGGCCCTTTATTGGAATAGAATACTTCAGTTGGCATTTGCACATGTTAATCTAATTGCAATAAATTGTAATGGTGATACAGTAATATGATTTACATTTTTTGTTTATTATTTTCCACTTTTATTATACAATCTTGCTAATATTCTGTCTTTAATATTTTAAACAATGTCTAACAAATTATTCTAATGCCTTCATGAGAACAAGATTGGATTTATTAGAATATAATAGTTTGGACTTGATTTGACCCCAAATATAACACAGCATTCTTCATTGTGCAAGGTTTTTGAATGCAGCTCAGAATCTGATAAGTCCAGTGAAACTCTGAAGACGAAGCTACGGGTTATCAGCTTTTATTTCTGCAGAAAGCAAAAGACTGGACGATCTTTTTGTCTCCTACCTTAACAGAGCAGGCAGAGAGAGAAAAACAGGGGCACGCCAAAAACTTTTCCAAACATCTTATAGCTAACACAGCTTGCACAGAACGTCATTGCTATAGAAACATAATTTGGTATCAAGCGAATTACATGATTTTTCTCAGCGCTCTGAAAACAATAGACTTTAGAAGGGAAAAGAAATACATTTTCTGGCATATAACTCAGATCTTTGTTAGGGAATGCTGAATACACATTTTAAGTTACAAGAAAGGTTACTTGGCAGAATCCACATTCTACTTTTCACATGAAGTTACTTTGCTAGGCTAAGCTTGGCAATTTACCTAGAAGTTTTATCTATGTAGTTGGCACCTTAGGTTACAATGGAGCTTCTCTCAACAGCAATTTAACAAAAGCTGAATTAGGTTACACTCTGTCTATGCTCTAATCCAGTGATGGCAAACCTTTTAGAGACCGAGTGCCCAAACTGTAAATCAAAACCCACTTAGTTCTCTCGGAGTGCCAAAATGGCAATTTAACCTGAATAATGAGGTTTTAGTTTAGAAAAACAACTCATATGTGATTAACGTCTTTTCTTTGAAAAAAAAACCCACAATAACAGTGCTTTCAATGACACAAACACCTTTTTATTGAAAAGTAAATGTTTGCATTTGGCATGCTTTTGATTAATGTGATTTTTGCTATTGTATGCAAGCTGATAATTTTTCTAACTTGACTCATACTTTGTAAGATTGAGAGCAACACATGCAGCACTCAGGGAATCTGTCAGTCCAGGGGTGTCAAACTCAATTTCAACGCGGGTCCCATTGTGGTCGACTCCGGAGGCATGGTAGGCATACTCCCACGGCTGCTTTGCTCACTCTCCTTGGTTGCCCAGGAGGGCAAGGTATGTGGGTCAGAGAGAGGCCCACTCCCTCTCCTTATGACACCTAGCTTTGTAACCAAAGCATCCTCAATGATAGGATGGGTGCTAGTGATAGAAGAGACCCTCAAGGTCTCCCCAACCTACGAAGATACCTCCTGCTTCTCCCTCCCTTCCTGCAACAAGGACTCACTTACTTTCCAAACCTCTGTCTCCTCTCTTGTTTCTCGGCTTCTTTGCCTTTGAAGAAGGGAGAGGAGAGTTGGCTGGGAAATGCTTTTTGTGCCCAGAATAGACGCTCCTGGGTGCTATAATCTTGTGCAGATTCAGGCACCCATCGTCTTTTGAAGAGTCAGGGACCCAGAAACTTTCATTCTTGGGACGAAAAGTGGTTGCCTGCATGTCTCCTGCTCCTCCCCTCCTTCCAACTACTTTCCACTTAACTACTTAATGAAGCTTGTCTGGTACTTCAGCCAGGGCACCCAAACTGCTGCCAATGGTGTGGCCGACACCTGAGCAGGGAGGCAGGGTGTGTTGTTACTTTCATCCCCATTCAAGCAGGGCCTCTTATTTCCTCCCCAGCACAGTCGGGGCATTAAGGCTGCTGCCACCTAAGCACCATGATTGCCCCCTCCCCAGCCAGCCAGCCAGCCCCACCTGACCTGCTCCCTGCCGGCTCCTGCAAAGCCTCACCATTCTCCTCCTCCTCTTCTTCTTCGTGTCATTGTCCTCCTCCGCCCAAGTGGCAGTGGGCTCCACAGGACAGGTTTTCATTTCTGCCCTGGGGCAGAAAACTCCGCCGGGCTGGAAGTGAGTGTGAATGGCCTGGCTCTCCAGTGCTTCCTGGGTCAGTTGGAGGCTTCCTTCAGCCTTCAGACAGTTGCAGGTTGGGGTTCTTTTTGGCTTCCATGTTGGTGCAGGAGGCTTTCCAGGGCCAAAATGGGGTGCGGAAAGTGCAGGGGCTTTTTTCCGTTTTGACCCTTGAAAGCCTCCTTCACCAATCTGGAAGCAAAAAACAACCACAACCCTGCAACTGTTTGAAGGCTGAAGAAAGCCTCCAATTCAGCGAGGAAGCACTGGGGGGGGGGCATTCACACTCACTTCCAGCCTGCTGGAGTTTGCTGCGCAATGCGAGCGCCCCCCCCCCGCATACTCATGTGTCCCCTGACCTGGCACTCAGCATAGGCCCAAAAACCAGCTGACCATCAGGAGGTGTGCCTGCATGTGGATGCTAGTGGAGCTGGGCTGGGGTGATTGGCGTGCCAGGAGAGGACGCTCTGCATGCCACAGGTTCCCCATCACAGCTCTAATCCTTTCAATTCATTTTTCAGATCAAATATGCAGCAGCTTCCGAGGCTCTGAGTGATAAAAGTCGATTCCCCTTTTTCCACCGGATGCTCCAGAAAGAAGGGATCCACTACCCAGCAATTGTCCAACTTCTGCTCCATTTCAGATGGACCCTGATTGGCCTCTTTGCTTCAGACACAGAGAAGGGAGAGAATTTCATGAGGATTTTCGCTCCTTTACTTGTCAGGAGTGGAATTTGTGTGGTTATATCACAACAATTCTCAACACGTGGATATACAGCAGCCCTCAGGGATTCCCTCTCTAAGTGGAGACAAGTCAACGTCTTTGTTCACTTCATGGAAAATGTTTCCATTTGGGAGAGAATCCTTCCTTTCCATTTAACATTTATGCGCCTCCCAGGACCCATTGAGGGGAAAATCTGGATCCTCACAAATTTTACAGGCTATGAAATAGACAAGCGTAGACTTCTCAAATACATCCATAGTATTTGGAACTTTAGTTATCTGGGGAAAAAAAGGCCTAAAGATTCTGCCTTTGAACCTCATTTCTTTGTGGAAGAAAAGTTTCATGATCATTATTTCCACTGTTTTCTTTCAAAGCACATCTTTTCCGTCAAAGGCCGCAGAAGATGCACCCAGAAAGCCCCACTGGAGACCCAATTGAAATGGGACAGAATAGGGATCAACGACTATCAATATTACACTATAATGAAGACTCTGGCCCAGGCCATGAATGCTGCATATTCCTCCAGATCGAGGAGGGGAAGGAAGGAGGATGAAAAGATGTTGGGGTCTCCAAGGCTGCAGCCATGGCAGGTATGGGGGGGTCCCTATATGGATCCATTAATCTTACATCCTTTGGAGAAGGAATCCAGAGGAGAAGGAGGGGAACCATCTCAACCGATCTGGCCAATTTAATTACTCAGGGAATTAATGGTTCCAAAGAGTAGATGCCATGGCATTTTTATATTTAGCACTGCTAATTGGAAAATGCTGTATTCTTTTTAAAATAAATTCTGTGGGTTTGTGATTAGCCTGGTGGAATTCCACCTTTCCTCCGTCCCCATTGCAGGTGGGTCTGTGTGCAGCTGGAGAGGCAGCTAAGCCCCCCTATTCTCCTCCAATGAAAGGGAGCCTGGCGTGGATCTCGATGCTTTATTGGGAGACGAGGGCAGGTGAAACTGAGGAGATGCAAAGAGTGGGAATCAAATAGAAAGACGAGATAGGCAGCATTAACTAACAGGCAGCAAAGAAGCAGCTGGAAACTCCCCAGCGATGCTCCGTGTGAGGGAGGGAGGCGTCTCCGGATGACCAGGGGTCTCGGTCACAACAGCTGCTTCCGTCTTCTCCAAAGGCTGACAGAAAATGGAGTCTGGCTTCAGACCTTATAGTGAGGCTTATCTGCCCCCGGCCACTAGGTGGGGCTAGAGCAACAACAGCACAACAGTTACATGTTGTGGCATGACAACCTTTATAAATTGGGAGGAGACCCTGAGACCATCTAGCCCAACCCCTCCTCTCTGCAGGAATCCCATTTCAAGCTTCTCTAACTGATGGCTGCTCAGTCTTTGCTCTCAGATGATCCATGAAGAGGAGACTGAACTTCTCTGCTTTACTGGCTCAGCTCTAAAACAGCTCATCCTTTTATGATATTTTTTTTTCTCTCATTCAGTTAAAATCTCCTCTCTTGTAACTGAATTCATTTTTCCATGTCTGACACTCTGGAATAATAGTGAGCAGATCTTACACTCGTGTGTATTGGAAGAGGGCTGTATCCAGTGGTGGGATTCAAATTTTTTTACTACCTGTTCTGTGGCCGTGGCTTGGAGGTCTTGTGACTGGGTGGGCGTGGCTTGTTGGTCATGTGATTGGATGGGTTTAGCCAACTTGACATCACTCACATCAAGGGATACCTTGCCTGGCCTCTCCTCGCCTCAAGGAGATACAATTTCCCTGTCTCTTTATTTACTACTACTGAACATCCAAAATTCACAATTTAATCCTATGTATATATGCCATATGTGTATATACCTATTACATAGTATAGTGTGTGTATAGGCACTCAAAAAGATACATTATCTACTATATATACTGTATGTGTATGTACACACACACACACACACACACACACACACACACACACAGCTCTTCTAAAACTGTACACATTCAACCTCTCTTACTGAGTTTGGGAAAACACACCCAAAGTCTACTTTTTGCCACACATTTAACTATCACTTCTGCACATTAGAACATTACACAGGCCTTCAGATGTTCTTCCCTATCCTGCACATGACTGTTAGAGTCAGGAGATGTCATGGATTGAGTAAAATGTGGCAAAACTCATTTAACAACGCTCTTGCTTAGCAACCAAAATGTTGGACTCAATTGTCATAAGTCAAGGACTATCTCTGCCTTCCTCTACATGATAGCCTTATCCTAGTAAACTCCTTCCCTTTTCTGGAAATTTTCCTCTCTGTAGAGGCACCAAAATAATCCAGACAATATAAGGTCTCCTGCAGGAGCAAGGGGTTGGACTAGATGACCTCCGAGATCCCTTCCAGTCCTAGATTGCTGTGCTGTTTCAACAAGTCCTCTGAAGCCAGGGTTTGCGTCCTTCCTTCCTCTCATTTTCTCTCTCTCTCCCTTCGTCCCTCCTTCCATGAATCTATCCATCCATCCATGCATCCATCCAACTATATCTCATTCACTTTCTCCTCTCTCTTTTTTTCTTTCCATTCTTTCCATCCCTCCCTCTTCCTTTCTCTCTCCCTTTTTCTTTCTTCCCCTTTTCTTTCTTTTTTCTTTTCTTTCTTGTCTCTCCCTTCTCTCTCTCTCTCCCTTTCTCTCTCTCTGTCTTTCTCTCTCTTTCTATCCCTTCCCTTCCCCCTTCCAAAATTAGGAGACCCACCTGAAACAAAAACTCCTTTAGATGAAACCAGCCATTACACACACACACACTCACTCACTTCCAACCAGTTGTGCGCCTCGCCTCTTTGTTTGCTTTTAGCAGCAGGCCAGTCACCAAAGTCCTTTCCAAGCGCCCGGCAGTGTCGCTCGCTTCCCAGGAAAGCCCAATTGATTAACTTACTGGGTGCAGTCATCGTGCAAGCAGCGCTCTTGGATCGGTGCCTCTTCTGCGCAAGGAAGCTTCTCTCTCTGGAGCAGCCACAGGAGGGGGACTTGCGGGCAACTGGAAGGGCGGGTGGCTTCTTTACACCACATGTTGGAATGGGAGGAAAGAGGAAGAGAGAGAGAGAGAGAGAGAGAGAAAGAAAGAGAAAGAATCAATGTGTGTGTGAGAGAAAGAGAAAGTGAGAGGGAGAAAGAAAGAGAAAGAATGAGAGAAAGAAAAAGAACGAGAGCATGAGAGAGAGAGAGAGAGAGAGAGAGAGAGAGAGAGAGAGAAAGAGAGAGTGTGAGAGAGGAATCAGAAGCTGTTCAACATTGTAGGCTGCCTGGGAGGAGGGGATAAAGACCCTCTCCCCGTTTCCTCTGGATCTCTCTTCCTCTTCCCCCTAGGTTGCCTTTCCTCCCATTCATTCTCCCCCCCATCCTGAGAGTGAGGCGGCGCTGCTTTGCCTGTGAGTTTTCTGGGCTCTGGAAGGGGCAGCAGGGGGGGGTGTTGGGGGGTTTGGGCTCCCCAGAACTTCTTTGGGAGAAGCGTCACTCTGAACCCCGCGCTGCCTTCCTGATGGCCATGTTGCCCCAGCAGAGCATATTGCGTGGAGTGTTCGCTGAGGGGCATTTAGCTGGAGGCGCCTCTGGCCAGGGGGGAAATTGGAGCAGCTCAGACAAGCCAGGAGGGACGAATGAAATCCGTTGGCTGGTTGGATCTGGCTGAACTTTCCTCCTCCAGCAAAGGGAAGGGACTGGGAGCCTGATGGGAAGGGAGCTGCAGCTGCCTGCCTCTCCCTTCCAGGTACTTCGACCCCTGGGAGGTAGGGGGCCAGGAGGGCATAAAGGGAGCAGCAGCTCTGCTGTGAACGGAGCAAGTTTGGCTTCTCTCTACCATTCAAGCATTCAAGGTTATGTGCTGCAGCATAAAGAATCCCCACTTTTTTCTCTCCCTCAGTTCACAGTGGAGCTGCTGCAGCCTCCCCCCTCACATGCTGCCCAGTTATGGGCCCAGCCTGATATATTCCCTGCAGTATTCGGGTGGGGGAGGGGTTCCTCTGTTTGGGGGTAGAATTTGGTTGCAGAAACGCAATGGGGTGGGCAGCCTTGGAGGGCCTGTTCATCCTTCCCCTTTTCCTCTCAGCCCTGCAAAACCAGAAATCTCCCCCCCCCTCCAAGCAGCAACTGAGACTGTGCAGGGGGGAGGAGGGGGGGCAGGAGAAGAAGATCTGAAAGATCCCAATTCTGCAGCAAGAGGAATTTCTGCAATGGGGAGGGGGAGGGGGTAGCCCCAGCTTCCAAAGGCCTTTTAGTCATAATTGCCATCAGAGCAGATGTTGTGGAGGGGGTCAAGGAGGAAAGGGGTCCATTGCTTCTCCCTCAGACCCCAAGGAAGGAAGGAAGGAAGGAAGGAAGGAAGGAAGGAAGGAAGGAAGGAAGGAAGGAAGGAAGGAAGGAAGGAAGGAAGGGGGAGGGAAAGGAAAGGAAATGGGAAAGAAGGGAAGGATGAAGAAGAGAGGGGGAAGGAAGGGAATGAAAAAGGAAAAAGGAAGGGGAAAGGAAACAAGATCAGAAAGAAGGAAAGGAAATGAAAAAGAAAGGAAAGGAAAGGAAAGAGGAAAAAGGTGAAGAGTGGCCAGAACACATTACTGTTCTGCTGCTGGAGTGGTTGGGAGCAGCCTGAGGTGGGCATTCAGGAGCAGGCCAAGAAGAGCAGGAGGCCACGGCAAAGGCAGGCAAACAAGCTGGGCTGCATGGACTCCTGGTTGAGGCAAGGGAGCCAAAGAGCAGCTGCAGCTATGACTCTAAGGCACCAGTCAAGGCATGCAAGGCAAGTAGTGGTGGGGCAGGGCATGGCCAGGCAGAATTTTTACTACCGGTTCACCCGAACTGTGCCAGACTGGCTGTATCCTCCCTTCTCCAACTGAGAGATTGTGTCAGTTGGAAAAGGGGCTCCCAGACTCCTCCTGAACTTCAGCTCTTCTCTTTGTGGTCTTTCCTCAAGGCTAAGAGTAGCTCCTTTGACCTCTTCCTTGGCTTCCTTGTCCTTCCCTGAAGTTCATGTAGATTTTGTGCAAATTATCCTCCAAGCTTGATGCCTGCAAGGGGACCTGGTCCTTGAGTTGGGGTCTCCCCAAACCAGAACATTCACTTCCTGAGATTCTTACGGCTGCATTTGCCTTCTTTCCATGAACATCTGCCGGCTGTCTCAGATTCTGTTTCCAGTTAACTACGATTTTGAGATTGTTTTCACAAACATGCATATCAAATTTGGTATCCCTCATCTTTCTTCCAGTCCATCATTAATGGTCTTATCTGATACTCTATTGTTAGTCAAGTCCTAGTAATTAAAATTCAGATATTTTTCTACTGCTTTTTACTTATGCACCATTCTCTGTGTGCTAATCATAAATATTGTGTCTGGAAACTTGATAATTCTCTTATTGAGTTTCATTTTATTCAAAAACGTAAATTACGAGTTTTGGAAAATAAAACTATTATAAAGACAAAACAAAACTAGATAAAACATTTTTTTTAAATTGTGCATTCAAAACATACAAAAACATGCATATTGTCTCCCCAGTTGAATACAATACAACAATAACAGTTTCTCCCACTTGCAAAATAGGCCCACAATTATAAACTACACATGTATTTGAAACTACTTGACTTGCCATCTATCTGCTGTATATAAAAAACATAGGTAACAGGCAGTCCAACAATAAAGTTAAATTGCAAAACTTCAAAATTGCCTGTTATCTTCTATTGCAGTGATGGCAAACCTATGGCGCGCGCTGGCCAGCTGAGTTCACCTTTTTAAAAGCCATTTTTCGCCCTCCCCAGGATCCAGAGGCTTTATAGGAGCCTGGGGAGGGCGAAAAGAGCCTCGCCCACCCTCCCAGAGGGCATCCGGAGGCTTCAGGGACCGTCCGGAGGCTTCCCTGAAGCCTTCGGAACGCTTAAAACAACCCTCCGAGCAAACCGGAAGTGACTTCCGGTTTGCTCGGAGGGTGGTTTTAAGCGTTCCGAAGGCTTCAGGGACCGTCCGGAGGCTTCCCTGAAGCCTTCGGAGCACTTAAAACGACCGTCCGAGCAACCCGGAAGTCATTTCTGGTTTGCTTGGAGGATCCTTTTGAGCGTTCCAAAGGCTTCAGGGGAGCCTCCGGACGGTCCCTGAAGCCTCCGGAGGGCCTCCGGGGGGCGGGGGAGGCTCTTTTCGCCCTCCCCAGGCTCCTATAAAGCCTCTGGAGCCTGGGGAGGATGAAAAAAGCATGTAAAAATGGGGGGGTCACGCGTAGTGCGCGCATGCGCACTGAGGGGGTCACGCATTGCATTATGGGTGCAGCACGCCCGCACACGACCCCCCTGCGCTCCCCCCACTTGTGGCACGCGAGCCAAAAAAGGTTCGCCATTGCTGTTCTATTGTATTTAACTCACAGAAAATTTGCAGGGGCTTCTTATCTACCACAGACCACCACAATCATTAGCTCTGATCCATCCAGAACCTGTCCAGGGTTAAATATCTTTGTTTGATTCTTAATAATAATACATTTCCTTAAAGTATTAATTAGGATCTTTCCCAACAACTGCTTTCCATTCCCCAAAGTTATAGGATGTCCTGTAAATGGAAAAACAACGGCTCTTAAAACTTGTTTTCCAGTAAAATATGACAAGTCTATTCCCCAATCTCCCTCAATCTTCTTGAAAGAATCCATTTCATCAGTCATCCGTTCTGTCCACTTTGAGTCTTCAGGGTCCATGGCCTCTCCAGCCATCTCCAAGCAGCCTCCCTTCAAACCAGACTCCTTCCTCAGGGATGCCAGCAGCAAATTAAATTCCAGTCCATCCATCCAATCCATCCGATTCAACAATTGTTGCTTGCTTCTGATTATTGCCTTTAAGTTGATTTAAAACCATTGTTATTTTATCAAACTTTTTAAATGAAGTTTCAAATAAGGCTTGTAAGTTGAAAAACTGTATATTCTTTAAATCACATCAAATTAGCTTACTCTAAGATCGTATTAATGACCATATTAATGACAACATAGAAAAATTGATGACCAATGGCAAATTGTTATCCATTACCTGTTCAGGTTTCATAGGAAAGATTTAAAAGGGTTAAAATTATTTGAATGTCATTTTGAAGACAGTTTTTACTCACTTAGTTATCATACCACCCCTCAGGTTTCTAATCGTATCACAAAATTTTTTGTGAGTCCTTTACTGAAATCCAGTGATATCACCAGAGTTCCCATAATCTATTTAGGAAGTGTAATGATGTGTGAGAATGACTTTTGGGATGAGGAGAAGAGAGGCTGCCTAGGGAAGGATCAGATAAGAGGGGAGAATCCTGCAGCAGCATAATGGGAGAGGAAGAAACTCAGAAAGGATCCTTGCTACCTTTTCAGGCTGAAAAAAGAGCTGGTGGGAGATTTGTTCTTTCAGATTTTCAAAATTTTGTTAATGTCGCATTGCAATTAAATAGTATTACCACATCTGTAGATGATTTCCATCAGGATAACAAGGGAGAAAATTAACCTGACAACTTTCTTCTTGATCAACCCATGCTTTCTGGGAATCTACCCATTGTTTTCAAAGAGTTTATGAATAATCTTTTTTTCTCTGTTCATTTTATTTGTTATCTGCTCTAGAATGTAATAATTGACCAATTGGGTTGATTATATTTTCTCTATATTTTGTTAGCATATGATTGACAATTTTTTTCTCAAACTTTTTCATCCACTTATGAAGATAATAGTATTTGTATCCTATTTATCCATATTTGGAGATTGGACAATTGTAGAAGAAAGATTCAATGTGGGATAAGAAACAAAGTTTTCTGCTTTTCAAATTCCTGGATGTTCCCATTCTAGTTTCATCCCTTTCTGGAGAAGAATGAATTTTGGAATATTTCTGATAAAAAACTGTACTTGGACCAAAATGGAGAGATAACAGCAGATCTGGCCATTTCAGGTTTCTTGGTTCTCCCCAAGGAGGATGCCAGGAGAAGGATTCTGGCGTATTTTGTAAGACAGAGACTTTCTCTCAAACAACATGCTCTTTCACAGCTGAAGTTGCTCAATAAGGTGGGAGAAATTTTTGTGTCTTTTCTCTGTTTTCAAAGCCCGAGGTCCCATTTCAAGTGGGCAAAGCCTAGAGTCTCCAGGGTGGTTGGCCTTCCATGCCAGTTGGTGTCATCTAATAGAAGTTCTTCAACAGATGGGACCTAAGTCGAGGAGTTTAGCCATGTTTTATGGAAATCTTTCAAGATCGTACTCGTCAGAGGTTTCTTTCTTCATCACAGTTTTATTTTATCTTTAAAAAATCTAATGGAATAAAAGTTTCCTAAATTTTTACAGTAAACTGTTATCAGTTATAATAAGAATATAACATCATACTTAAATCTTTTTTCAATTCCATCCCTCTAGGCTATTAAGTAGAAAAGTACTTTATTGTAATGTAAAATGCCAAAATCAAAAGGGAGGAAGTAAATGAACAATCTGCCAGTTGTTATCCCTCCTGCATCTGTTTAGAAGTAGTCAGAGATTTCATATTTACTTCAGTGAAGACCAGAGGCTACTTGTCTCCATCCATTTCTCCCTCCATTTTCCATGCATGGTAAGTCCTAATGTATTTTCTTTGGCATTCTTCATTTTTCTGCTCAGTCCCTGCCTCAGTCCAACTGTGCGGCAAATTGTCATCCTGGATTTGTCAAGAGGGCTCGAGAAGGAGAGCCAGTTTGCTGCTATGACTGCATTCCTTGTCCGGAGGGGACCTTCTCCACTCAGAAAGGTGGGTCACACTGGGGAAAATGGGAGGCTTTGTGGAATTGGATCCATCCAGAAGATTTTCATGAAAGTGCAAGTTAAAAGACACAAGCTCACCTTTTTTATTTTTAACCTGCACAATTCCTTATCTAAAAGGAAGTAAATCAAAAAAAAACTTTGAAGGAGGGGCTGGGAGGAAATGGGGGGAGGAGGTGGCAGACTGGGCAAGCTTTCCTAACAGCAGAGGAAATATCTGTTCTGCTTTTTAATTTTCTTATGTGCTGCTAAGTTCACCTTTCTAGGAAGATCTGAGTTCTTTGAAACTTGATGAATTGTTTTAGGTCCACCTTCTGAAAGACCTTGCAATTCACTGTATATTGGATCCTCCCCTTGAGGATCACTGAGAAGGTGTCACTGGCCCATAATGTGGTGCTGTCGATAGTTATGGGGGGAACTCATTACACAAATATTCTGTCTGTCGTGTAGATCAATCAATCAGAAGAGAGTTCAAAGGGACCTTGGAAGTTTTCTAATCCTACCCCCTGCTCAAGCAGGAGACCTTAAACCAGTGGTTCTCAACCTGTGGGTTGCGACCTCTTTGGGGGTCAAACAATCTTTTCACAGGGGTCACCGAGTAGCCTCCCACGAAGGGAAAGAGCAGCTCGGGTTTCCCGCACGGCAGAAGGAGAGGTGTCAGAAGATTGACGGGCTTCCCAGCAGGCCAGTCCGGCCCACCTCCCATGCGGGCATTTTTCAGTGACTGTTCCTGCCCTGGAGTTCCTACAGGGCGCACCCTTGCCCAGGTTGAGCTACATCAAAGGGGGAGGCTTGGGCAGCGAGAAGGGCAACGGTTGAGGAGAAGCTGTGGCGACCACCGAGTCTCTACCTGACATCGTTTTCCCCCCTCCCCCCAGCACAGGCCTGGCTCCGCTGAGCCAGCTCTGGTTAGTTCCACCGGGATCCGAGGGGGAGACCGTTAGCTGCTCATTTCTTGCACGCCCGTGCACAAGCAAAATACCCTCCTGGGCCAGGATCAAGGTGGAGTGGACAATGATTCTCCTCCCACTGTCGCCACTGCGCAATGAGGTGAATAACTGGGTGCACAGCGCAGGGGAGCCACGCTGCACAGGAGACTCCTCAGTGCTAGACTCAGGTTGGTGCGAGCCCCTCTCCCCTTCGTGTTGGCTCAGGAAGGAGGGGAATGGGGAGCAGCAGCAGCAGCTGGTTGAGTGCAGGGACGGAAGAGCTCCACTTCTCCTGCGCTGCACAGGGCTTTGTAACTCTTCCCTCTCTGCATCCAGAGACAGCTGCTCCGGCTCTTTCCTGAGCCAACACGAAGGGGACCGCGGCTGGCGCTGACCTGAGTCTGGCGCTGAGGAGTCTCCTGCGCAGCACAGCCAGCTGCTCACTTCTCAGTGGCGGAAGCTGAAGGAGTCACTCTCCCCGCCACCGTGATCCTGACCCAGGAGGGTATTTTGCTTGCATGCGCAAGAAAGAAATGAAAGAGAAAATGGGAGAAAGAGAGAGAGAGAAATTAAAGAGAGCTGGAAGGAGAGAATGGGAGGGAGAGAAAATAGAGGGAAACAAATTAGAGGGAGAAGGGGGAGAGGGAGAAAGAAATGAAAGAGAGCTGAAGAGAGAGAATGAGAGAGAGGGAAAAGAGAGGGAAACAAATCAGGAGGAAAGAAAGGAAGAGAAAAGAAAGGAAAGAAAGAAAGAAAGAAAGAAAGAAACTAACTTTCTCAGACCTATGACGAAAGCAATGGCAAGCTAGATCTCTTGCCAAGAAAACTGCAGTTTGCCAAAAGGTACAAATTGGAAGCAAGTCTGATTTTTTTAAAAGAAAATAACAGAGATGGCAAAAAAATGCATCTGAAAAAAAGATTATTTATAATTTTGGATAATGTATTATATTGTCAAACTCAAAAGAAATCAAAATATATATCCTATTGCTGTTAGTACAATCTTGCCAGCTTCTATCAACTTAGAGTTCACTATGAAAAGATTACAGAGAAGCAATTTCCTACAATTAATAACTTTATTTTGGATTTGCTATCATGTTCAATGAGAAAGAAAGAAAAAGAAAGAGGGAAAGGGAAGGAAAGGAAGGAAGGAAGAAGAGAAAGGGAGAAGAAAAATAGAGAAAAACAGAAATGAGAGGGAGGGGGAGAGAAGAGAGAGAGACCCTATTCCCACAGAAAACACTGAGCCATGAAACCTGGGTAGGCATGTCTGGGGGGGGGAGGATGTCATGTGACTGGGTGGGGGTGATGTTGAGTTGGCCACACCCAGCCAGGGGTTTTGTGGTTCCCGGTGTTTTTTTTTCTGTGGGAAACAGATCCTAGTGGCTTTAATTATGTTCAATGTATAGCAATAAAAATACATCCTGCATATCAGATATTTACAATACGGTTCATAACAGTAGCAAAATTACAGTTACATAGTAGCAACGAAAATAATTTTATGGTTGGGGGTCACCACAACATGAGGAACTGTATTAAAGGGTCTGCCTTAAACCATTTCAGACAAGTGACTGTCCAGTCTCCCACAACTTCTGAAGGCCAGCTGTTCCACTGGTTAATTGTTCTCACTGTTAAGAAATTTATCCTGAATTCCAGATTACTTCCAGATGTTACAAGATACTGTAGAGGACTCCTCTAAGTCCAGTATATTAAATGCCATGTGGCGGGACTGAAGATGTTTGCCTAAAAAGATTATATGATTCATTATTAACTTCAAATAATGTAGCTTCCTATGAATTACATTACACATTACACCAGAAATAATTAACACCCTAGGACAGTGATGGCGAACCTTTTTTGGCTCGCGTGCCACAAGTGGGGGGGAGCGCAGGGTGGGCAAGTGCGGGCGTGCCGCACCCATAATGCAATGCGTGACACCCCCCCAGTGCGCATGCGCGCACAACGCGCACTCCCCCCATTTTACATGGTTTTCTCGCCCTCCCCAGGCTCCAGAGGCTTTATAGGAGCCTGGGGAGGGTGAAAAGAGCCTCCCCCGCCTCCCCCGGAGGCCCTCCGGAGGCTTCAGGGACCGTCCGGAGGCTTCCCTGAAGCCTTCGGAACGCTTAAAACCACCCTCCGAGCAAACCGGAAGTGACTTCTGGGTTGCTCGGAGGGTCGTTTTAAGCGTTCCGAAAGCATCAGGGAAGCCTCCGGATGGTCCCTGAAGCCTCGGGGGGGCGGGGGAGGCTCTTTTCGCCCTCCCCAGGCTCCTATAAAGCCTCTGGAGCCTGGGGAAAGCGAAAAATAGCATTTAAAAAGGTGAACTGAGATGGCCAGCGCGCGCATGCGCGCTGCCCAGCTCACAGGGCAGCGCCTCGCATGCCCTGACAAATGGCTCCACGTGCCGCTTGTGGCACGCATGCCATAGGTTCGCCATCACTACCCTAGGACTTTCCTCAGCTTCATACAACTAGCTACTTTAAAAAAAAATTACATCGTTCTTATGCTATTTTTAACGAAAAATAAAAGGACAGAATATTAAAGAAAATTGATTTTTGGTTTCTCAGATGCAGAAAAATGCACCAAGTGTCCAGATGATAAATATCCAAATGTGGACAGAGTTCAATGTATCCCCAAAGTTATAGCCTTCCTGTCTTATGAAGAACTTCTGGGGATCATCCTGGTCTCTTTTGCCCTGCTCTTGTTCCTAACTACAGTCCTTGTTTTAATTATCTTCATTAAATATGGAGAAACCCCCATCGTCAAAGCCAACAACCGGGATCTCTCCTACATCCTCCTGGTCTCCCTCCTGCTTTGCTTCTTGTCTCCTTCTCTCTTCATTGGTCAACCAAGGAAAGCCACCTGCCTTCTCAGACAAACGGTTTTCAGTATCATCTTCTCAGTTGCCATTTCTTCTCTCTTAGCCAAGACCATCACGGTGGTGCTGGCTTTCCTGGCCACAAAACCAGGAAACCAAGTGAAGAGATGGTTGGGGAAGAGTTTGGCCAACTCCATCATCCTTTCTTCTTCTGCTGTCCAAATTATCATCTGCTCCATCTGGCTGGGAGTTTCTCCCCCCTTCCCTGACTCTGACCTCCACTCCCAGCCTGGAGAGATCATCCTGCAATGCAACGAAGGGGCTGTTGTCATGTTCTACGTCACCCTCAGCTACATGGGCTTCCTGGCTGCCATCTGCTTCACGGTGGCTTTCCTGGCCAGGAATCTTCCTGGGGCCTTCAACGAAGCCAAGCTGATCACCTTCAGCATGCTGGTCTTCTGCAGTGTCTGGGTGACTTTTGTGCCCACCTACCTGAGCACCAAAGGGAAATACATGGTGGCTGTTCAGGTCTTCTCCATCCTGGCCTCCAGTGCTGGTCTGCTGGGCTGCATCTTCATCCCCAAGTGCTACATTATCCTTCTGAGGCCAGAGCTGAATACAAAGGAACATCTCACAGCCAGAACAAATATAAAAGCATGAGACATAATATCATGTTATTTAAAGAATGCATCTTTTACGTAATTGCTTTCACTGTTGAGGTAGACTGGCTGGCTGCATTTTATCCTTTTATTTGAAAGAAGGTATAATTTACTTCCACTTAGATAGCATGCGGAAATCAAAGAAAATAATATATGGGAAATATTTTGAAATGAGAAATGGTTGAATGACTGCAATTCTTGTATTTAAAAAAAATATTGTAATTTGTCAAACAGAAACAAAAACAGGAATAATATAAAGACACAATGACAGGTAGGATAGCCATGTTAGTGCACTTATGCAGGCCCCCTCTAGGGACCTCTTAAGTATAAAGTGAGGTCCATGGAAGTCAATTTGGGTCTAAAACTGTGAACATTTGTAGTTGAGACAACTTAATCAGGTAGAGCAATCCAGACTTTGACAACTCTATTACAGAAATCTTATCTTTTACAGTCAAGTTTAGAATGATATACACTGAGTTTAAAGGGGTTGTTCATGCTTATTGCAATTAAAACAGTCATTTACAGGTAAAGCATAACTGCGTAGAAGTTTGTATGCAATACCTAAGTCTGACTGCAACATTCTTTCCCGTGGGAGTCAAGGACGTCTTGCCAGAACCTGGGGAAGCGTGCCTGAAAGTTAGCTGAAGATCGAACGGTGACCAGATTGGACCATTCAGACGCAGAGTCCAGATCACTTTGCAAAACAACAGAATTATCGGTAGTTTTAAATAATTTTACATCATTGGCAAAAATTGATTTTAAGTTGATCACATAAATTGTGGATATAGAGCGAGAAAAGTGTGGGGCCTAAGACGCTGCTAAGACACCCCTGTTAACTGATGCAGGATTAGACAGCGAGTTCCCCATTTTGACTTTCTGCACTCTGTTAGACAAAAAAAAGCAGCAATCCACTTGTGCAAAGGTCCAGAAATGCCACAAGAATTTAATTCCAACAGCTCTTTATCATATGCTGCTGCATCAAAAGCCTTACAAAAATCTATGTAAATTGCGTCTACAGCTTTACCTTGATCAAGACATGCAGTCCAGATATCTTTACAGTGCAAAAGTTGTAAATCACAGGATGAGTTTTTCCTAAAGCCAAACTGTTTGTCGGGTAGTAAGTTATTTGTCTCTGAGTGTTGAACAATGGATTGGTTTACGATTGATTCCATAACTTTGCATGTAACGCAACACAAAGAAATTGGTCTATAATTTTCAACTGAACTAGGGTCACCCTTTTTAATTTCCCTATTCATCCCAATAAATCTAGCTAAAGAAAACTCTGTGAAAGTCATTCAGTTAAATATTCAGCAACCACCAATGAACCAGATACCTCATGAAACATAATTTCAGCAATTATTGCTTCGGACAGTGGCTGAAACTATATTATCTGTGTGAGGAAGAATGAGTAGGGAAAGAGGTGAGATGGAAGCTGGGAGGACCATGCTCCAACCCTGTTGATTGATCATCTCCATGAGAAGCCTTGCCCTTCACACCAAGCCAGGTGGGGGGATGAAGGCTGAAGGCTCCCTTGCTTAGATGTTGCCATCCCAAGAGACCCAGTCGGCACAATTTCCCCCAGCTGCCCCTGCCCTGTCAAGGAGGGTTTTCTTTCTATGAGATCTTGAACCCTCCCCTCCCCTAATTGGGTGATCAAGACCCCCCAAACAGCCTGTTCTTCTCCCTGATACAAGGAGCAGGTTGAGACTGGAGTCCAGAAGCTTTGAGGAATTGATGGTTTTGGGAGCCCCACATGGGCTCCTTTTAATGATTACTATCGTTTTGTCGGGTTTTATGTGTTATTCTTATGCCCCCACCTGCCCAGGGATGTTGCACATGAGGTGGGAGTCCACATCAGTCTCTGGAATAAATAAAGAGATGGTGTCGCTTCTGCGGGATCTCCTGTTCGGGGACAAAATCCAGGTGATCTTCTCAATGAAGGAGGGATCTGCATTCACTCTTTGTCCCCTGCCTTGAATCTGGAGGGGAAAATATCCCCTCCCCCTTCCTTCTCTTTGGGTTGTTTTGTAGCTACATATAACTGAATACACATCAGCCTGACATACTCAGATCTTCAGAGAACCCTCAGAACTCTGCCTTCTTCACAAGGGACCCCACACAGCTGTCTTTGCTTCTGGGTATCTTTTGATCTCTCTCTTTCTCCCCCTTCCCCTCCCTCCCTCTCTCTTCCCATCTTCCCCCCACCCTCCGCCTCCTCTCTTTTCCTTTCCCCAGGGAGTTTTCCTCCTTGATCACCTGCTACAAAGTGCCTGGAGCCTATTTGTGACGTTCCCTTACACACCTCTTACACAGTTGAGCAAAACCCACCCAGCCAGGCTCCCTCAACAACCAGCCCGAAATACCCAGGTGCTGTCAATCATCCCTGGTCAGATCCAGTCCCTGCCACGTTGAAGAGGAAGAGATCCAGCGGGACGGCCAGGGAAGAGAGGGTCTCCTAGGACTCTTTGAATGGCCGTCAGGAAGGGCTCATCTGAAGGTTCCCAGCTTCCTTTGGGCCCTTCAGCTCCTCTTGGCTGTCTCTGCAAATGGTGTGGCTGAAGTCCAAAGGGCGGGGGGAGGCTGAAGCGAGGGTCTTAGGGGCTTTGGAGTCCTTTGGCGGGGACGACAAAGGCTGCGGGGCGGGGGGGGGTCGCAGAGGGTGGGGCTGAACGCTTAGAGTAGACGAATGGGGAGGAAGAGCGCCCCCTGTGGGAAGGACAAGGCAGCTGCCTAGGAAATTGGGGGAGACGGGGCTCCTCCCCCCCCCTTCTTGTCTAATTTCCTGTATTTCCTCTTTCTTTGCACTGACTTGGTGGTGTCATTTCTCCTTGATGGCTTCCTCCTCTTCCCTCACCTGCCCCCTGCCTCGCCCTTGGAGGCTGCCCGGAGCCCCTCCAGGAAAGCCGCAGAAGGAAGAGGAGCTCCGCTGAGGTGCCTGGACGGGCTTCCTCCCAGCTGGGCGGCGGTCCTCGGGGGGGGGGGGTGGCCAGTTCGACGCCGCTTCCTCCCGGGGCCACGTCGGGGCTCCGTCTCGAGAGGCTGCAGGGGCCCCACCGAGGGGAGGAGAGCTTCACAGGGAACCGCAGCGGGGGGACCGAAGTGTGGCGCCCCCCAGATGGGGAGGGGAGAAGTGCTCCAGGGGAGGGGCTGCAGGGGGAGGGGCCTCTAAGTGCTGGAGCTTCCCTCGGCGCCTCTACCAGGATTGAGCCGGGCTGATGGGCGAGAGAAGCCCGCGGGGCCACGGAGGAAGAGGCTAGCGGGGAAGCTGCGCTCCAGAGCGGCAGATTGGCTACTGCCGGCCTCCAGCATTGCCCTCTGGGAAGCCTCGGAGGTTTCTCTCACTTTGAGGCTCCGTTTGCCGAGATTGCACAGCTGGCAGGGGAGAGGCGGCGCTCGGGGAGAGGAGCAGCAGCGGCAGCACTAGTGCAAAAGTGCAAGGCCAGGGAAGAGGGGGTGACTCCTCTCTTCTGTGTGTGTGTGTGTGGCCCCCTCCTCTTCCCTGCATCCAGCTAAGGTTACAAGAGAGCTGGAATCGCCCAGAGGTTTGCCCGGAGGAGCAGATTGGAGCCCTCAGAAACATTCCCCCAGGTGACCTTCTTTCCATTGGGAGTGCCGCGAGGAACCCCGGTCAGCTGGGCGAGGCCAGTCCTCGCCTTCCGCCTCGCCTGGATGCTGGGAAGGTCTGGAGGAAGAGGAACCAGCTCTACCTCAACCCCGCAAAAGGGAGCTTTCGGCCCACCTCCCTCCATGAGTGGGCTCAGCTTTCCCATCAGAGGAAACTTCTTCTCCAGATGTTGCTGTCCATAAATGGGAGAGTGAAGAAGAGCCATGCTGGGTCAATCATTCTGCCCCCCCCCCCCGCACAACTTCCAAATAAACAGTGGGTGGGTGGGGTCTGGGAGCTGAGGGGCCTTGGATTTTCAGTGCTACCCCTCCACAGGCTTCTCAGCAAGCAGCTCAAGGACCGGCGCCCCGGGTGGGACAAAGGTCGGGGAAGTGACTATGGAGGGAGGGCAAGAAAGTCGGGGCATCCCTTCCGATCATTGGAGGGGGGGGGAGAATTGAGAGCTCAAATCTGCAGCTGATGAAAAGCTCCAGGCGACCCCGCAGCTCTTCCAACCTTTCTTGAACGCAGGCAGGAAAATCGGCTGACAACCCCCCCACCCCCGCAGAGAAGAGTCGCCTCCCCCCCTTCCAGGAGCCTCCAACTTTGCACTGCAGCCGCCGCTGCTCCTTGCCTCTCCTGCCCCGGGAGTGCAACCGGGCGCCCTTTCCCTCCCGCATGACGGCTGGAACCTCGGAGAGAAACTCTCCCTGGAGGCCAGCGGTGCCCGATCTGCTTCTCCCAAGAGCCGCTTCCCTGCTGCCCCTTCCGCGGCACCCCTCCCACCTTTGCAGAATGTGCGGGGCTGCCGAAACAGGCTCCCCCTTGCAGCTGCCTTGGGGTCCCCTGGAGGTTCAGACCTCCCAGAGGCTTCCTCCCCTCCCCGGGGCTTCTCCCGCTCTCAGATCCGGGGCCAGCTCACCCCTCCCGCGGGTCCTCTGGCCACTCTCCTGGCGGGGCCACCGCAACTTCTGCAGATGGAGCGTGAGTGGCAGCTGTCTGTTGGGGCGAGGTGAGGGGCGAGGGAGGAGGAGCAGCTGCAGCAGGAGCCTTTTGTGTTAGGGGAGGGGTGCCAGGTGAAGGTGCGGGAAATCAAAGGCAGCTGAGGGACTTTGTGCCAATCACTGGAAGTTCAAAGCTAAAGGAGGAACTTGGAGCCAATCATCAGGGCACTGTGGGGTCTGGTCCTGCCTTAGGCATGAAAGCCTTCTGGAGGAGAACTTCTGCAGTGGGAGAACCAGAGGCCTCTGTGTGGTCCCTGTGAATCTTAGACTGACCTTGGTCTGATCCATCAGAGCTTTTGTTATCTCCTAAAAATAGAATTTTAAGAGGGATTCCATTCACAATTAGGAGCCATTCTCATACCTAAGCATTGATTCCCAATTGATCAGCAATTTCTATGGTTGGAGAGCAGAATATCTCAAAGCCTCCACCCCACCCCCACCCTCTTATTCTCCCACTTCTTTGACCTGGATGGATATTATGCAGCATTGAGGGTTTGTGACCGGGTCAATGATGCGGCTGCCTTGAGGCTGGATCCCTCCAACCTCCTTCTGGGGAGAGTCTCAAGGTCCATTTCTCTGGGCATCTTCTCCAGCCCTTCACATACAAGACAAGCTTGGAAGAGGAGCAGAGAAAATGCTTTAGGTCGAAATTGTAGAATGGAAAATTAAAGGGCCTGAAAACTGCTATTTTATTTCTCTGGTTAAGCAAAGAAAAAAAATATACAGTGAAAATTACTTTACACAAATTGTAGGGTGGAAAATTAAAAACTGCTATTCTAATTCTCTGCTTGATGAAAGAAAAAAAAATGCAGTGAAAATTTCTTTACACACTTTATTTTTTATTTACTTTTAATTATTATTTTGCTGTGAAGTACATACCAAAATAAAAACAACCCCAAACTGAATTAAAAAAAAGAATTATATGAGGGATGGAGATTTTCCTCCCCAGCTGAGAGCCAGTCAAACATGGCATTTCACATCATTCCAGCATTCTCAAGGAGAGGATCAGGCAACCAGGCTGGTGCTTGGTTCCCACAGCTTCCTCCTGACTTCTTTTCCTGAACTCACACTCTCTCCCCCCCCCCCCAACTCTCTCTCTCTCACACACACACTTTTAGCTGTAGGAACAAGTGCCAGAATTATTTTTTAAAGGTGTCACATTCAGTAGCTGTTGCTGAACAGCAAATTCCTCTGAATGACTTTTAGCAATGTTTATTGAGCTGAAAGGGAAGAGAGCTAGAACAATTCAATAATTTCCTATTTTGAAACATATAAATATTATTTTCTTTGACTCCTGCATACTATCAAAATGGAAAGAATATCTCCTTTCCAATAAAATAAACTTTAACAAACGTTCCAAATCATAATGGTGTTATATCTCATGTTTTTACATTTATTCTGGCCGTAAGCTGCTCCTTTGTGTTCAGGTCTGGCCTCAGAAGGATAATGTAGCATTTGGGGATGAAGATGCAGCCCAGCAGCCCAGCACTGGAGGCCAGGATGGAGAAGACCTGAACAGCCACCATGTATTTCCCTTTGGTGCTCAGGTAGGTGGGCACAAAAGTCACCCAGACACTGCAGAAGACCAGCATGCTGAAGGTGATCAGCTTGGCTTCGTTGAAGGCCCCAGGCAGATTCCTGGCCAGGAAAGCCACCGTGAAGCAGATGGCAGCCAGGAAGCCCATGTAGCTGAGGGTGATGTAGAACATGACAACAGCCCCTTCGTTGCATTGCAGGATGATCTCCCCAGGCTGGGAGTGGAGGTCAGAGTCAGGGAAGGGGGGAGAAACTCCCAGCCAGATGGAGCAGATGACAAATTGGACAGCAGAAGAAGAAAGGATGATGGAGTTGGCCAAGCTCTTCCCCAGCCATCTCTTCATTCGGTTTCCTGGTTTTGTGGCCAGAAAAGCCAGCACCACCGTGATGGTTTTGGCCAAGAGAGAAGAAATGGCAACTGAGAAGATGATGCTGAAAACTGTCTGTCGGAGAAGGCAGGTGGCTTTCCTTGGTTGACCAATGAAGAGAGAAGAAGACAAGAAGCAAAGCAGGAGGGAGACCAGGAGGATGTAGGAGAGGTCCTGATTGTTGGCTTTGACAATGGGAGTTTCTCCATATTTAATGAAGATAATTAAAACAAGGACTGTAGTTAGGAACAAGAGCAGGGCAAAAGAGACCAGGATGATGCCCAGATGTTCTTCATAAGACAGGAAGGCTATAACTTTGGGGATACATTGGACTCTGGCCTCATTTGGATATTTGTCATCTGGACACTTGGTGCATTTTTCTGCATCTGAGAAACCAAAAATCAATTTTCTTTAACATTTCGTTCCTTTTATTTTTCATTAAAAATGGCATAAGAAGGATGTATTTATTTTTTTAGTAGCTAGGTATATGATGTTGAGGAAAGTCCTAGGGTGTTAATTATTTCTGGTGTAATGTGTAATGCAATTCACAGGAAGCTACATTATTTCAGGTTAATAATGAATCATATAATCTTTTTATACAAATATTTAGAGTCCTGCTACATGGCAATTAATATACTGGACTTAGAGGATACCAACAGTATCTTGCAACATCTGGAAGCTATATGGAATTCAGGAGAAATTTCCTAACAGTGACAACAATTAACCAGTGGAACAGTTGGCCTCCAGAAGTTGTGGGTGCTTCAACATTGGATGTATTTAAGAAGAGACTGGACAGTCACTTGTCTGAAATGGTATCATGTCTCCTGCTTGAGCAGTGGGTAGCACTAGAAGACCTCCAAGGTCCTCTCCAGCTCTACTCTGATTGATTGATTGATTGATCTACATGACTGGCAGAATATTTGTGCAATGAGTTGTCCCCATAACTATCCATAGCACCACATTATGGACCAGTGACACCTTCTCAGTGATCCTCAAGGGGAGGATCCAATATACAGTGAATTGCAAGGTCTTTCAGAAGGTGGACCTAAAACAATTCCTCAAGTTTCAAAGAACTCAGATCTTCCTAGAAAGGTGAACTTAGCAGCACATATCCAGACTAGAAAGCAGGAGAGATGTTTCCTCTGCTATTAGTAAAGCTTGCCCGGTCTGCCACCCCCTCCTCCCATCTCCTCCCAGCCCCTCCTTCAAAGACTTTTTGATTTGCTTCCTTTTAGATAAGAAATTGTGCATGTTAAAAATTAAAAAAGGTGAGCTTGTGTCTTTTAACTTGCACTTTCATGAAAATGTTCTGGATGGATCCTGTTCCACAAAGCCTCCCATTTTCCTCAGTGTGACCCACCTTCCTGAGTGGAGAAGGTCCCCTCCGGACAAGGAACGCAGTCATAGCAGCAAACTGGCTCTCCTTCTCGAGCCCTCTTGACAAATCCAGGATGACAATTTTCCGCACAGTTGGACTGAGGCAGGGACTAAGCAGAAAAATGAGGAATGCCAAAGAAAATGTGCTAGTAGTCAACATTCATGAAAAGAGAGATAGACACTGACATTAGCCAAATAGCCACTGGTCTTCATGTAAGTAAATATGAAATATCTGACTACTACTAAGAAGATGCAGGAGATGGCACTCCCCCCAATTCTCATAACTTTCACTTGTTAATACATTAAATAGTTACTACTTAATAATATTTTGACAGCATATTTTTACCTTATACCTTCAAGTAATTTCAATCTATTTTATATCAAACAGAAAAAATTCCCTATATTAGCAATTGCATTATTTTTCTAATTCACTTTTGTGATCTAAGTTTTCTCAATGTTGCCTCTTCTCCCCCCACCGGCAAGGCTCCGGCACCTCCCGTGTCTTGTGTATCCCGTGTGGTATCATCAGCTTTATCTAGGAGTGCTTTGTTTTTTTCCATGAAGGCCTCGGCCTCCATAGTTGTGTTAATTCTAACTCTAGTGCCCTCCCAGAATATCAGCATACCTTCTGGCAAAAGCCACCGGAACCAAACCCCTTTCTGGTATAGTTTCTTCACTAAAAGCGAATATTTTTTCTTTTATCTCTAACTTTCTTTGGGATTTGTTTCAGGATGACTATCTCTCTATCCTTATATTTTAACACTTGCCCCCTTTGTGCACTCAGAATCTCATCTCTTGTGGTCTTTCTAAGAAATTTAATGTGGACCTCCCTTGGAACATTGTGTGTTCTAGCATAAGCTGAATTGACTCTATAGACCAGGTCAATATCCCATCCCAACTGCTGTCTGTCTTTTTTGATATATTCAGCCAATAATGTTGTCATAATCTCCCTCAAATCTTCATCATCAGCCTCAATTACGTTTTGAAATCTAAGGAAAAAAGACATCCTTTCAAACTCCATTTTTATCTGATGGTTCTCAAGTTCTTGATTTCCTCTCTGGACCCCCCTCACCTCCCACCTCATCTCAGCCGTCCCCTCCTCCAAAACTTCTAGTCTTTGTGTATTTTGAGCCGTTCGGTTTTGATTTTCTCTGAGCTGTTCGTTCATTTCTTTCAGTTGATTCTTCAAGTCCTCCTGCCCCTTTAAGATCTTTTGGAGCATCTGTTGGCTTCCTCCGGGGCCTTGGGCTGTAACAGAGATGTTAATGTCTGTTGCCCGCTGGGGCTGGACGTTGAGGATGTTGGAGCAGAACCAGCAAAGCCTGGTTTCCCAGGTGGTGGTCTTTTCGGTGCCATTTTAATAAAGAAAGCTCAGAGATGTCTGTGTCAATACAATGAAAAGGCAACTGTAAAAGGAGATAGCCAAGAGAAATCACGAGGCAGGCAGTCCAGGCAAAAAATAAATCCAGACAATAAAATCCATTGTTCCAGGTCCAGAATACAGTATATCAAGAGATATCTCTGAGTGTCACAGAGACAAAGAAAAATGCCAGCAAGTTTTATGGGTGGAGTCAAATTTCAAAGTGCATGAAGACAACGGAAGTGTGCCATCTTGCCTTGCCAGCACCAGGATCAGGAGGCAACAAATCAAAAGTTTTCAAAGTTTTCAAAAAAGTCAGATCATCACCTCTCTTTCACAATTGCAGCAGGGTATTCATCTGCTTACTTGCTATGAGTGTGATTTCATTCCAGAGCTCTCCACCCCTCCTCCTCCGAGGGTAGAGAGCAGTTCAAAGCCACTTTTCCAAGGGGGGGAGAAAATCCCCCTCCCTCCAATCACACTTCCCAAGGACCGATTGAAGAGCTTTAAGAAGCTGACAATCCTTCTTTTAACAGTCAGAAAAGGGAACAGGGAGAATTTCCACCTCACCGCATTGCAGCTGCAGCCTTCAAGTTGTCAGATTCATCCGTCTGTCTCGACGCGAAAGCGTCCAGAAGCGCACCCCCTTTCACCTCCTGGTGCCTAGGGCAATGCAGGGAGCCCCCCCGCAGCCGCCGCCAACGCAGAGAACCCCCAGCAAACCGCCCCTTCGGCAGGGGCCCCTACAAGACTCCCTGTGCCCCCCTGATCAGAGGGGAGCCCACCAAGAGTGCGCAGGGCGAGCGAAACACGCCCGTCGCTCTCCACAACTGGAACCGGAAGTCCATAATGTAACTGTCAAAATTTGTAACCTTATCCACTATCCCCTTTCCTGAAAATTTTTGTAAAACTAATAAAAATTTCTGTTAAAAAAAAAAGAAGAAGATGCAGGAGGTATAACTAACTACTGGCAGATTCTTCATTTAGTTTCTCCCTTTTGCTTTTGGCATTTAACATTACAATAAAGTACTTTTTTACTTAATAAAGTCAGCAGAGATGGAATTGAAAAAATATTACATATGATGATATATTCATATTAAAACTGAGAATAAAATTTATTGTAAAAGATTTAGGAAATTTCCATTCCATTAGATTTTTCAATAAAGAATAAAACTGTGATGAAGAAAGAAACCTCTGACCAGTAGGATCTTGAAAGATTTCCATAAAACATGGCAAAGCCCCTCCACTTACTGTAGGTCCCGTCTGTTGAAGAACTACAATCAGATAACACCAACTGGCATGGGATGTCAACCACCCTGGAGACTCTAGGCTTTGCCCACTTGAAATGGGACCTCAGGCTTTGGAAAAAAGAGAAAAACACCAAAATGTATCTCACCTTATTGAGCAACTTTAGCTGTGAAAGAGCATCTTGTCTGACAATAAGTTTCTGCCTTATAAAATACGCCAGAATCTCTTCCAAAACATCCTTCTTGGGGAGAACCAAGCAGCTCTCAATGGTCAGATCTGCTTTTAGCTCTCCATTTTGGCCCAAGTACAGTTCAATGTCAGAAATATTCCAAAATTCATTCTTCTCCAGAAAGGGATGAAACTAGAATGGGAACATCCAGGAATTTGAAAAGCAGAAAACTTTGTTTCTTATCCCACATTTAATCTTTCTTCTATAATTGTCTAATCTCCAAATATGGTTAAATAGGATACAAATACTGCCATTATCTTTATAAGTGAATGAAAAAGTTTGAGAAAAATTTGTCAATCATTTAGTGACAAAATATAAAGAAAATATAATCAACACAATTGGTCAATTATAGAGAACATTCTAGAGCAAATGGCAAACAAAATGAACAGAGAAAAAAAAAAGATGATCCATAAACTCTTTGAAAACAACAGGGTTCCTGATTTCCGCTTCCGGATCCAGATGGCGATGGACACGTTGTCCGCTGTTTGCTCTCTTGGTGGGTTCCGAAAGGAACACAGGAGATTCTGAACGGGTCTCCTGCTGAAGGGCGGCTTGCTGGGATGCCCCGCAATTGGCGGCAGCTGGCGGGGGCATTTCCCAGCTTCGCCTAGGAGCCGGGGAGCAGGGGGGGGGCGAGTGACTTCGCCGTTTCGCCGAATGGCCCTGGAAGGTTTAAAAACAGCAGGAGAAGTGTGGCTGGAGACTGGAGGTGTGGATCCTGTCCGGTGCTCTCTGTTTACTTAGAAGAAAAGCAGCAGACGTGTGTAAGTCTGTGTGTTCCGGTTCTTGGAATGGAAATTAGAGGGGGGTGGTTTTTCTATTACCCCCCCTCAGACTAAGAGGCATTTAAATGAACTCTCTTGGAGAGAGAGAATAAAGGCTTGACTTGTTACTTGAGACAGTAAATTGAGAATGACTTTCCACAATTGCTAGAAATGATTTCAGAGCCGATTTTCAAAAAAAGAAAAAAACCTTTTGTGACTTCTTTCCCTGCGGAAGGGAGGAACAAGATGACACCCGCCCTCCTTCCTTTGTCTATATACAAATGAAGCCTGTCCTTTGAAACTACTCCCAAAGGGAAAACAAAGAAAAGAGGACTGTTTGTTTTACTCTCTCGAAGGGAAGCTGGGACTTTTTCCTGTATGTGACTCTTCTGAACTTTGGTTATTGGAATTATTTTCTTGGAGTATTTCTCTCTTGGAACTGTAAACTGGGTGTCTTTGCTCTTGTTTGCCTCTTGAGACCAGCGCAGCTGCGAAATCCCCGGACACCACCTTCTCTGGAAAAGACTTGCATCTCTGAACTTAAGTAAATGGCTTCAAGGAAACCACCGATGGGCAAGTCCCACTCAGCGCCCTCATCGGCTGCCCCCAGCCCCACAATGCAACAGACCAAGATCACCTCAATGTTGCAGAAAGGAGGGGTTGGAGAGGATCCAAAAGAACTATCTGTTACTGAAATGTTTAAAGAACTTATGAGGGGACAAAATGAACTGAGAAAAGGAATGGCAGGGGTTAAAGAAGAGCTCAGAGAGGTTAAAGAACATATAGCTGGAAATAAACAGAGAATTTTGGTGTTAGAGGAGGGAGCGGCAGAACTGGGGGAAGAGGTTAAAACAATACGTAAGGGAAATACAGACATGGAAAATTTTCTGACAAAAATAGAATTTGAAAGAATGTCCTTTTTTCTTAGATTCCAGAACCTACCAGAGGTAGAAAACGAAGATCTTAAGGATATTATGAGTACAATTTTAGCAGATTATATCAAGAGAGATAAAAAACAATTATGGTGGGATATGGATCAAGTATATAGGATAAATTCAGCATATGCCAGAAGTCATACTGTTCCAAGGGAGATACATGTTAAATTTGTCAGGAGATCCACAAGGGATGAAGTTCTTGCGACCCAAAGGGAGAGACCATTGAAATACAAAGAGGAAGAGATCACCATTCTTAAACAGATTCCAAAAAAAAATAAGAGAGAGAAGGAGGAAATACTCCTCCTTATCAAAAAAACTATACAATAAAGGGGTCTGGTTTAGATGGATGTTACCAGAGGGGATGTTGGTCTTCTGGGAGGGAAATAGGATCAGAATTAACACAGTTCAGGAGGCGGAAGCCTTCATTAAAAAGAATATTTCCCTCCCAGAGGAGGAATTTAGTGGGAGTAGTGAAAAGGATGTCAAAACGCAAGACAAGAAGGAGGGGGGCGCTGAGGCCTCTCCTGGAGGCAAGGAAGAAGGAGCAATATCGAAAAGGCTCAGATCACAAAAATGAAAGTATTTGGAATAATAGCAATTGGTGATATTTTAGAAAGTGACAAAGAAAAATGTAAGAACACATGTTTGATAATACAAGTAAGATCTGCTCTGCTGCTCTCTTCTATATTTTGTTTCTAAGATTGTTAAATCTGTGAGTTTCTTGGAGGGATTTCCACCACCAGTGTGGAAGCTGCCAAAATTTTTGTATACCCTTTTACCTTTCCCTATATATTCAAAAACCAATAAAACTTTGTAATACAAAAAAAAAAAAAAGAAAACAACAGGTTTCCCAGAAAGCATGGGTTGATCAAGAAGAAAGTTGTCAGGCTAATCTTCTACCTGGTCATCCTGATGGAAAACATCTCTAAATGTGCTAATTCTACTTGATTGTAATACGACATTAAAAAATTTTTTTTTGCAGATCTGAAAGAACAAATCTCCCACCAGCTATTTTCTCAGTCTGAAAAGTTAGTGAGGATCCTGACTTTCTTTCTCTCCCATTATGCAGCTGCAGGATTCTCCCCTCTTATCTGATCCTTCCCCTCATCCCAAAAATAATTCTCACACATCATTACACTTCCTAAATAGATTATGGGAACTCTGGTGATAGAACTGGATTTCAGTAAAGGGCCCACAAAGAATTTTGTGATGTGATTAGAAACCTGAGGGTTGATATGATAACTAATTGGATAAAAACTGTTTTCAAAATGATACTCAAATAATTTTTAACCCTTTTTAATCTTTCCTTTGAAACCTAAAGGTGATGGATACAAATTTGCCTTTGGTCATCATTTTTTCTATGTTGTCATTAATACAGTAATTAATAGGATCTTAGAGTAAGCTAATTTGATGTGATTTAAAGAATATAAAGTCTTTCAACTTAGAAGCCTTATTTGAAACTTCATTTTAAAAGTTTGATGAAATATCAATGGTTTTAAATCAAGTTAAAGGCAATAATCAGAAGCAAGCAACAATTGTTGAATCGGATGGATTGGATGGATGGACTGGAATTTAATTTGCTGTTGGTATCCCTGAAGGAGGAGTCTGGTTTGAAGGCAGGCTGCTTGGAGATGGCTGGAGAGGCCATGGACCCTGAAGACTCAAAGTGGACAGAACGGAGGACTGATGAAATGGATTCTTTCAAGAAGATTGAGGGAGATTGGGGAATGGACTTGTCATATTTAACTGGGAAACAAGTCTTAAGAACCATTGTTTTTCCATTTAAAGGAGGTCCTATGACTTTGGGGAAAGGAAAGCAGTTGTTGGGAAAGATCCTATTTAAAATTTTAAGGAAATGTATTATTATTAAGAATCAAACAAAGATGTTAAACCCTGGACAGATTCTGGATGGATCAGAGGTAATGAGTGTGGTGGTCTTTGGTAGATAAGAAGCCCCTGCAAATTTTCTGTGAGTTAAATACAATAGCAGATTACAGACAATTTTGAAGTTTTGAAATTTAACTTTATTGTTGGATTGCCTGTTAACTACACTTTTTATATACAGCAGATAGATGGCAAGTCAAATAGTTTCAAATACATATGTAGTTTATAATTGTGGGCCTATTTTGCAAGTGGGAGAAACTATTACTGCTGTATTGTATTCAATTGGGGAGACAATATGCATGTCTTTTTATGTTTTTAATGCACAATTTAAAAAAAGATTATCTAGTTCTTTTGTCTTTGTAATAGGTGTATTTTCCAAAACTCATAATTTACATTTTTGAATAAAATATAATATAATAAGAGGAATATCAAGTTTCCAGAAACAATATTTATGATTAGCACACAGAGAAGGGTGCATAAGTAAAAAGCAGTAGAAAAATATCTGATTTTTAGCTACTAGGATTTGACTAGCAATGGAGTCTTGTACTGTATAAGAACATTAATGATGGACTGGAAGAAATTTGAGGAATACCAAATTTGTCAGGCCTGCAGCCATATTCCTTTTTGGATCTTTGCCCTGCCACACTTTCTATTATTTTACTATGTTGTTTCTCGTGTGGGGAATTGGGAGTGGGGATGGTACGGAATAAAATTCCTTTCTAGAATCCAAGGCCATCTTTTGTCTGTACACCTCTGCACCTGACCGGCACTGGATGGGTGCAACTGTCAGCATGTGGCAGTGGAAGATTGAATCATGTGATGGACCTGTGGGTGTAGAGGCAAGATTTTGAACTTTCAACTGGGTAGGGGAAACGCAGGAAGCTCAGATTTGGGTTTTTCCAGATGTGCCAACATGGCTCTCTTAGTAAATTGGAACTTTGAGCAATACTTTGCCTTGGACTCTGATTTAATTTTGGATGTTATTTGGAAACCTGACATGGTGCTTCTCCCAAAGAAGTTCTGGGGAGCCCAGCCAACCCCCACCGCAATCTTCCCCCCCCCCCTGCCCCTCCCAGAACCCAGAACACTTCCAGGCAAAACAGCACCGCCTCACTCTTAGGAGGGGGGGGAGGAATGGATGAATTGGAGGAAAGGAAAACTGGGGGGGGGGGAGAAGAAGGGAGATCCAGAGGAAATGGGGAAAGGGTCTCTATTGCCTCCTCCCAGGCGGACCAAAATGTTGAACGGCTTCTGATTCCTCTCTCTCCCTCTCCCTCCCTCTCCCCCCCTCTCTCTTTCTTTCTTTCTCTCTCTCCTCTCATTCCAATGTGTGATGTAAAGAAGCTGCCTGCCCTTCCAGCTCCCCGTAAGTCCCCCTTCTGTGGCTGCTCCAGAGAGTGAAGTTTCCTTGCACGGAAAAGGCACCGATCCAAGGGTGCTGCCAACACAGTGCCTGCACCTCAGGAAATTAATCGGCAGGGCTTTCGTGGGATGCGAGCGATGCCGGCCTGCCACGAAAAGGAAACAATGAAGCGAAGCGCGGAGCTGGTTGGAAGAGAGAGAGAGAAAGGGAGAGACAAGAAAGAAATGAAAAAAGAAAGAAAAGGGAAAGGAAGAAGGGAGAGAGGGAGAGAGAGGGAGAGAGAGAGGGAGGGAGGAGAAAGTGAATGAGATATAGTTGGATTGATGGATGGGTGGATGGATAGATACATGGAGGGAGGGAGGGTGAGAGAGGAAAAAGAGAGGAAGGAAGGCTTCAGAAGACTCTATGAAACAGCACAGCAATCTAGGGCTAGAAGGGACCTTGGAGGTCACGTAGTCCAACCCCCTGTTCCAGCTGGAGACCTTATATCCACTGGATTAATTTGGTGTCTCTAACAGAGAGGAAAATTGCCAGAAAAGGGAAGGAGTTAACTAGGACAAGGCTGCCATGCAGAGGAAGGCAGAGATAGTCCTTGACTTATGACAATTGAGCCCAACATTTTGGTTGCTAAGCAAGAGCGTTGTTAAGTGAGTTTTGCCACATTTTACTCAATCCATGATATCTCCTGACTCTAACAGTCATGTGCAGACTAGTGAAGAACATCTGAAGGCCTGTGTAATGTTCTAAAGTGCAGAAGTTATTTTTTTTAAAGTTTTTAATTTTAAACCAACATAAAACAAACAGACATAAACACACACAGAGTATAAAAACCATCCTCCACTTTCCTACAGTGTGTTGATTGGTTACAAAGCTTTTGTGCTTCCTCACAATAGTCTTCACTTACAATGTACATAAAGTCTCATATCATTAATCTAATATGTATCTATATAATTATTATGATTATTAAACATTGATTTGACTATAGCTATTATTACATCCTTTTTATGTAAAATATTCAAGTTAAGTTAAATGAGTGGCAGAAAGTGGACTCTGGGTGTGTTTTTCCAAAGTAGTAAGTATGGTTGAATGTGTATAGTGTCATCTTCTGGGAACTTCACATATAGTCTTAGAAGAGCTTTGTGTGTGTGTGTGTACATACACATACAGTATATATAGTAGATAATGTATTTTTTTTGTGCCTATACACACACTATACCAGCGATGGCGAACCTTTTTGGGCTCGTGTGCCACGAGGGGGAAGTGCAGGGGGGTCGTGTGTGGGCGTGCCACACCCATAATGCAATGCGCGACCCCCCAATGCGCATGGGCGCACAACACGCTCCCCCCATTTTACATGCTTTTTTGCCCTCCCCAGGGTCCAGAGGCTTTATAGGAGCCTGGGGAGGGTGAAAAGAGCCTCCCCCGACCCCCCGGAGGCCCTCCGGAGGCTTCAGGGACCGTCCGGAGGCTTCCCTGAAGCCTTCGGAACGCTTAAAACAACCCTCTGAGCAAACCAGAAGTGACTTCCGGTTTGCTCAGAGGGTTGTTTTAAGCGCTGCGAAGGCGTCAGGGAAGCCTCCGGATGGTCCCTGAAGCCTTCGGAACGCTTAAAACAACCCTTCGAGCAAACCAGAAGTGACTTCCGGTTTGCTCAGAGGGTTGTTTTAAGCGCTCCGAAGGCGTCAGGGAAGCCACTGGACGGTCCCTGAAGCATCCGGAGGGCCTCGGGGGGTGGGGGGCGGGGGAGGCTCTTTTTGCTCTCCCCAGGCTCCTATAAAGCCTCTGGAGCCTGGGGAGGGCAAAAAATACCTTTTAAAAAGGTGCCCTGACAAATGGCTCCACGTGCCACCTGTGGCACGCGTGCCATAGGTTCACCACCACTGCACTATACTATGTAATATGTATGTACACATATGCCATATATAATAGGATTAAATTGTGTATTTTGGATATTCAGTAGTAGTAAATAAATAGACAGGGAAATCTCGTTGAGGTGAGGAGAGGCCAGGCAAGACACCCCTTGATGTGAGTGATGTCAAGTTGGCCACACACACAAAATCACATGACCAAACCACGCCCACCCAATCATATGCCCACCAAGCCACGCCCACCCAATCACATGACCACCAAGCCATGTCCTCCCAGTCACATGCCCACCCAGACACAGAACCAAGCCATGCTCACCCAGTCACATGACCACCAAGCCATGCCCACAGAACCAGTAGTCAAAAAATTTGAATTCCACCACTGGATAGAGCCTTCTTCCAATAACTGACTCATATTACACACGAATATAAGATCTGCTCACTAGTATTCCAGAGTGTCAGACGTGAAAAAGTGAATTCAGTTACAAGAGAGGAGATTTTAGCTGAATGAGAGAGAGAAATATGATAAAAGGATGAGCTATTTTAGAGCTGAGCCAGGAAAGCATAGAAGTTCAGTCTCCTCTTCATGGATCATCTGAGAGCAAAGACTGAGCAGCCATCAGTCAGAGAAGCTTGAACTGGGATTCCTGCAGAGAGGAAGGGTTGGGCTAGATCAGGGGTAGTCAACCTTTTTATACCTACCGCCCACTTTTGCATCTCTGTTAGTAGTAAAATTTTCTAACCGCCCACCAGTTCCACAGTAATGGTGATTTTATGAAAATCTAATGAAAATGTTTTTCAATAATGCTATGAAAATTTTTTAAATTTTTAAATTTTCCCCAGGAGTAGAGCCTTCTCTGTGATGGGCCCAACCCTCTGGAATGACCTCCCCCCTGATATCAGAACCACTACTGACCTCCGCTCCTTCCGTAAGAAACTCAAGACCCACCTGTTCCAATTAGCTGGCTTAGCCCATTTATAGTCCCATCTTTATCCTCCTGGCATTTATTTTTTCTGGGGTAGTTTTTTAGGGGTAGTTTTTTCTGGGGTAGTTTTTTAGGGGTAGATTTTAATGTGTTTTTAATTTTTAATTTTAATCATTATTGTACAGTTTGTATGCCACCTCCTCTATCTATATGTATTTATATTGTGTTTTTATTATGACTGTACACCACCCCGAGTCCCTTCGGGGAGAGGGTGCGGTTTATAAATTAAATAAAGTAAATAAATAAAGTTAAAAAGTCAATTAAATTAAAAAACAGGAAAGTGCTTCAGTATCAGACAAAACCCCTACTGCCCACCATGAAAGCTGGAATGCCCACTAGTGGCCAGTAGGGACCAGGTTGACTACCACTGGGCTAGATGGTCTCAGGGTCTCCTCCCAATTTATAAAGGTTGTCATGCCACAACATGTAACTGTTGTGCTGTTGTTGCTCTAGCCCCACCTAGTGGCCGGGGGCAGATAAGCCTCACTATAAGGTCTGAAGCCAGACTCCGTTTTCTGTCAGCCTTTGGAGAAGACGGAAGCAGCCGTTGTGACCAAGATCCCTGGTCATCCGGAGACGCCTCCCTCCCTCACACAAAGCATCGCTGGAGAGGTTCCAGCTGCTTCTTTGCTGGCTGTTAGTTAATGCTGCCTATCTCATCTTTCTATTTGATTTCCACTCTTTGCATCTCCCCAGTTTCACTTGCCCTCTTCTCCCAATAAAGCATCCAGATCCATGCCAGGCTCCCTTTCATTGGAGGAGAATAGGGGGGCTTAGCTGCCTGTCCAGCTGCACACAGACCAGTGGTGGGTTTCAAAAATTTATGGAACCGACTCTGTGGGTGTGGCCTGCTTTGTAGGCGTGGCTTGCTGGCCATGTGACTGGGTGGGAGTGGCTTGCCAGCCATGTGACCAGGTGGGAGTGGCTTGCTGGCCATGTGACCAGGTGGGAGTGGCCAAGACGATGTCAGCATTCCCAGTCAAGATAGAGGTATAAATTACACAGAAAAGAAAGAGGCACCCATACATCTGAATTTAACTTCAAAGCAGTGGCAACAACTTAAATTCATTAAATAATAATGTTTGTTAGGGCTATGCACTGTTTTTGAATATATAGGAATGTAAAGCCCACAGCATCTACTTGGTACTTTTTAAAGCAGCGGCACCTTTTTCCTGGATTGATGAAATATCTACTTTAAAGAGTTGTGGGTGGGTACTATATTTAAAGTCTTGTATTCTCTTCAGTACTTACTTTGGAACAGAATCCAAAGTACCATGCAGTCCTAGCATTCGTACTAAAGCTAGGCAAGTTATTTTATAGGGCTCTGAGCAATCCTCCAGATCTGGTCAATGAAGCAGATGTTCCAAAGTCCTCCCACAACTTTCCAATGCTTTGAAATCCCACCAAATGATTTAGACAGGCCTATTTCATACTTTCTTCTATATGGCAATCAGGGTGGTTTTACATATGGGTCACAGGTGGTCTATTTCCCAAGTACTTAGAGGGCCAAGAACTGCCTTTCCTAGATTGCAGCTTTAGCTTCCTTGAAAGTTAACACACCTTCAGGCCATTCAAATATAGACTAGCTCTGATCCTGGAACCATATCACATGCTTTATAAATTAATATCATATTCAATGTAATCATTATTGCTAAAAAAAATAGGCAGCAGTTAGAGTAGTTTGTAACAAAACATGGGCCATAAACAAGAAGTTGATTCACCACCACCACCCCTATTTTAGCTTGTTTCTGTCTTATCTAATATTTTCCTGCAATTCTTCCATAATCCAGACTACTAAAGAGTTCTACATAATGATACTTTTAAAATAAGTTTGATGTCCAACAGATTTCCAACTCATTAATATGAACAGGTTCTGGCCTGTTGCTTAAAAAAATAAATTCATATGTGTATCTTGCATAATCTTCATCTTTACTCTCGGTTTTTTCTCCTTCCAAACAAATTTATTTAATGTTGTTTGCCAATTTAACAAGGTTTTATCTGACTTAAGCACAGGAATCATCTGGAATAGAAAGATAAATCTAGGTAGAATGTTCATTTTAATTGCTGAAATCCTTCCAAGCAAAGACAATTGTAACTCTTTCCACGCTTCAAGATCTTTCTGTATCTTTTGCCACAACACTTCATAGTTATTTGAGAAAAGTTTTGTATTTGATTCTGAAATTTGTATTCCTAAATATTTAACTTTAGAAACTATTTCGAAACCTGCTAAACTTACAAGTCTCTTTCTTTGAGTCTCTGTCATGTTTTTAACCATCATTTTCGTTTTGTTTTGATTTAGTATAAACCCAGACACCATGCCAAATTCTATTATGATATTTTTCATCTGGATTATTGATTTCAAAGGATGTGAAAGGGTAACAACCAGATCATCGGCGAATGCTCTAGTTCTGTATTCCTTTTGCCTGATAGCTATGCCATCTAAGAATTTTGAGTCCCGAATTGCGTTCAACAAGACTTCCAAAGTTAAAATAAATAACAGTGGGGATAATGGGCAACCTTGTCTTGTGCCTTTTTGTATCTTGAAAGTTGTTGACAAATTTCCATTAATAATAAGTTGTGCATTTTGTTGCTGATAAATTGCTCCAATCGCCTGCCGCAATCGTGGTCCCATATCCATCTTTTCCAAAGTCTTGGTTAGAAAGTTCCAATTCACTCGATCGAAGGCCTTCTCTGCATCCAAGAAAACCAGCACTGCAGAGATCTGCTTATTCTTATCAAGATAGTCAATTAAATCTATAAGTTGCTGTACATTCTCCTTCATATGTCTGCCTTCAATAAATCCTGCTTGATCATGATGAATAATCTCTTGTATAACCGGCATCAATCTGTTGGCTAGTACCTTAGCAAATATTTTATAATCTGTGTTCAGAAGAGATATCGGCCTGTAATCCTCTGGTTTCTTAGGGCCCTCTTTATCTTTAGGTATCAATGAGATAAAAGCCGCTTTCCATGAGGGAGGTATTTTACCTCCTTGTTGTATATTACAAAATAGTTGTGTAAGATATTCAATCATTTCCAGTTGTAAAGTTTTATAATACATTGCAGTCAAACCATCAGTCCCTGGAGCCTTAGCTAATTTAAGTTGATTTATAACTAAAGTGATCTCATCAGCGGTTATAAGACGTTCCAAATTTGCCTTTTGAAGCACAGAAATTTTGGCAACCCTTTTTCCTTCCAAAAAATCATCTATTAACTTGTTCTGTATATTATCCTGTACATATAGCTTAGTATAATAGTCCACAAATGATTTTTTAATCAACTCTTTTTTTTTTTTTTTTTTTATTAAAAGAGTTTTGTACAAACAAATTTTCCCCCTTTTCACCCCCCCCCCTCCATACAATATAAATCTCATACAAATGCTATACCCCCCCGCAAAAATTCACATTCAAATATTATACCAAACACTTTACCCCCTCCCCAAATCAACTCTTGTTGATATACCATCTTCCCTCGAAACTCAATTTTATCAATTATTCTGTCATTCATATTCCTTCTCAAAGTATATGCTAACCATCTACCAGGTTTATTAGCGTTGGCAAAGATGTTATGTTTAGCAAATTGTAAATTAGTTGCTGTTTGTTCTGCTATAAGCATCTGAAATTGATCTTTCAACAGCTTTAGCGCCATCTGGAGCGCCTGGTCATTCGGGTTTGTTATAAGCAGCTGTTCCTTACGTTTTATTTCATCTTCCAATTCCATTCTCCTTTTCTGTCTAATTTGTTTATGTTTAAAGTTCATATGTATCAGGACCCCACGCATATAAGCTTTACTTGCATCCCAAACTATTTCAATGGGAGTGCCCTTATTCATGTTAAAACTAAAAAATTCCTTCATGTGTTTTTTAAGTTCATCAACATTTTTTTCATATCTAAATAAATTTTCATTTACTCTCCAAGACCTTCTTGGCCTCATCCCTAATTCAATTTGTAACCACACCGGACTATGATCGCTAAGTGTCCTGGCGAAAATCTTGGATTTCTTGGCTTTAGGAAGTAGATCCGGTGTTAACAAAAAGAAATCAATCCTTGAAAAGGATTTATGTCTATCTGAGTAGAAAGAAAAATCCATCTCATTTAGATGTTGCGTCCTCCAAACATCTTTTAATTTCAAATCGTCTTGTAAATCAAAAAAAGCCTTTGGTAATTTGGTAGTGAATTTCATCTTTGTACTCTTATCTATCTTTGGAGAAATCACTCCATTCCAGTCTCCCATTATTAGAATACTCTTAAAATTCCAGTCTAAAATTTTTAAATGGAGCATCTTATAAAAACTTTCTTGGCATTGGTTAGGAGCATATATTCCTAGCACCAAAATGGAACCAAAGTCTGTATCAAATTGAATTGCTATATATCTACCAGCGTCATCTGCCTCTATAACTTTAGTTGAAAATCTTTTATTTATATATATCACCACACCATTTTTCTTTACCAAATCAGAGGCAGCATAAAATGTTCCCAGTTTTGAATTCACTAAATACTTCTGGTCTTGCAGCCTAATATGAGTCTCTTGAAGGCAAACAACATCATTATTAAATTGCTTCAAATAATAAAATATTTTTTTCCTTTTTTGTGGGGAGTTCATTCCATTCACGTTCCAAGATAATAGCTTAAGCATCTTTAGATCTGGTCTGGAGCGCTGAAAGCATTTGCTGAAGATCTCTCTCCACAAGACTAATCTTCAGCCCTGCTCCTCCCATGGCTCCGATTTGTTTCTTAGCTTCTTTCTTAGCACATTGTGTTTGAGGGTCGATGCGCTTGTGAGATTCTAACATTTGTCTAGTCGTGGATCTAGTAATACGTTGTTCGACAGGTTTAAGTATCGGCATTTCAGTGAGAGACTTAGAAGGTCCTTCTTCCAAGAAGGAACACAACAGAGATCCAGAGGGGTCCACTCCACCTACAGCACCC